>NC_043006.1:27564407-27809407 GCF_006345805.1 Octopus sinensis | reverse complement strand
ATATCAACCTAAGGTTACAGAACAGACAAATGCAAGGTCATCCACATAACATTTCATATCTCGAACATTTAATCATAGAATATACATTTATGACATCACGGAAGATGAAACATAACTCATCTGTACAAGCATATAAAAAGTGTGAGAAAAATGTGTGAATACAGTTCATCACGGTTAATGTTCATACTTTTGCGATTAAGAAATATATATGTTGTAATGTTTTTTAAAAAATATATATTTCTTAATCGCTAAAGTATGAACATTAACCGTGATGAACTGTATTCACACATTTTTCTCGCACTTTCTTATATGCTTGTACAGATGAGTTATGTTTCATCTTCCATGATGTCATAAATGTACATTCTATGATTAAATGTTCGAGATATGAAATGTTATGTGGATGACCTTGCATTTGTTTGTTCTGTAACCTTAGGTATATATATATATATATATACACACACACACATCTCTATATGTATATGGAAATATACATGTATATTTATATATATTTTTGTATACATGTATATATATATATACATATACACACACACAATCTCCTATGACTGTGTTTTGTACTTTTGTCAGTCTTTTTTTATGTGATCTATATTGCCATGTTCCTCAAATTGTCTCTATCGTTTGGGCTATTAAAAGCAAAACATCCCACTTTTTCATTATCCCTCCTCCCATCCTTTGCATCAGATCTTTTCATTCTGTTATCCTTTTCAATAGTCTTTAAATGTTCTCTGTTATACTGAACCCCAGTTTTCTTGCTCCATTGGTTCACTATCAAAACTTGTTTTTTTGTGATGCATCTTGATCTACTTTCTATAATCTTTAGCATGGATGCACGAACATCACACAACTTTTTTCTTCTCTTCTCCATTTCTATATTACTGTTATGATTATTTCCAATTTCAAGAATTATTTATTACAAAAATGAAAGAATATTTCTTTTTTCATATGTTTGTATTTTCAATTGCAGGTTTTATTTTTAAATTAATCGTCATCATCATCACCAAAATGTCCATCTTTCCATGCTTGTATGTGTCAAATAGAATTCATTGAAGCAGGTTTCCAATGACCAGATAACTTGTTGCTTATTGATTTGTAAGCAGTGGGTATTTTTACAGTTGGACTCCTGATTGTGGTGTATAGATGATGTTATATTTCTTATCAAACTAAGCTATTATCATCAGAACTTCAGCTGTGATTATCCCATCTTATTTTCCGCTACAATGTATCCAGGACTATATTATTCAATGTGTTCTTTTGTAAGATACTATAGTGTGATTTGGGTGAGATGTGCGTGCTCTGCATAGCAGGTTGAGTGACCATACAGTTACTCTCTGGTCTGTGCAGTAATCATTTACAGCTGAGAGAGAGAGAGAGCAAAATAAGAAGTATAAGGTCTTGTCTAACACTGTACAGTTTGGTGATGCCTGGAATATGATTAAAGCTACCTAACTCATAGGTACACATACAAACAAGTACTTTGGTTCTGTGATTGCTCATTTACTGTAACATTTTGTATCAGTGAATTGGGTTTCTTTTTTGCTACTAAGTAGATTGTCAGAATCTTCAGTGTCAACCAGAATACCTTGTGAAATTTACAAAGGATGCTAAAAAGTTCCTGGTATTGCAAAAAGCCTGGTTAGAGGCCTAACCTTCCAAATTCTTTTACAGGGCGTAGAAAAACTGAAGGACTGCTGCAATAAGTGTGTGAATCTGAGAGGGAAGTATGTTGAATAAAATCTTCCAAAGCCAGGAACTTTTCAGAACTCCTTTGTAGTTATAGTCCTTGACATTCAAAGTTCAAATCCAGCTGAGTTTTGCAGGAACAAATTAACATGAAATTTTTATGGAAGAATCTAATTCAGATAACTTTGAAACAGGAAGTTTGTATCATAGGATGAAGGGCAATATCAAGTGGGTTGGTATCAAAAGGGTGCCAAAACACAATCCATAAAAAGAATATTCACCAGAAAAAGCTAATGGTATCTGTTTGGTGGTCTAACGCTGGTGTCATCCACTACAGCTTCATGAGACCTGATAAGTCAATTACAGTGGATGTATACATCAACCAGTTAGATGAGATGATGAGTGAACTTGGAATTAAACAACTGAGATTGGTCAATAGAGACAGGCCAATTCTCTTGCAAAGCAATGCTTGACCACATGTTGCACAAAGAGTGCGACTTAAGTTACAAGACCTGAACTAGGAAGTACTCTGTCATCCACCATATTCACCAGACCTTGCACCAACTATCACATTTTCCAGGCATTAAACAACTTTTTGCAAGGTAAAAACTTCAAATCTGAAGGAGATGCAAAAACTGCCTTTCGTTATTTCATCAGCTCTTGCTCTCCAGAGTTCTTTGCTGCCAGCATAAATAAGCTACTGACAAAATGGCAAAATTGTGTTGATAATTTAAATGCATATTTTGATTAACTGCATTGCTTTTTGTTGAGATAAAGTAAAATAAACTTTCAGTTCAAAATTAGACATTCCATTCTTAATAACCCGATTGTGTACTTTGAAAGAATTCTAACAAACATTCACTAAATTAGGTAACTGTACCAATAATGTACTGAAAAAGAGTCATGTTGGTTGGGATGAGAAAATACGGACAATAAATCACTGTGCAGCCTTAGTTTTTCTTTGATGAAAATAATCTGGTGGATTGGCAAATTCATTAGAGCCTTGCAGTATTTAGGTTCTGAGTTCAAATCTTGTTGAGGTCAATTTCTACTTTTGTCTTTCTACGATTGGTAAATTACCAGCTAAGCACTGGGATTGATTCAGTCAGCTTATACCCTCAGCCAAAATATGTAGCCTTGTGCCAATGTTAGAAGCACATGTTATTAGGATTTGGGTAGGAAGCATTTTTAGTAAGAAGGTAGCTTTGAAAGAGTTCGAATTGACTGGTTTAATCTCCAAGTGATGTCATTTCGCTTTGTTTATGCCATTATTGCTTTTTTCTTTATTTTTCCCAACCCTAAAATTTAGGATCTTTGTCTTGGTGTACAAAACAAGATTATAGAAATGATAGATCACTGGATTATGTGCTTGGCAGCACCCCCACATCCTATGTTGAGTTCCAGTCTCTCTAAAGTGTCATTTCACAAAAACTAAGAAAAGCCAGTAAGATATTACAATTATTGTTCATTTTTGCTTTTCTTGCTGTCAAACTTTAGTAGTTTTTTTTTTCTTTTGTAACATCAGAGATTGTTATTGTAATGTAGGAAACCATTATTTATATATTTTTTAGTATCTCCACCTTTGCCTCCTCCTCCAAATCTTGGCCAGCAATCACAGATATCAAGCAGTCCAGCTGTACCACAACAATTTGATTATCCACAAGGTGGAGTTCCTCCACCACCACCAGAGTTCAGTGATGCTCTAGATGATGATCAACCACTGCCAATGCCTGAAGAGGATCCGTATGCTGCTACTGGACCAGATCTCACTGAACCTCAATGGATGCCAAAGAAATTCCTCGAGAAAGGTGAGACTATTAATTTATTATATTGATTTCAGTCATTAGACTCTGCTTTTGAGTTGTGTGTTCCATCAATACTTGCTTTGTCATTTATTCTCTTCTCCAAATATAGAAATTTGGTGGCAAAGAAAAACCAATGAAATACAAAATTCTTTTAATAATCAGCACTGAAGAGTACCTGCTTACATTTTTAAGAATCATCAGGAAAGAACTGGGCTTCACATAAATTTGTAAGAAAATTATTTTTGACTTTGTAAAATGTCAAAATGTAAATATTTTCTTACCATTATCTTTCAATGTCCATTCTCTAAACTAGCATGGATTGGATAGTTCAAAAGGATCTGATGAGTTTAGAGGGTTAAATTGTACTTGCATATCTGTTAAGCTCTTTCTACCACTTTATAGATGCTTTTTTATGATGCGTGCACAAGTGAGGTCAAGACTAAAAAGCCCAAAGGAGCCTATATAACTGAGGTTGAATGGGTGGGAGGAGTGGGGGAGAGATGATTTTCAAACAAGGTGATGAAAGAGGGTGAAATATGATATGAGGAACAGAATTATGGCTATGAGAGTGTGGTAATGGAGAGAGTAACAAAGTTGTTACTATTGGGGAAGGGAGCATGGAATGAATAAAGGAAAAGAAAGAGATTAGTGTCAGAGGTTAGTGAGAAAGGTAAGAACTGTGATGAGGTGGGTTGTGTACAAGTTCAGGACTATTCTGCATGATGAGAGTAGGTGTGGGGGAAGGGAATATAGAGAAAATAGACAAGAGTGGAAAGGTTCCAGAAAGAGTCATTGAAAGAGGTGTGTGAAGGGTAAGTCAGAGAAATGAATGGATGGTGGAGAATTGATGGTAGGAGGACAGCGAAAGAAAAAGAAGCAGAAAAGGAGTGATGGATGATAATGAATGATTAAGCAAGCATCACAAGTTTATTGAACTTTTTATTTTTCTAATCTATCATTTACATTTATCTAATTTTTTCTTTAATTATGTTTGATTTTCTGTGTGTTAAGCACACCTGAGTGTTTTGAGAAAATTAACCTTTTTGTTAGTGTATTTCTGTTGATATACTCTACCATTGTTTCAATTAATTTTGAAAACAATGAATTTAGTAAAATAAGTCATTATTGTTAAGCTGGTGTTTGGAATATAAATTAACTTGAAATTTTGATAGATTTTAAACTAGATCCCTTTAAAACAGGAAATTTTTATCATAAAACCGAGAATAGGTTGGTATCAAAAGAGTTACAGTTATATATTTACCATACTGTTTATACATAGATGCCAGTCTCCAGGTAAAGCCTTAAATACACAGTGCTAATATTGAAATACTAATTATTAACATGTATTATGAAGACTACCTGTTTTTTACATTATTTTATTTCAGTGGTGGCTATTTATGATTATCAAGCAGACAAAGCTGATGAATTAACGTTCACTGAAAATGCTGTGATTTATGTAATAAAGAAAAATGATGATGGTTGGTGGGAAGGTGTAATGGATGGTGTAACTGGATTATTTCCTGGAAATTATGTCGAACCTTGTATCTAAGTATCTGAGAACATTACAGCTGTCTCTTTTATTCTCTTCTCTTTATTAAAACAATAAATAAAGCAAAAAAAATCCTACATCTTTTAAATTCCAGCCACCCACCCTTAATTGTATGCCATGATGCATGCAAATTTTTTCTTTTCCCCCAGAATCTTGCTCAAATAATGAGTATCAAGGTAGAAATATTTGCTGTGCCTGTTTATAGAATACAAAAATACACATTTGCATACATTTCTCTCTTCACTCTTTCCCTTCTGCTTTCAACCATTCTTGAAATTGGATATTTTAAAATTTAAGAGACAGAAAATAAAACTATAAAAAACAGTTTGGCATCAATATGATTTTGGTGCTTTATGAACATGCTTTGTATTTTTCTATGAACTTCACAAAGAAAAATACTCCCAACGTTAACTTGTATTTAAACAATAATGAAATTATGTACGAAAAGAAGCCAGCTACGTTTAAAAAACTGAAACATAACATTGTTCACTAGTGATGAGAGCTGGTTTTCTCACAGTATGTACAAATGTATATCAATGTAAGCGTGCAAGTGAATCACAAAGTGTTATGTTTTGTATATTTTGTTTTATACATGTATACATATTTCTATACATATACTTTCTTAAAAATATGTATTTAAATATGCAGATAGATGCATTTCTATGCACAGTTGTAATTGTGTATGTGTATACACACGCACATATACACACACACAGACACATCAAGTCTCTTAGAAATAGCTTTTTACCTTTTAATTTGATTATACTTTTCTTTTTGACCCTGAAACTGCTTTTCATAATTGTTTACTTTATCTTAAACAAACACGTCTCGATTATTGAAAGTTCTTTTTCTTTTTTTCTTTCAATATTTTGTTTGTTAATCATTATCTCAATGATTTATTTTACACCTGCTATGTACTGTACTTTTAAATGAGGACATTATATTGTCATGAAAATTAATATATGTATCTATAAGATATATAGGTCTTATACTACTACTACTATACATTAACTTATTACATCAAGAACAAAAAAAAGTTTTCAAAATTTCTTTTACCAGTGAAATGGTTTGTTTCCTTTGATTGTCTACCCTTTAAATTGTGTAAACTGCTTTTAAGAACTTAAAACAGGAGTAGGTGTTACAAAGTAACTATCCCTTATAAGGTAGTGTTAATCCTCTTTATTTCCTCCTTTAACCTAAACTGCTTGTTTAACCCTTTTGTTACCATATTTTCATTGAAATACACTGCTTTTGTTTCAATTAATTTAACATAATGGAGAATTTATTCAGTAAAATAACTTTGTCATTATTAAGCTTAAGCTTGGAACATAAATTATCTTGAAATTTTGATGCAAGATTTTAATTTAGACGACTTTAAAATAAGAAGTTTTTAGCGTATAACCTGGGGTGGTCTCTGGTGTTTTGGTATCAAAAGGGTTAAAAATAAAATTGAATCTCATTGCAGGAATTTACATTTTACTTTTCTATATTTTTTTCATTCGTGTCATTTGAAAAAAATCAGAAATAATTGAAGAAGTTGCTACTGAAAGAAGATAAGTCCTGAATAGTTTCTTTTTCAAAAACATTATCTAAAGCTAACAGTTGTTCAACTTAGCCAGTATTAATACATTTACATTTCTTCCATCATGACTTCATTTTTGCCCCCTCCCCCACAGTTTTTTTTTTTGTTTTTGTTAATCCTACAAATAACTAGTTTTTGTAACAATGGTCAGAAACTGTTAAAAACGCGATATGTTTTTACATACATATTCCTTTACATTTTTTTTATTTTGTGTTCAAAATATGTGTAATTGGACATTTTTTTTTACCAAAGAAATTATCTCCTTTATAATTTTTTTCTTCTCCAGTTGTATCCAATTGTTTTTTTATCCTAATTAAAAATATCTGTTTCTTCCCAAACTTCTGGAGAACTGAGTCAGTGATCTGGTTTTATAATTCCCAGTTGTAGAGCCACTCATCATTTCAGTCACTTTTACCTACTAGTCTCAATTACGCATGGCATTGTACCCATGTAAAAGTTCTTTTTTTTTTTATGTTGCTTTAAATAATCTAGTCTCATCTGTAATCAGTCTTTGTTTATTTTTATTTATTTTAAAATACTTTGTTCAGTTATGGAGATGAGTCTGCTTTAAAAATACATGACATTGTATTGGGACCAAGAATCAATATAGACATTCTTTCTCCCTTTAATAAAATGAGCTCTCTAAATACTTGAGATTTTGCTTTTATAATTTAACTGTATATAATGAATGATATATATATGTGTGTGTGTGTGTATATATATATAGATATATATATATGAGAGAGATGCAAACATACAATACATTTTTGTTTTCAATATTATGTAAATTATTCTTGATAAAAACCATGAATATTTAAACAAAAAAAGTTTTCATCAGTTGAACATGCTAAATTAAAGAATATTTATTTTTATTTTTTTTCTGCTCCATTTAGGAGAGTCAAAAAGAAATGAGCTCAACTACAATGTTCAAATTTATCAGCTCAGTATTAGAACAAGGTTCAGTATTAGAACCTTAATTGCTCATTTGAGTAAAATATATCTTTAAATACTTCGCTGAATAAATTTATTTTGAACTGGTTTTAAAGGAAAATAAATGCTTTTTGCAAAAGATCTTCTAAAAGAAACAGTATTTTTTTTTAAGTTTAATATTAGCATGAGATAGATGGTTCTGAAACAATACATATTTGCATGAAATTTAGAGTTGGCTCCCTCTCCTACTGCCAATCACTAACCTTTGAAATAGGAGTGGTTCCCTTTTTCCAAATATATTATGTTGATTGAGGCAAGCAGATATTACCTGAAATTGATTGCATTCTAATTTGAGTTTGTTTTTTGTAACTTAAAAGAAAATGAATGACATTAAGCCCTCCTTTGTGGACATGTAATTTAAACTCCCTTCCTATTGTTAGCTTAAAGCAGGTCTTGTTTATATTTCATTAAATTACAGGCAACATCGTTTTTATTCAACGGCTATGTATTCAAACAGTGATAACTGCATTTCTTAACAGTATAAATTAGCTTCCTCCTCCTCCCAAATCAGTCATAGTTTTGTAGCATAATTTGCAAGGCATAGCTCTTGCAAGTGGTGGACTTTGATAAGCTGGAAGTATTTGACTACTTTTGCCTTCACTGAATCCTCAATGTTCAAGCTTTGGATTTTGTGTCAATCTGAAGTCTGTGTTTGTCAACAGGTTGTTTCCATTCAACAGCTCTTTCTCAAAAGATGCCTGTTTGTTTGGTTACACACTCCATCATCTATAGGATAAACCCATCTGCAGTACAGTGACCCTAGGGCTTCTTATTTGATGGATTAGTACAATTAAACCAGATCTTGTCCTTGCATGTATAGTGTCCTCTATAATAATTGCAACTGGTTGATGGACTCCCATATCAGGAATCTGTAACTAGGCATGGTTGGTTTTTTATGTTCATGACACTTTGGATTCAGTGATTTGCCCTTAGCTATCACAACTGATACCATTCTAAAACTGGAAAATAATATTTTCATTAGAAAAAAATTTTGTTGCAATATTATACACTATGAATATATTTCTAAAATATGGCTTGTTAAAGACCACCCCTTTCAAAATTTCAGTTGTGATTTTATATTGGCAGTATTTACATTACAGTGCCCATCTACTTGAAATCGTAAGGAATATATAAAGACATTAGGACCCAGTATAGAAATACATTAATCTCTTTGATTTTCAGTGAAATCTGTTTAATAGCTGTTCCAATGAGTTTTTGATATTTATCAGTCTGTTTATTTGCTATAGCATCATAACCTTACTTGCATTTAACTATAACCCTTTCACTGCCACCATTCATGCAAAGGCCTGTTAACTAGTCATAAGTGCTGAATTTTAGTATCAGGGAAATTACTAAATTCTTAGTATTCAGCACCCTCAAAAATATGGTCTGAAAACTTAATGAGTGGAATAAGGGATTTTTCTGCTGTTATTATATATAAGGTGGTGAACTGGCAGATTTGTTAATGTGACAAACAAAATGTTTTGTGGCATTTCTTTCAGCTCTTTACATTGAGCTCAAATTCTGCTTCAGGCCAACTTTGCCTTTCATTCTTTCATGGTCGATAAAATAAAGTACCAGTCAAATCTTGAGGTCAATATAATTGACTTGCCCAGCTCACCTCAAAATTTCTGGCCTTATGCTAAAATTAGAAAGAAGAATTATATATACATCAGTTGTTAACAAGAAACTTTTTTTCTGTATAGTTTATTAAACTTTTTCAGTTCACAGAATTTAGTAGTTCGTTCAAGTAATTACAAGATATCCTGATCTCTGAAAGGTAAGTTTTAATGAGATCAATTTCATGTTAATTTATTTAAGTTATTTAAAAAACAGAGTACATGCTAAGTTCAGGATATCTCTGACTGAAACTTGCCTTAGCTATAAACATAGACTTTTTGTAAATGTCTTGATAGAGCAAATTTGTCTGTCTTCCATTTATACCAATCCTGCTACATATTGGTTGTAGATTTCTGAAAACATACACTCCTACACAAATTTTTTGTTATTTCTAATATGGTATTTAAGTTTCATTTTGAAATTGTTCCCATTTGTTAAAATCGTATTGCAGCTGAAAAATTAAAGTTGCTGCTACTGTATTTATGTCTTTCCAACAGATTAATTTATTCTGAATATATTAGATGCAAAAGTGTGATGTATAATATTTTCTTTTTATTTTAAATGAAGCAAAGTACAAGCTATTTCATCGGTCTAGAATTCTCCCTTAACCTATCATCTATACTTATATATAGTCAGGCACCTATAAGTATAGTCTATTGCCAAGTTTATTTTTATCTAATTATTTCTAATTTTTATTGCTTTTCTTTTTCATTATAAATACATATACTTGCTTTCTTTCTATGGTTTCTATTTGCTTTATTTAAAAAGCCAAAAAATCTAATTCCCCTCCCATTTTAATTTGAATTATATTAATTTTTTACAATAATAAAGATTGTTTCCTATTTCAGTCAATGAGTATGTTGTTTTTTGAAATTTTACATCCACTAAGAAATGTGATGAGATAATATTATTGCAATATGAAGTAATATTTCTAACTGCACTATTAAATCTAAATGTTCCTGGAGCACTTGTGCAATATCATTAAGAAGGCTTCATTTGCTTTTATTGAAAGCAACTAGTGAAAAGAATATAAAATTCTGTAAATGGTGAAAATATTTTAAATAAATTTGAAGTGTGGGTCTACAACTAATCATCATTTAACACCCATTTTCCCAGAGTTTTATTGAGGCAGGCTTTCTACAACCAAATGCCCTTCCTGTTGCCAACCTTAACTTGCTTCCAAGTAAAGTGATATTTCCTCAAGGCCAGACATGATTTCACAGAAGATTGGAAATGAATCATGTTGCTCCTAAGATAGTAACTGTCATTTACAACTACCAGATGTCAAGACAAGGAGTATTAAACATGTACATACTCATATATAAAATGAACTTCTTGCAGTTTCTATCTACCAAATCCATTCACAAGGCTATGGTCAGCCCACAGCTATAGTAGAAGACACTTTCCCAAGGTGCTGCACAGTGGGACTGAATGTTAGACACGTGGTTGGGAAGCAAGTTTTTAACCATGCCAATCTAAATAGATTCATAGGGAAGGAGTACAGAGAGAGAAAAAAAAGGAAATTTTTTTTTCCTTTTTTTTTTAAAAAAAAAGAGATAGTTGAAGTTATAAAAATTGTAAGGCTTTGAAATGAAGTGTATATGCAAGGCTAACATTGATACATAAGCTTCAGTTTGAAAAGATATAGGAATAGATAAGAAAATAAGGTGGAAATGAGACATAAAGGTCAGAGGTATATAGTGGGGAGTTGACAACAGATAAGTTGGGTGTTGAGAGTGATAGCATATAATGAGATGGTGTTGAGGTCTGGCAGTCCTAAGATGTTATTCAGAGAGGAAGAGATATCTAGAAGCACAGAAAGAGTGAGCAATGGAAAATAAAGTAGGGGAGAGAGTATACTGAAAATTGTGTGTAAAAAAAAGATAGGGATAAATGTAATGTGTGTATGGAAGTAAGTGGAGAAAGTATAGGTGAAAATTAGAAAGGTAAGTGAAGAGTAATACAATTGTTTTGTATTTGTTGGATATGATAAAATAAAACAAATAAAAAAAAAGATGAATTCAAAATCATTTGGAATATCATCTAACATTCATTTTACCATGCTTGCATAGGTCAGTTAGAATTTGTTGAGTCAGACTTTCTATCACCACCCTTCACCTGTTTCCAAGTAAGGTAATATTTCCCCTTCACCAAACATGTTTCATGTAAGACTGGATATGAATAACATCATGTGTATGATAGTAATGCTTGTCTTGTCTGGCTTTGATTTTCAGGTGTTTTAATACCCAGCATAATGAGGAAGTCGTCCCCCAGGCACCATATCATAGCAAAGCAGATAAACAAAATGCATACATCTAGTATGTGCCATTGATAGATATATTATATATATATATATATATATATATATATATATATATATATATATATATATATATATATAATGTGTGTGTGTGTGTGTGTGTGTGTGTGTGTGTGTATGTGTGTGTGTGTGGTGTGTGTGTATATATGTGTGTGTGTGTGTGTGTGTATATGTGTGTGTGTGTGTGTATATATATGTGTGTGTGTGTGTGTTATATATGTGTGTGTGTGTGTGTGTGTATATATGTGTGTGTGTGTGTGTGTGTGTATATATGTGTGTGTGTGTGTGTATATATGTGTGTGTGTGTGTGTGTGTATATATGTGTGTGTGTGTGTGTGTGTATATATGTGTTGTGTGTGTGTGTGTATATATGTGTGTGTGTGTATATATGTGTGTGTGTGTGTGTGTGTATATGTGTGTGTGTGTGTGTGTGTGTATATATGTGTGTGTGTGTGTGTGTGTATATATGTGTGTGTGTGTATATATATGTGTGTGTGTATATATATGTGTGTGTGTGTGTGTGTGTGTGTGTATATATCAACAATCAAGGAACGGCCATAATAGGCCATTCACCCACTATATATATATATATTAGCATCATGAAAAATGCTAAGTTTTATTAATGAAAGAAAATGGCACATTGAAACAATGGGAGAAGCCATTAATAAATTTCTTATTTAAAGACTTAGTGTTTTTTATTTAAAAAAATGAAATATTTCCAATACTTCTTAAATGTGACAATGCCATCTTCCTGCTAAAAATAATGGGCCGTACTTGTATATAAAGTATATTGTCGCTTGTGCTATCAAAAATGATAGCTTTTTACTGTTTCTCTAAATGATATAATATTAATTTTAAATGATAATATTGTATTTGCAAAAATTTTACATTTTTATTTAGAAAACATTGAAAGACATGCATGTAAATTTTGTACTAAGATTATTTGTATGCTTGTGTTTACATGCGTACATATCTTGTGTAATTATCATTATTTCAAAAGTTCTTTTATCATAATAATCATAGTAAAACTGTGATTTCCTTGTTTCCTCATTATTTACAAGTCTCTTAAGATTGTTTGTATTTTTTGTTCTGGTTAAAGCGACATAAACCTACTCATGACTAACACAAAAGAAGGTAAGTAGACACCAACTTGACTAAATGACTGTCCTTATGATTTGTTGATCATGGCAAATGCTGAAGTTATGGGAAATTGTCTTCTGTCCACCACACAAGGAATATTTCTATTACTTGGTAACTAGGAATAAGCAGTTACTCTCTTTTCATACTTCCACTTAGTATCTTTCCATAAACATACATAAATTATGCAGGGACATTTATCAACAAATAGGTGCCATTCAATGACTCTCTTTGTGGACTTACATTATGCAATAACATGATGAGGTATCCAGTCTTGAGCTTCAGCTATATATGTGGCTGCATTCCTGAAGGAGTCAGAATTCAAAAATTCAACTGGATAATTAACAATAGCAATGTCATCTTCCAAAGAAATAGTGCCCACCCTGGAATATTCCTTTGTCTAGGAAGTAGTGTAATAATAGACTTATTTACTTATAAATACATTTTTATTTTTAGAGTGGAAATAATTTTTGAAGCAAGAATTATGTGGTCCTCATTTGTGACGTCAAGAGATTATTCAAATATGTCTCTTACTATATCTCACTCAAACCACAGTCATTATGGTGTGTGCCATTACCACCCTGCAATAGCCATCAAGAGAAATCTTGTATTTCATCATCATCATCATTTAGCGTCCGCTTTCCATGCTAGCATGGGTTGGACGGTTCAACTGGGGTCTGGGAAGCCAGAAGGCTGCACCAGGCCCAGTCTGATCTGGCAATGTTTCTACGGCTGGATGCCCTTCCTAACATCAACCACTCCGTGAGTGTAGTGGGTGCTTTTTACGTACCACCGGCACAGGTGCCAGACAAGGCTGGCAAACGGCCACAATCGGATGGTGCTTTTTATGTGCCACCGGCACGGGGGCCAGGCGAGGCTGGCAACTGCCACGATCGGATGGTGTACGTTTTCTGTAAGGCTTAGTTTGACAACAAATTGTCAGATTTGACATTTTTATGCAAGTCTTTAAAATTACAGTATTTGAACATCTAGGTATATAACTGATGGTGACTGGTGAAAGTCTCCATTCAAAAGAACTTTGCTACCAAATGGCATGTCTGATAGCATAATTTCCTTCAACAGTGTAGCAGGAATGTTCAACAATCACAGTGTATACATGGTGTTGCAATTCACTAGAATATTGCCCACATCATCAACGAAATATAACCCATCATGACTTCACATTGAATAGGCTCCAGCAATTTCATCTTTTAGTGAACTTCCTTCTGAGTCGATTCATCAGTATAAATTCAACACACTGTGACTACTTGACAGAGAGCTTTGGGATGCAACACAGAAAGAGCATTGACAGACACTAGGAAATGGCTCAAGAGCAGCTGACAACATAAAGACAATGAACAGTCAAAGGACAAAAGACATTAGAAGTCAGTTGCACTGCAAGCAACTAATCACCCTTTATTTGCTGTTACAACTACATCAAGAACAATAACATTCAAAACTCTCTTGATGTTTTTTCACTCGTGGTAACAACATTCGTTTTTAGTGTATGAAAAGGATAAAAATTTAGTTTCTCAAAAATCACAACCTTCTATAGTTTTCTCTTTCATACAACAGGATATCAATTTCAATTGCACAAAGTATTGCTGGGAAGCATCAAGGCTTCACCAACTATTATTAAAACAACAGCTATTATTTTCATGAAGCTATCAGAAGGTATTCTCATGTGTGATGCTGAGTTTCCGACAATTGGAACAAGAAGTTTCAATCCACCATGGATGGGTCTTCTTTCAGTAACCAAATCTGCAGTTATCCCTGTAGTGGCATAAGAAAGGGTAGTTTTGTTCAGGCTTATCAGATAAATTATCAAAGTGTGGTAGCAACATGTTTTGCTGAGCCACCAGGTCTGTCCAAAAAGAAAAATTTATTTTCTGCATTATCATATTTATTAGCAGTTAAAATATCATCAGATACCTCACATTGCTTTTAAGTTAACATTGTTATACACTTTTTGGTCTTGACACTCCTTGAATTGTCATTTTCAATATTTTCTCCAATGATTTGCATGTGTTTAATAGGCAGATGTTAGTCTTGATAGTATAAATCATGTAAGATAGGTTCAGGAGTGGCTGTGTGGTAAGTAGTTTGCTTACCAACCACATGGATCCAGGTTCAGTCCCACTGTGTGGCACCTTGGGCAAATGTCTTCTATAGCCTTGAGCCGACCAAAACCTGAAAGAAGCCCATCGTATATATATATATATATATAAAAATACAAAATGGGACAAGAACACAAAACATCCAGACAGCTAGGTAATACAAAAAGTGACAACAAAACATCCAGATAGACGATACAAAAAACAAGGGTCATTCGAAGCCCTCTATCCTCAATCAAGCACCAGATTATCGTCGCAATTTCAGCTGATTATTCTTGAGATTGCTCCAATCTGGCCAGCCCCAAGGAAAAACTAAGCTAAGAGCATTAGATTCCTTGGAAGAAAGCAGCGAATGTATACAAAAACAAGGACGGAAAAAAAACGGACAAAGTTACACAAATAAATACAATAAAAATAATAACAGGACATAACAACAGGTGTCTTTCGACTAAGGACGTATTGAATTAAGCTGGTGCGTGTGGAAATGAAGCCTTGCGGCAGAGATACAAAAATTTCACAAACAGGAAAGAATATCGATGATGCACAGACGGTGGTCAGACCAAGAAAGAAAGAACAGGCTAGGATGACCAGTAGTCATGTGGGAAGAGAAGAGAGAGAAGTAGAAGCAGATATATATATGTGTGTGTGTCCCTACAACATCGCTTGACAACTGATGCTGGTATTTTTATGTCCCTGTATATTAGCAGTTTGAGACCAATAGAATAAGTACTAAGCTTACAAAGAATAAGTCCTGGAGTCAATTTGTTCGACTAAAGGCAGTGTTCCAGCATGGCCACAGTCAAAATGACTGAAACAAGTAAAAGGGTAAGAAAAGAATTGAACCTATATCTTGTAATGATCTCTGAACAGCAATGTCTATTTGTTCTGTCATTGTCTTCAGACTGAAAGTACATTCCTGTAGGGGTATTAAAAATACCTGCCTTAGTTATACAGGTGAAGTTCCTTTGCAGCTTCTTGATATACATTGTATATCCTCAACTACATCATCAAAATTGCAAGCTCCTTAAACATGCAACAATAACAATCTCAGATTAAATCTTTCTACTTCCTTTTGACTTACAGAATAAAGTCTTAAAATAGTTTTCTTTCTTGCATGATTTCGAAACTGCCATCTCTTTGTCTAACACATAGTGATAAGAAATAACAGTATATTACAGATGTCTTAATATTGTTGATTAAGGTGAAACTATGCTGTTAGAGTGTTATGATGGGTAGCTCTCCCCAGTGCTTCTTATTACCTTCTCTGAAAGACAGGTTCTTGCTGTTGCAAATGTACTGGCAGGTGTATGATAACGCGTATGGTCATGAATTTTATTTTCAAGTAACTACTACATCACTTCAGGTACATTCACATATCTCCTATCAAGATGACATGTTACTTCATGTACAATTTTACCATCCATTCATGTCAACTTTAATGGTATTGTAGTGGTTATAAGATTTTAGCAGCAGTATGACATCATAGTCGTGTTGGCTGACTTTTGTTTGTAAATGTCTTATGCTTTTTTGTTGGTAAATTTTACTGTCCATACATTGATTCTAATCTACATGAAAAGTTTCTTTCCAATGGAGTAAAGTTCATAGAATCAGGCATGATGTCGGGTTATCAATTATAACTTGCTGTGGATTTGTCATGGTAGTTAGCAAATATAACTTTACTGTTGTAAATATAAATGTCACCAATTATAAACCTCAGGTTAGGTTGTGTTTATATGTGTGTGTGTATATATATATATATATATATATATATAAGTAAAAGTCACTGTGTCTTAATGATCTAGTTGTGAGAAGTTTAGAGGTGTAGACAGAACGCTAGATGTAATATACAATTGTAGTGGTGTTCAGCATGTATGTTGAAGATACCAACATTTCACCAGCAGGGTGTAAGACAGTTTAAATAGGATAAGAAAATGTGTTTTTGATAGCAAGACATGTCATGCTATACTCAACCTTTTCAGTGTAGCTTTGAAGTACTAGATTAGAAACTTTTTCCTGTTGTCATTATTGTGACAGATTCCTTTTAAAACATGTTTTTCTTCATTATAATATGTACTGCAATTTTTTCTATCACTATTATATCATAATAAATTCATTGTATATATTTTTACTTTCTGTAAATAAATGATTGGTGTTAAATCCAGTCCTTCTCTTGGTATTATCTGTACAAACTCTTACCATATGATAAGGAAAATGCATTAAAGACATATTTGCATGCACTTTTATGAAGATATACTCAAGCCTTTGTCAACATGAGAAAATACAGTCAACCCAGTATGAAGAAACGAAATAACACTAAGATAAACATCATCATCATCATCGTTTAACGTCCGCTTTCCATGCTAGCATGGGTTGGACGATTTTAACTGAGGGCTGGCGAACCAGATGGTTGCACCAGGCTCCAATCTTGATTTGGCAGAGTTTCTACAGCTGGATGCCCTTCCTAACGCCAACCACTTTGAGAGTGTAGTGGGTGCTTTTTACGTGCCACCGGCACGGGGGCCAGTCAGGCAGTACTGGCAACGACCTCGCTCGAATCCTTTTACACATGCCACCAGCACAGGTGCCAGTAAGGCGACTTTGGTAACGATCACGCTCGAATGGTGCCCTTTTACGTGCCACTGGCACGGAAGCCAGTTGGCTACTCTGGCAACGATCACACTCGGATAGTGCTCTTGGCACCCTACTATCATGGGTACAAGTACCAGTAAGGCGATGCTGGTAACGATCACGCTTGAATGGTGCCCTTTAAGTGCCACTGGCACGGAAGCCGGTTAACCGCTCTGTCAATGATCAGAACATGACTTTTTAAATTCATTTCCACAGATAGTTTCACCTTGCTATCAAAAATACATTTTCTTATCCTATTTAAACTGTCTTATAACCTGCTGGTGAAATATTGGTATCTTCAACATACATGCTGAATGCTGCTGCGATTGTATATTACATCTAGCATTCTGTCTACACCTCTAAACTTCTTACAACTAGGTTATTAAGACAGTGACTTTTACTTATATATATATATACACATATAAACACAGCTTAACCTAAGGTTTATAATTGGTGATATTTATATTTACAACAGTAAACAGTTATATTTGCTGCACTCTTTACATATCTGTTATCAGCAGCACAATTACCAACTTGTACTTTGGCATCACTTGTAACATGGATGACCATTGCTATTTTTTTTTTGTTTCTCAAAGAACTACTTTAGGGAACTTCTTTGACAGTGTCTGTTCTCTATGAAAATTCTCAGGTTTTCTTCACCACAAGCTTTATGTATCGTGTGTTGTTTTTATATCATGAAGCAAAAGCTCAAGTTTCAGCAATCTATTTGCAACAGGTCTTTAAACCTGTTATCTGGATACCATATTCTTAAGAGAAGGATATGCGGCAAACCTCTTTTCTGAAACTCACTAGTGTATAAATAAGCTACAACTCTACCGAAAATATACCTTTTTGTATTAACATCCAGAAGTTGTTTTAGTTTCAATTTGTAACAACTTACTAGCAGATCTGGTCTGATAGGTTTGGCCATGAAATAAGTTATTCTTAGTTTCTTGCTAGTTTGGATTACATGTTATTGTAATGAAAATATCAGGTGTGTGCCATGTTGATATACTATAGCCAATGCAGCATGATAGCATTCTTGTGTTGTGAGGGGATCCTTGGAATGAAGATGGGAGAACAAGTGTGCACCCAGCCTGAACTCCAGTATCTTCTGCAACATCATCATCATTTAACATCCATTTTCCATGCTGGAATGGGTTGGATGGTTTAACCAGAGCTGTTAAGGCCAAGGGCTGCACCAGGCTCCGTTGGTTGTTCTGGCATGGTTTCTACAGCTGGATGCTCCTCCTAATGCCAACCACTCCATAGAGTGTACTGGGTGTTTTAATGTGCTATGGCAGACGGGTCTTCTTGAGTACAGCGATGTACCAGATATTTTGGTCCCTAGTCATCTCCTACATAAGGCTCAGTGTTTTGAGATCAACCTCCAGTATTTTGTCCTATGACTTCCCAGGTCTACCTCTTCCACAAGTTCCATCTACTCAGAAGTTCTGTATGCAACTGTCTACACCCATATACAACATCAGTTAAGTTCCACTCTTAATCTTTGTTGTTGGTTTCTGATAAAATTCAAGTTGTTTGCTTTCATCTGTAAATAGGAGTCTAATGCCCATTGCTGGAATTCTCACCACCCCCATGAAGAAATGGATTGAACTCATCTCTGAATGCCATGAGTGAAGACAAGTATGTGGCCTACTGTGAGCATATCCTGCCATCCTAGTTCACTGAAAAGAAATAATTAAGTATATAATTGGGTCTAAATTCAGACCCAAAATGTTTAGATTAATCAGTGACATATCATCCTTTGGATAAACCCCAAAATCCCAATTAAATGGAGGCCTTTCATCTGAATTTCTAAAAACCATAAATTTCATTCACTGTTGGTAAACTATATCTCCTGTCTCCACTGCAGTTTCTGTTAAAGGCAATATTTATTATAGGCACAAGTCTTCCTTTTTTGCACTTATGTTCATTAGTTTCAATGGCTGCTGCATAAATGTTGATTTTTGTGTATAATTGTGTCTAATGTTGCCATTATTTCATGAATAAATCATTTATCTGAATTATTCACTGTTCCTGTATCATGAGTTCCAGCAGAATCAGTAACATATAGTTGAGCCAAAATTGTTGACCAGCAGCTGGATATATAAGAAATGTTCTGTGGTACACTTGCCCATGAACTCTGATACAAGATGTGTCTCTTCCAGGTTCTGCCAAGTGTGCACCCATTGATGAAAGAACAATGCTGAGCTATATGATTTATTTTCTTTGAAATTACCATAAGGATTGTTAGGATCTAACATGAGGGATTTCAAATACTCTGGAAATTTTCTTTGAGTGAGAGGAAGTAATTTTCTTCAACAGCAGCTGTTATTGCAGTAGCTGTCAGGTTCTTCAGACACAATATCTGGCCATGCAAAATTGACACAGGATATATTTTCACAATGATACGAGGGGCGTTCAATAAGTAATGCCCCTGACCCACTTCCCATAGCAGTAGAGCAACGAAACTTGGTACAGTTATTAGTCTTTTTCTACATAGGAACTACCCAGAGTTACGCATTTCTCCCATTGTTTGATGCAGCTCTGGAGACCGTTTTTGTAGAAGACCCCAGCTTGGTCCTCCAACCACGATGTGACTTCAGAAATCAAGGCTGCATCATCTGGGAAACGCTTTCCTTTAAAAAAACAACTTCATTGTTGGGAAGAGGTGAAAATCAGAGGGTGCAAGGTCAGGAGAGTAGGGGGGATGGGGGAGGAGTTCATAGCCGCACGCCTGTGTTTCTGATCTGGCGACACGCGAGTTGTGGACCGGAGCGTTGTCCTGCAGGAGGAGGATGCCTTTGCTGATCTTGCCCCGCCTCTTGATTTTGATAGCTTCTCTTAATTTCCTCAAAAGTGAAGCATAATAGGCTCCTGTAATTGTGGTACCTTTTGCCAGGAAATCTGTCATCACTACTCCGTCCTGGTCCCAGAAGACTGTGAGCATGACCTTGCTAGCAGAGGGCTGCACCCTTGCCTTCTTTGGAGGAGATGAGTCACGGTGCTTCCACTGCATTGACTGGGTTTTGGTCTCTGGATCATAGTGATGAACCCAAGTTTCATCCTGTGTAATCAGTCTTTTGAAAAATGTTGACTCATCTTCTTGGCACCTCTCCAAATTCATCCTCGAGCACTCGACGCGTTCTTGCTTCTGGAAAGGTGTGAGCAACCTGGGAATCCATCTGGCAGACACCTTTTGCATATGCAAATGGTCATGAATGATAGTTTCCACAGACCCGGTACTAATCTTGACGGACAGATGCCTCATCAATGGCAGAAGAGGGGCGACCAGATCTGGGAGCTGTTTCCACAGAGTTCCGACCATGTTTGAATTCACGATGCCAGCGTTTTACAAGGTCATATGATGGGGCATCATCACCATAAGTTACTTTCATTTCATCAAAAGTCTCCGTGGCGTGCATCCTTTCAAATACAAAGACCGGATCACTGCTCGACACTCAAAGGCTCCATTTCACACTTGACTCAGTTCAAACACCTGTAAATCAGAAACCCCAATTAGTTCAGAGTTGTAATTTGTCACTTAATTTATAGAGATAAAAATAATTGCTCATGCAAAATTTCAGCTGGATCAAACAACTGCAAGTGGGTCAGAGGTATTACTTATTGAACGCCCCTCGTATTTTTCAATGATTCCTTCATTATATGTTGAATTATAAACTTTCTGTAACATGTTCTCTATTTTGATTGGCTCTCATTCGTTGAGCAGTATGTTGCCTTTTGTTGTTGCACTGATTTTCATTTTGATCTAGTTGTTCATGTCCTCTGCCTCACAGCATACCTTCTAGCATTTGCCGGCTCTTCATTTTCATTTTGGCATCTGTGAGCTACTGTTGCTGGCTCCAATTCATTTAACCACCCCTTCTGATCAGCAATTTATCCTAAAACAGGGCAAGTTACTTCTCCCATAAACATAACGGACATCTGATGTCTTGTGCTTGCTACAACTGACCAATAGATTTTGAAAGGAACTGACTCATTAAGGACCTGCTTTCTGAATATTTAAATGAATTCTGCTGCTAAAATCCTATCTTGAGTTGTTTTCAGTTGCTCTGATATAAGTTTTTTAAATAGGGCTGCTGGCAATCTGGACATTAATTCTATGCATTACTCCTTTAGCCAACTAATTACCTACCATTAAACAGTTGTATATAGGATCTTATCTATTTTCATTAGCTTCAGTCTTGTCCCATACATTGCTTTACTAACAAGACAAAGTTCTTGCAACAAATATCGCTCACCTTCAAGTTACCCTGACTAAATAATGTATAATACCTGTACACTCTCGGAAAATGCTTAGATTCTAAGTTCTCTAGCTAGAGTTGGTGCAAGGTCTGGTGAATATGGTGGATGACAGAGTATTTCCTAGTTCAGTTCCTATAACTTGAGTAGCGGTCTTTGTGCAACATGTGGTTGACCATTGTCTTGCAAGAGAATTGGTCTGTCTCTGTTGACCAAGCTCAGTTGTTTAATTACAAGTTCACTTACCATTTCATCCAACTGATTGATGTAGACATCCACTGTAATTGACTTACCAGGTCTCACGAAGCTGTAGTGGATGACACCAGCACTGGACCACCAAACACCATTAGCTTTTTTTTTGGTGAATATTCTTTTTGGGATTGTGTTTAGCACTTCATCTCTATCCAACCACCATGCAGAATGCTTACTGTTGTTGAAAAGAATCCATTTTTCATCACATAACAATAGTTTGCTTTTATGCCATGACAGCAAGCTTCAAGACAATGTGTCATTTGATGCTAGCTCAGTTGGTGTGGTACCCACTTGTCCAGCTTCTTTACCTTGCCAATCTGTTTCAGATGGTCCAATACAGTTGGAATCAAAACATCAAACCCTGTTGCTAACTCACGTGTAGTTTGAGATGTATCCACTTCCAACTTATCATTATCCACTTTGGTCTTAGGTCTACAACAAGGCTGGTTTTCAAGACCGAAACTTCTCAAACCATCGGCGTACAGTGTGCTCATTTGCCACATCTTCACCAAACACCTCATTGATGTTTCGAGCGGTATTAGCATGGGTGCTTTTTATGTAGCACCAGCACCCACGAGCCTGCAAGATTAGGACTGCTCAACTGAAAAGGGATGCTGGGGCCATGCCCGTATGCAAAAGACAACCATGATTTTACTTGGCTTGACATGTCTTCTCAAGCACAGCAAACTCTGTGAGGCCTAACATCTGACATCTGAAGATACTTTCTCATGTTTTCCCGGGCCTACGATTTCCACGCATTCCCTCCATAATTAAAGATCAGGACTTCTTGATGCAGCTGCTGTCCTCATCCATACACATTACATGACCATACTAGCACAGTCTTCCCTTTTGGACACTACTTCTGATGTCTCATGTACCCAGTTTTTCTCTTAAATCTATTATACTCTGTCGTATATGCATACTGACACTACCCATCCAGCAGAGCGTACCGACTTCATTTCTTTTAATCATTCACATGTCCTCAATAGTCACAGCCTATATCTCACTGCCAGGTAGCATAACTTCGTATACAGGCATCATACAATCTGCTTTTCACTCTGGAGGTGAGGTGCTTCGTTACTAAGAGAGGTAGTAGCTCTCTGAACTTTGCCCAGCCTGTTCTTATTCTAGCAGCTATGTTTTCAGAACAACCTCCACCACTTAGACTTTTTTTTTCTTGTACATTCCTGGTATTTAATGTACCTGCATATCTGCCACATGTAGAGAGGTCATTCTCTGTTGATCTTCCAGTGATACCACTGCACCTCTTATGTGTTCATTCCTTGTACTTACTAAACTGTATGGAGTTTCTACCAACACCTTTTCTACACACTGAGCAGGGCCATTTCCCTGAAGGGACTTGTGATTTGTTTGTTTTTCTACTTACTAGGACTTTGGTCTTTGCTAAATTAATTCTAAGACCCTTTGATTTCAGTCTGTGCTTCCATAGCTGAAATTTCTTCTCTAATTCTGATAGTGATTCAGCAATAAGAACAAGGTCATCAGCACAGAGGAGCTCTCAAGGGCAGTCAGCCTTAAATTTCTGTTATAGACTGATAAACAAGAGGGGACTGAGAACTGAATCCTTGGTGAACTCTCACTAAATTCCTTACTATACTCATTGGTGACATTGACCTTACTGACAGCATCCCTGTACATGGCTAGCTCTCAACTTTCCCTATTTTCTGCATTGCCCACCAGAGCAGAGGATCCAGTCAAAGGCTTTCTCCATGTCAACAAAAACTGAGTACAGAGGTTTATTTTTGGCCAATTGCTTCCCCTACAGTTGCCTCACCGGGAAGTTAGCATCGGTGGTGCATCTCCCTGGCACAAATCCAAACTGCATCTCATCTAGGCTAACTCTCTACCTAATCAACTGTACTATGACCCTTTCTGTAACTTTCAGTACTTGGTCCAGCAATTTAGTTAGTTAGTTAATTTGGCTCAAAAGCAAATAGCAAGGCCATGTAGGGGGACATGGAGTTAAGTACAGGGTGGTGTTCATGTAAAGAGTTCAGGCCACTTGAGGTTAAGGGAGGCTTTGAACAAAGCAGTCGTCGGCATCTTCACCATCTCGTCTGGCTTCTGTATTTCTGCTTTACCTTTGTAGCAGTTGACTATAATGCTGCTACACCAGTTGTTGGGTATGACTCCCTTGTGAACAACCTGATTAACTATACTGATGACTAGATCATAACCTACACTGCCATATATTTTAAGCATCTCAGTGGTAATTCCTGAAGGGCCAAAGATTTTCCATTTTCATATCCTTAATTAAATTTATCCATTAAGTTAATGTTGATTTGGAAAGCCAGTCCCTCTGTTTGGTCCAGGTCAGGCAGGCTCTCCATCCATGAATTCTCTATATTCAGCAACCTTTCATAGTGGCACACTTCAAGCTTCCTTCTTTGCAAAATCACTAACTGCAAGTGAGCCATCCATATGAACACACACCTTTTTCCTACATCACAATTTTCTCTGACACACTGTCCTGCAATCCAAAACACCTCAAGCCACAGAACATTGATAAACTTCTACCCTGGCTAAGTATGCCTATCTACTAGCTACCTGATGTAGTTCACTGATGGCCTTGTCAACAACACTGTTCCACCATCACATCACCCTAGGTTTGGTTGGGACTTTGCACTAGCCACAGATTCCATCTGTAACACTCAGCATGCTGTTCCATAGGGACACCCAGTTGCCCTCTATGTTACATGTCTGTAGTTCCTCCTCGTTAAATTTCTCAATTAAATGCCCCAAAATCTCTGATCATTTAAAAGAGCCTTAAGCTTCCAAATCCTTCATTTCCAGTCTGGTCTGCTTCTTTGAATCCTTCTAGCCTGAAGTCACTAGTGATTAATCTATGCTGGAGGATGCACACTTCACCAGAGAAAGTTTTTGCATTTATGAGCAACCATGTATCTCGCTTTATGGTGAGAATGTAATCAACCTGGCTAGCATGGTCACTTGATTGATGCTATCAGGTAACTGGCTGGTTTCCTGAAGTTGATGTTTCAGACCATTAGGTTATTTGCATCACAGAACTCCAGTAAACTTGTTCCTTCCTCATTTCAAGAACCAATTCCATGACCCCCATGTACACTATAGAAGATACCCATGTTCTGCCCAACACGTTCACTGAAATCACCAGCCCTGAAGATGAGGTCATTATCATTTGTCTTTGAGGTAGCCTGCAAAAGAATATCATAAGAACGGTCACTTTTTTCATTTGGCAGACCCACTTGTGGGGCATAGGCAGAATTGTTGCTGTACTACTCTTCAAAACTAGTTTAAGCTTAAATACTCTATCATACATTCTTACTACCTCAATCACCTTATCCACCCACTTTCTCTGCTAGAAGTATGCCCACACACCTACTCTGTCACTGTTACCTTCCCAGAAGATTTTATACTTATGTTTCTTGCCTGTGGAGAACCTGGCTGAAGCTCCCCTCCACCTTACTTCTTGAATGCAACAAACACACATCAACATGCCTCCAGTCAAGCATCTGAACAATCTCTCCAGACCTACCTTTCAATATGCCTACAATGACTGTACCAACTGAGAATGGAAGGGACATTGGAGGAAATATGGAGAGGGGGGATAGCATTCAGTATCTGAAAAGAAGGTTTCAATGAGCATTTGCCAACAGACATATTGTATCAGTTCTCCCCGTATTAATCTACCATCATTCATTCATGTTACAATTACTGCATCTATTCGAAGTGAGTACTATATAAGCATTACTGATATAAACATAAATAGATAGATAAGTAAAAATAGCAAATGGAGATGCAGAAAGGAAGAGGTTTGCTGATGTTCTACAGCAGGCCTGGCTAACTCAAATTATATTGCATGCTACTTTAATCACAAAAAGTTTTTTGAGGGCCGCTTGTATACTGACAGAATTGAAAGCATTTTGCTTTCTCATGCTATTATTACAATAATGAATAAATGAATGATTGTTGATTCAACATGAAATATTATCACTGGAAAAACAGTAGTATCTTTTTTACTTTTTATTACAATCTTTAATTTTTGATAAAATTTTAAAAAGGTTTGCTTAAATAAACTCATTTCAAGAAAGTATCAAGTGGGCCGCAAGATAAGTCTGCAGGTCACATGCAGCCCTCAGGTTGGCCAGCCCTGTTCTACAGCATGAATACCAGAGGAAAGACACACAAGGTGTATTGCATTGCAAGACAAAGTGTCGAAGAAGATGGAGAGATTAAGGGAGAAAAATGTGTATGGATTTATCATGGGGTTATAGTATATTGCACTTGATTCTGAAAAGGAAGGGGAAAGCAAATGCCATTATGAAAGGCTACTAAATGTGGAGAATGCCTGGAAGAAATAGAGCCTTCCAAATGTGAACCCAACACAGAGACCAGCAATTCTAGTTTACAGCAGTTTGATGGATAAAGCAATTAAAGATATGAAAACAGAGAAAGTCCTGATCCATCAGCAATTATAGCTGAGGAGCTTAAAATATTTGGCAGAGTGGGATATACCCAAGTCACCTTATCATCAATCGGGTTGTATAGGAATGTCTTATAGAATATTAGTTAAAGAAGTATCAAATTGCTGGACCATGTCACGAGTGTTACAGAAAGAGGTTCTAATTGGAAAGAGAATTAGACTAGATGAAATGCAGTTTGGTTCTGTGCCAGGGAGAATTACTACTGTTGTCTTTGTAGCAAGGCAATTTCAGAAGTATTTACTGTACTTGGCTTTCACTAACCTGGAGAAAGCCTTTGACAGTCTCTCACGCCTTGATCTGTAGTCATGGCAAAAGCTAGCAGATAAATGAATGGCAAGAGCTGTCCCAGCAATGTATAGAGATGTAGTCAGTAGGATGAAAGTTAGTAATAAGAGCAGCAAAAAATTTGAAATGCAGGTAAGAGTTCACCAAGGCTTGGCTCTCAATCTCCTCCCATTTATCAAAGACATCCAGGAATAACTGAGGACCAGTTGTCCATAACCGAGTCTGCAGTAGAATTAGAAAAGAAATTTGAGGTGTGGAAGCAAAACCTGGAATCAAAGGCCTTTACAGTTAGCTTGACAAAGACCAAAGTCTTACAAAGCAGGAAAACAGCACTGTTCGATATGTAGAAAAGGTGTAAGTAGAAAAATTCCATACTGTGTACCCAGTACCAAAGTTTAGACACAAGAGGTGCAATAGAATTACAAGATGATTAACACAGAAAGACTTTGTGGCTTATGCATAGGAGTAATAAACACCAAGAACTCCCCTGAATGCCCAAGAAGACCCATTGACATAGTAAACAGTTTCTGTTACTTAGATGACTTATAGTTGCTAGGATATGAATTGGCTGAAGAAAGTTCAGAGGTATAATGTCTGTTAGTAACAAAAGGCCCTACAGAGTGAAAAGCTGATGAGATGCTTGTGTATGAACAATGGTACATGGTAGTGAAATGGTAGGCTATGAATGCAGAGGATATGCAAAGACTAGAAATAAATGAAGCAAGTACACTCTGCTGGATGACCAATGTCAGTGAGAATGTATGACAAAGTGCAAATGTATTGACAAAAAAATTAGTTGTAAGAGAAATTGGGTGTAGTGTGCAAGAGAGAAGATTGTGCTGATATAGCCATTTGATGTATCTGGAACTTGTTGAGGTGAAGCTCAAGAAGACAAGAAATGAAATAAAGACCAACCTCAGGTTGTTGAGCCTCATGTAAGAGATGACAAAGGCCAAGTTGGTTGACAATTCACCATGCTTGAGAAGACACATCAAGCTCAGCAAAAATTAAGATCTAAAAGCATATCACTGTCTATGCTCCCTACCAAATCTGTACATGTCAAGCCTTCTCCACAACTCATCTTCATAACACCCATCCCTCAATCACCTTTTTAACACTGGCACTATTTGCCCAGCTGTTGTAATTATGAGAGTAGAAGTGCACATAGTCAATCCCCATATTTGTGCTACTAGTCAGCTTGCTTCTTGGAACCATTTCTCTTGTCATTCATCCTGCACACTTGACATCCCTTACCACTTTATTACCAAATGCCCTTTTTCTCAGAACAACTATTCATGTGTCATTAGCAGCATCCCCTATTTTGTTTTGTCATTCGTTATATCCATCTTTTAAGTGCCTCTTTGCATCTCCTTTCCCTCACACTTCACATGATCTATTTCCCATCTATCTCTAGGTTTTATTATATTGTTGCTCTCTACCTTTCCACCTTTTTATGTATTGCTACCTACTACCTCCTTCTTCCTGACTCCTAATTTCCTTTAACTTCCCCAAACTGAGTCACCATTGGCCATGCCTCCACCAATGTTTGTCACTCACCTTTATCCCCATCTCTAACCATTTGTTACTCTCCGTTCACATTCTCACCAACCGACCCAGTCATCCTCAATTCTCTGCTTATCCACTTTCCTGTACCTTGAAGGTACACCCTAAAACCTCATTTCTTTACTCCCTTTATTGGTGGTGTAGCCATGTATCTCCTCCACTGCAAGACATCTGTTCCTGTCCCTCTATCATACTTTAGCCTTTCAAATCTTGACACAAACCCACTCCCTCAGTTATGCACCCTACAATGTCATTGGGTTGTGTCTTACAAGTTACTTGGTGACATTACTACTGCCAGTGGCATGAAAAAAATCCAGCACATCTTGTAAAGTGGTTAGTGTTAAGAAGGGTATCCAGTCATAGAAACCATACCAAAGAAAACATTGGAACTCAATGCAATCTTCATGTTCATCAGAACCTGTTGACCTGCCAAACCCATGCCAGCACAGAAGACAAATGTTGAATAACGATGATAAAATCTTGTAAAATGTAAGATAAAGAATGAAAAATATTACGTTGGAGAATTGAACTTCTTCCTATAGTTTTATTCACATAGAAAAGAGAATGAATGTATTAATTAATGTCTTGTATTAATTAGTGGGCTATGCTGCTCAATAAAATGCTTTGCAATCCTTCATAAATTATGAAGAAATTTACAATTTGTGATAAAATTTGATGTGCAGGCCAGGGAAAAGAAGATTGTTGCATAATGTAAAAGAAAAAAACAATCTTCCATTTTCTATTAATCACCATTTTAACATACTCTTTACCATGCTTGCATGACTCAGACAGAATCTGTCAAGGCAGATTTTCTATGACTAAATGCCCCTTCTTGTTACCAACACTCACCTGTTTCCAAGTAAGGTAATATTTTCCCACAGCTAGACATGTTTTTCATGGAAAGCTAGAAACAAACAACATTACTTGTACAGTGATGCTACTCATTTACAACCATCAAATGATGCCTAGACAAGGGTAAACACAAATTCATATATCCCACTCACTTTATTTCTTATACACCCCTTCCTCCCAATTCACTTCCACTCCAATGTCATTTTACTTTCCCCTCTACCAACATGATTAGATCTGAAACATATTGCAGCAGCTAATTCAGAGCACAATTACTCACTACATTTCATTTGCATTTAGCATCATTGACTGTCACTCACTCCCATTCTATTTGTCATTTTAGTTTCCCTCTACTAGCATGACCAAATTGTGAAACATTGCATTTTATATGTGAGATATACAATGGGCTTCTTTTAGTTTCCATCTAAATATTCACTATCAAAGTGTTGGGTAGCCCAAAACTATAGGTAGAAGATGCTCAAGGTGCTGTGCAGTAGAACTGAACTCAAGACCATATGGTTGGGAAGCAAGCTTTACAACCACACTTGTATACATAAATTTATTACGACTACCAAATATGCTGAAATAAGACCTAAATTTTACAATTCTTAATGTCAACACCCGGAAAAGGATATACCAACTATGAAACACATCTCATTGTATTTTGGAGACCTTAAAAGAAAGGATAATGCGAATATTTTAACAGCAGTTGATGAAAACTCACCACTACCTATTCGTTTTTTCCTTGAGCTGATATCTTTTCTCAAACACATGCTTGACATCTCAAAAAACTATCCTTTAGCTGTCCACAGTGATAGAGGAACACAAGTCATAAAGTATGAAATTTTATAAAACAAGAAATTGTATAATGCATACAAACTAACCCTTACACCCTAGAGGAAACAAGTAATCAAATAGTATGGAAGTCAATATTTTAGCTTCAAAGTCAGAGAATCTACAAGACTTTCATTGGGAAGATATTCTTTTTGGAACTACATCCAATTCAGTATCTGCTCTTAACTATTGCCAATGACACTCCTTTCGTTTTTAGACACTGTACTTCACATGATGTTTCTTTGCCGTCTTGGTTGGTTTCTCCCAAAACCTTTTCTTATAAAAAAAAAACATGCACAGCATGCAAAAGTGAATCCTTAAGCAGAGGAAAGTGAACTATTGAAATATATAACAAGTTTGCTTTGTGTGGAAAGTAAAGAACTTGTAAAGATGGTCTCACTTCAGGACTTGTGATGATGTTGAATGTCTCCAGGTGAAACATTTAATATTGCAAATTTGGACTTAACATTTTTTTTTCTATTCCAGATCTCAGTAACATTCCTGGCTCTTATTCTTCATTCCATGATAATACTACTTCTCAAGACAAAGACCATTAGAGCAGCAGAGACACTGAGATTATCTCATTGAACTCTGCAATGCTTATCACTCCTACTGGTAAATTTTATTTTTCAAACAGAACTATCAAACCTGAAAGACTTCATTTGTAATATTTTCATTTCACATTCATTACATTAAATTGTATAAACATAAAATTCAATTCCAGTGAGAATTTTGCTATTGCTACTTTTATAGTTTTTCTTCTGTTGTGATTCTGCATTACTTAGACAATTGTCTAACGTAATGGGCAAGTAACCTCCCTTAAGTCGTAGCATTATTCGTTGAATAAAGTCTTGTTTAGAGATGCCTTGCAACAATCAGGCACTACAATAGTTACTAAATCGATGTAAACATAAAACATATCAGATTGTAATTATTAATCATCCCTAATTTTATTGGCGTAATTAAATAATTTATTTTTAAATTTTCAAAGACAAAAAAGAAAAATTATTTGTAGTCTCAATAAAAATACTGTCAAACCTACTATCAACATGAACTAACAACTCAATATTTTTGAGGTTATTTGTATTTTTATCAATGTATAATTAAAAAAAAGTCTTACAGATATTTATAAATTTTTACAAATAATTCAATTGTGGAATTATCCAATCCATTGAAAAATTAGAAAAAAACAGTAAATTGAAATTGGTACAGTTCCATCAAATATTTTCCTAAAGGAAACTTTTGTTACATGTGCAATGTTCCTTAGCATTTTAGAAGCATTTCTTTTTTTTTTTTTCCCTTGTTCTAGACAGTTTTAAAAAAATAATGTTCTAATATATTTTCAGTCATTTTCACAAGATTTAGATGAAGATTAAAATCTTACTGAAAATTCAAATAATGCAGAGTGGTTGTTTTTTCACACTGAAATATTTTTTGGTTTCAAAGGTAAAATATTCTGAAAATATATGCTGATCTAGCTGAATAATAAGAACAAAAAAGATGTGAAATAAACAACAACACAAACTTACATAACTAACAGCAACTTTGATTTGGAAGAAAATGGAAAATTAATCAACTTCCATAGTTGGATCCGATTCTTCAGGTTTGGGCTTAGAAGATGGGTCAGTTTGGCTCTGTTGCTGTGTTGTTGGTTCATTTGGAACAGAATTCTTTTCTTGACTTTCAGGAGGTGGTGGTTCTTTCTTTGGTTCCGGTTTTGGTTTATTTATAATTGGCATACATGTTGACTCCAAGCTCTGCTGTTGAGAATTGATCTCAGAGCAAGTAACAATAGGGTCTTCGAAAAGGCTTCTTTGGTTCTGCTGATTTTGACTTTTTTCAAACCACTCGCTCTTCTCTTTCAAAGCCTTTGTCACTGTATTCACATCCTGATCACTAATATGACTATATTGTTCATCCTTCTTGGCATACAAATCTAAAAACTTACGTATTTGTTGTAACACACTACCCAGTGATTGGAAGGCAGCCGGCCTCTCTACTGCTTCCTGATATCGTTTACAAATAGGGTTACTGTATTTCTGAAGATGTGCAAGTTTGTCTATGTACACTTGTTTTAACTGATCTTCTCCTTCATCATAAAGCCAATTTTCTACATCATCCAACATTTTACTGAACTCGCTTCGGTGACTTTCTTCAACAAACTGCTCAAATGCACCATATAAACGATCACGCATCTCATAAACATACTCTTCAACGGCATTTTTAGCATCTACACGATCTTTCTCAAGCTTGTCTTGCATTATCATTTGGTTTTCTTTTTCAACGCATGCATGAAGCTGGGTTTTATTAAGTTGTGGAACAATACTTTCAACAGGTAAATCGATCATTTTCACTTTCTTTACTTTCTTATTGGTCTGCTCTTTCTTGTCGCCCGACTGCTTTCCTCCATCATCAGTTTGCATTGCTGATTCAGAAGAGTCTGTTTGTTCAGGATTTTTACTAGTATTAGTTTGAGCTTCCATGTCATCTTCCTCTTCCTTTTTCTCATCTAAATCCATTGGTTCTCCACTAGAATCAGCACTATCCAACTTTTCTACCATTGAAGCAGAAGGAACACTGAATATTCCATGAATATTAATTTTTACATGGACTTTTATTTTCGAACTTTCCCCAGTGGCTTGAGGAGTAACATTCTGGACTTTGAAAGAGCCAATAGTGGGCTGACAAGTAGAAATAGTTTCTTGCTGGGAATAGAAAGCTTCAAGTTGGAAGGATTCTTTCCGATAAAATGTCATCATTTTAGTAAAAGGGAAAACATGAAACTTTGGGAAAACTTCAAGAACGTTATCTTCGCTAGTACCACCTCCTAACCATTTCATTGAAACAGCATACGGTTGACAATCAACGATAGAAAAATCTCTAACCCTGAAAGTTGGCGATAGTATAGCACATTGCAATGCACAACCACGAGCAATCACTTCATCAGCATTCAATGTGGTGCTTGGTTCAACTCCAAATATCTTTTTGATAAGACTTTTTATAGCAGGTATTCTCGTAACACCGCCTACAACTTCCACAGAATGAATATCGTCTAAATGTAATTTTGACAGGGGTAGAATAGAACGCATTGTCTCTTCCGCTCTTTTAAACAAAGGTTGGCACATGTCTTCAAATACTTCCCGTACTAGTTTTCCAGTAACATCCTTATCTTCCATAAAGCATTCAATATTGAGCTGTACGGGTTGCGTAGTGGCACTCATTAGCTTTTTCATTTTCTCACATTCAGACTTAAGACGAATGAGAGGTTTAACTTTGCTGCGAACATCCAGTTTGTAACGTTGTTTGAAATCTTCTATGAAGTATTCAACAAGAACTTGATCAAAATCCCGACCTCCAAGATGAGAGTCAAAAGCCACAGCAAGTACTTTAAGTTTACCTTTGTTAAAAGCAGTCACACATACCTGAAGTGAAGAGTAACCCATGTTGACGAATACAACATTTCTTGATTTTTGTTTTTCATCGGGTAGGTCTTGTTTGTAAATACCATACGCAAGAGATGCTGCAGTAGTATCGTTAAGGAGTCGCAAACAATTGAGGCCGCACATGCCGGTCGCATCAAGTAGGGCACGCCTCTCAGAATCAGTGAAATAACAAGGTACAGATACAACACAGTCAACAACTTTAGCGCTTAACGCTACTTCAGCGGTTTTCTTTAGTTTTGTTAATAACATAGCAGATATTTGTTCTGGTGTAAATGGATAAACATCATTCATGTAACTAACTTCAATAAGAACATTACCTTTATTGTCCGATCGAACAGTATATGGTAAATGTTTTATCTCTTCCTGAGCTTGAGGATCATTGAATTTACGACCAAGTAAACATCGGAAATTAAACAGAGTATTACGGAAATTACTTACAGACTGATTTTTGGATGAATTGCCCATGCATCGAGACTTTTCGTTGAATGAAACATAACTCGGCGTGCATCTATCACTGTATTCGTTGGATATCGTCTCTATGCCACCAGCCCGGGCAACCGATATATAACAGGACTGGCTACCGAAATCTATGCCGACCACAGACATTTTTTTTAAAAGTCACTAGTTTGTAAATGGAATTATAATAGAGGTAATACAGAGAAAACGTACCAAGTGCAAAAACAAATAAAATAAATCCTTTTTACACGATAAAATATCTATCTGAATGCGTCTCCCATGAAGAAACTTCCTTGTGTATTAAAGGAGAAATTTCTAGACGACACGTGAATTTAATAAAGATCTCATCAAACGGAAATAAGGTCAGAGTTATGGTCCTTGGCCACCTACGTCATAGCTGACGCCAACGTGAATGGAGGAAAGTAACAGAAGTACGGAAGGCCTAGAGGGTCTTAAATGAGAAACCCATTTTCTGAATAAATTAGTATGATAGTGCTATAAATATTTTTATCTTAGGGAGAAGGGAAACTATAACTGTTGGGAATATTGAATCATTGAAATTTAGTATATTGTTGACAGACTAGGATAGAGTGGGAGGGGAAGGGAGGATCACAGAATTATAGTTCTCACAACGAAGGATTACAGATAGTTTTTGGTTTAAAAGGGAGTTAAATTCAAGGAGTGGAAACTGCAATCAGAAAGATGAATGTAATAAGTCATTTTGATGGGGCGGCTCTCAATAGTAGATGATACTCGTTGAGAAGTACTGATTATTATAGTAGCATCAGGTGAATTCCAGAAAGGTCATCACTAAATATCATTTATCTATGTAATGTTGTAAGATACAGCATGTAATGATTTCCAGTAGTTTTTTTTTTTTTACTATAAATCCAGTTCTTTTCTAACATGTGAATTAACCACTACATTTTACTACTGATGAACACATTTACCTCTAAGGGTCACATCCCCAAAGTGTGGGGAACCTATTTTTAACACAATGAAATGTAAGACTAAGGAGATTTTTGAAATACTAGAGCAGAAGGATAATAGATGTGTGCTGAGTGCAACCAGACTCCTCTTGAGAAAAGAACAAAGGTATAAATTCTTCTGGGTAGGTAATAGTAATAGTGTAGGCATACTTTTGTTGGAGGAGCATGGCAGTCAGAGTATGTGACAGGCTAGTTAAGCTGAGACTAGGCTCAGAAAATATTGCAGCTGCATTTATCTCAGCATATGCTCCCCAGTCTGAACTAGCAGAAGAATGGAAGGAATGATTTTGCAAGATCTTCTGCAAATTTAGCTCAATGACAAATAACCTACATGATAAGTGACTTCAATAAATATATTGAAGAACACTCTAATGGATTTTATGGTGCACACTTGCACACATGATTGTTTGTGTGTGTGTGAGTGTGTTCTTTTCATTTTGTTGTTGCTGTAGTTATTGCCATCATTATTGTTGACTTGTTCAGTGTCAGATGTTTTCATCTTTCTGGGGAATTCTCTCGCAAATTTTATGACCAGCTTCATCAATAAACTTTTGGAGTTTTTGAGTTATTTATTTCTGCTCTCTGTTCTTTCTTGAAGTTAGCTTTCTTAAACAACTTTTTTCATATTGATTTTTAAACTCTATTTTCTAAACTTGAGTCTACCCACTTTTGGCCATCCCATTATCACCCTCTTTTTCTTTAATGCCATCCTCCACTGGGTCCTTCCACTATCTCCCCAAGGGGCAGTCCTGCCCACTTTGGGATCCTCTGGGTACATAGAGGCTAAAGATTTGATTCTAGAGAAAAGGAGGTAAAAGGCTCTTGGAGTTCTGTAATGCAGTTAACACTAGCTACAGGAAACCAGCTATTCACTTGATCATTTGTCAATATGGTGACCTCAAAAGCCAGATCGGCTACATCCTCTCCAGAAAACAAGGTAGTTGGTTTGTTGTGAATATAACATATTTGTATGGTGAAGAATGTACAACCTAACTGAAGTTAGAGGTTAGTAACATCAGACTTAGAGGAAGAAAGACTCAGACACACTAACCAATATGGAACATAAAGAAGTTTAAAGATCTGTTGAAAAGTCAGAATATATAGAGAAGAAGAAGAAAGTAGAGATGTATAACAGAGAGAATAACTGGAAGTTCCTATGAAACAACAACCTGTTGAGAGTACAAATCAAATTTGTGGCTAGTGCAAAGTTCCAACCAACAGATGTGCTGTTGCAACAATGAGATAGGCACAGCCATAAAAACAAAGAGGCAGGCTTGAAAGCCTGGAAGAATGGGAGCAGCAAGAGAATTATGAAGTGGTGTCAAAAAGTGTGTGTGTGTGTGTGTATGTATATGTATATGTATGCATGTATGTATGTATGTATGTATGTATGTATGTATGTGTATGTATGTATGTATAACAAGGCCACCAACTAAATCTAGTGTTCTCAATGATATGTCTATCCTTCTGGATAGTTATAAAAGCAAGAACCCCCAAGCAAAGATGAAGTAGTCACTTGGCGACAACTGAGCAAGGCGGCTTGTGACGACTCAGTTAGTTAGGGAAGGGACTGTTAGAATCATGATCACAAGGAATGCAGCTACTAAAGACAATGGTCAGTGAGAGAAATGAAATTTACTGTCAGCAACTGTGAGACAACATCCCACAATCCTACAACTTTGACTAGCTCTAATTCTGTTCTCTTATAACATCATCTATTGATATCTGTGGATTACTACTAACAATTTGTGTACGCCAAACTATGCAAAAAAAAATTCTACCACATCTAACTTTCTTTCGCATGCTTTCGGATGTTATAACCTGCCCGTCGAGGTATGGTACATTTTCAATGTAACGGTAAATAAATACTTTCTTAAAACTTCATGCTTTGTTCATCTTTCACATCCTACAGTATGCAATTATAACAACAAATTTTCATAGCATCTTGCAACCTTTTAACTGCTGACTCCGACATTTCATAATATTGTTTACTAATCAATATCTCCCGCTACAATTGGTAACCACACCAAAATATAACCTAACCATGACAACTGGTGACCCTTGACTTCAACTAAAAACTTTATCATTATAACTGGTGACCCCGAACAAGAGAATTGCAGCCTTCCCAAGAACCAACCATAACAATTGGTGACCCTGTGGAAAAAGAATCACTGCCTTCTGAAGCTGCATTACCAACAACTTGGTGAACCAATGTAAAGAGAATTGATACCTTCCTATGCTACATGCTGCTGCAATTTTTGCTGATTCAAACTAAAGAACTAGAATATCAACAGTTGCTAAACCAAAGAAAAAGAATGACAACCTTCGTCACCACCAAGATGCACCCTCTATCAACCTGCTACAGAAAGTACTATACTGCAATGCAATCTACGTTGCACTTCACAACAATGCAACACTGCCAATGCACAAGGAATTCACCGACCATGAAAGCCTATTAGCACAACATTTTGACAACTACATGCTCAGAAACTAACTGGAAGACGATATGGAAGCCCGCACATGCAACCTTTTTGGCACATACACACTTTTTGTCTCATCCTGACGTACAAACCCTGCATTGTGTGTGAACTTTTGCATGTACATAAGACTCTCACATAGACTTTCAACAACTCTTTTTCTTTGCATGCACATCTTCAAGTAACATATTAAAAGTAAAGTGTAAATACTTTATACTTAGCTACTTATAAAGATATTAGAAATTACTGTAAAGAAAATCATAGGAATGAGGATTGTGAAGAAGAGAGTAAATGCTTAATAAATAATTAGTTAATTACAGAGGTAGATATAAAAAATTCCTTAGTTGGAGAGTTATAGATATGGTATGATATAGTGAGTAAAGTTTAAAATTTAATTTGCATAGGGTGTCAACTACCCTAGGACCAGCTCTGATTGGAGCTCAATGCAGGCTTTTGGCTCAGCAGATTTTGTCAAACCATTCAACTCTTGTCAGCGTGTAGACATTTGCCTGCCTGCCTGCCTGCCTATCTATCTATCAATCTATCTATCTATCTATCTATCTATCTATCTATCTATCTATCTATCTATCTATCTATCTAATTATAAGAAAAAGGGATTAAAAAATTCAGTTTTAAACAAATTTGGTTAACTATATCCAACAATCAGACACCAGTAAATGTAAGTAGAATTCACATCCAAGGTAATTCCTCATGTATGACAAGTAGATTTAAATACCATTTAGAAGAATTTCAAGAAATTCAGATTATTAAACAACAAAAGTACATGTAGAGAAAATCACATCTTTATTGTAGAGCCCAGCTTATGAAGTCAACAATTGTTTCTATTGTATTAACACATTTAGATATAGAAAATATCATTGAAATTAATATTTCTGAAAATACACGTATGTGTTAACATGTATTTTTTGAAATATTAATTTCAATGATATTTCCTATATCTAAATATGTTAATGCAATAGAAACAATTGTTGGCTTTATAAAGTGCATTCTACCATAAAGATGTGATATTCTCTATACATATTTTTGTTATATATATATATATATATATATATATATATATATATATATATATATATATATACATACATACACACAGGATTTAAATTTGAGCTATTATTAGTTTCATAAAACTAATAGCAACTTGAATGTAAATCCTGTTCATTAAATGATATTACCTCTCATTGGATGGAATGATTTTTTGTCGATCCTACCATTAATGGAACATTACATTACATTATACAGAGCCTGTTCTCTTCTTGAACTTATGATTGCTCATTCCTAGTGTGAGTTATTAAATGGCTTTTGAGCTCCGAAAGGCATTTGAAGATCTACTCATAAATACTGCAACAATGTGTCATTTCAGAGTTGGCTCCATTTTCTGTTTGCTTATTACAAATATTCAAGACCCACTTCAATCCCTCACGTGACTTGCAGGTTTTTATGACAAAATGGCATTAAAACTGGTAATCTGGAATGAAATTCCAATAGTTCATACATGCTTTACTTGCATTGTATATGCACGTGTGTATATGTATATGTATATAACCATTTCGTACGACACCATAGAGATTGTTTAATTCTCGTTTCAACAATATGTTGCACTTGATGTCATAGCTTTTATGAAGAAAAAGTAAAATGGTAACAAGTCAAATATATTTTGAATGATGTCTTCTGTCTCATGTTCAATTTTGCGTGGGAGTTGCAAGTTCCGATTAGATATATTTTGCTATAATGTGCATTATTAATATAACCTTCTACTCTATTTAAACATCGTTTCCGTCTGTTTCTCGCCGTTTCTTTTCTTCATTTATCTGTCTCTTCTCCTCCTCTCTGTCTCACACACATTTATATACATATCTATCTTTCTATCTGTCTGTCTCTATCTACCTATCTGTCTGTCTATGTATGTATGCAATGTATGTATGTACGTAATGTATGTATGTATGTATGTATGTAATGTATGTATGTATCTATCTGTCTGTCTGTCATTACATATAGGCCTGCAATTTATGATCACTCAATTGGTCTCACTTCCTCTTTTCCTCTCTGTCGTGTTTTCTACATTGATATAATTTGTTGATCCTTTCTCTTTTTCTATTAAGAAAGCTCTCCTCTCTCTCTCTCTCTCTCTCTCTCTATATATATATATATATATATATATATTATATATATATATAAAATACATTAAAAGTCAGATTGAATCTTGCTTGCTTGCAATGTTACTCAGCCAAACTGGCACATAATGGGAAAATACTATGAATTAATTTCATTTTGGATGTGATTTGCAAGATTCTTTATGTAAGTTCATGTATTGAAGCATATTCTGTTGTATCTGGAGAGAGTTGTTCTCTTTTAGTGCCTTATAATTAAACACACTTACCGGTAAAATTTTCACTCATTTACTTATTTATTTTTCTAAAATTTTCATAGCATCTTGCAACCTTTTCATTAGTTGTTGACTCTGTCAGTTATTCAAGCTGCATTCTTTTTGTTTGTTTGTGCACATGTGTATGCGTCAGTGTGTGTACACATACACATGTATGTATGTATGTATGCATGCATGCATGTAAGTGTGTATGTATGTATGCAGGTATGTATGTGAGTGTGTGAGCATATGTGTATATGTATGTATGTGTGCACATTTGTATGTATGTATTCTGCATATTCATGTGTTTGTGTGTTTTTATGTGTGTGTGTGTGTATACCTCTGTTTCCTTGTGTGTGTATGTCTGAGTGTGTCTCTGTGTGTGAGTGTATGTATGGGTGTTTTTTACTATGTATTGTATCTGTATGTATGGATGTGTATCTCCATAGTGTGGACATGTGTCTCCATATATGTTCTTGTGTGAAGTGAAGTGTGTGTGTATATGGTTGTGTTTCATTCTTCATTTGTGTATATGTGTATGTGTGCTTGTCTGTTCATATTACCTATGTACCTATCTGTATGTCTGTCTGTTTACTTTCATATCAATTTGCTTACATACATGTGCATATACATACACACACATACATCTACATAACTGTCCACTAACTATTCTATCTGTATATAAATATCAACTGTGGATATGGGGGTATGATTATCTACTAGATATATTTCCTAATTAGTATCGGGGATGTTTCATTTATGAGGACGTACACCTGTATTTGTCTGAGTGTTGGGTCCTTTGGGTACTTGGATATAATGTGGCTCTCAGGTTGACCCACGTTGTCTCCATGTTCGTAGAGTATGGAGGACTGTTTTTTGTTGTCATATTGTCTCAAATGTCCATTTAGTCTTTCTGCAATGCTCCTAGATGTCTCCCCTATGCATCTTATGCTGTAGACTACATTTCTAGTTCTACAGATAATACCAGGGCTAATCCTACATACCATGCAGTTATCATTGGTGCATATGGTATTCTCAAAGGGGTACGTCCTACATAGTTGTGATTGGATGGAGTTCCCTGGCTTTTCAACAATCTTAATGTTGAGTTTGGTCTCCTTCAGAGCTTTCCTAAATCTACAGGCTAGTTCTCCATGGGCTATGGCCTCTACAAACATCATTCCTTAATATTTGTCTGTTTTATACCACATGTTCACACTGCTTTGGCACAAGCTCTTTGTATCCTATTATAGTCTTTGCTTCTATATCTGGAGCAGGTGCTACCGGTTTCATTACATATAATGCTATTTTGCGTTTGTACTGGTTTTAGCTTTAAGGTTTTAGGGTTAGGGTTAGGGTTTTATGGTTAGGGTTAGGGTTTTATGGTTAGGGTTTTATGGTTAGGGTTAGGGTTTTATGGTTAGGGTTAGGGTTTTATGGTTAGGGTTAGGGTTTTATGGTTATGGTTAGAGTTACGGAAAAAAAAATGAAAAATGAAGAAATTGGAGGGGGAGGAGTGACGATGGGGGCAAAAAAGTCTTTCCGAAAATAGTAGCTGCAAAACAGGAAAAAAAAAGACTAAAAGCAGTAGAATTGCACGAACGATAATGGTGGTGCCATGAAGTAAACGTGCTTCAGATACACTCGTTTATTCATACAAACATAACTTAGATTAAATATGTCATAAATAACAGTGACAAACGAAATATACACCACCGGAAGTTGTTGTTGACAAACAATAGCAATAATTTTATTCAGCTGAATACACGTCGTTGATTGGTTGAAATTACCGAAATACAACATCTTTAACACGAAATCACTTTGAAAATAGAAACTTTTCTCAACAACTCTAAGAGTAAAAGATGTTTTATATGACACATTCTACCAGTGTCCGAAGTTTGAAAGTGTTGTGTTACCAAAAATTAATTTCTCGATCTGCCATTGAATGGATGAAGATCGAAACTTTCTAATACATGACCAACCTGAAAATTATTTGTGCAGTGAAATGAAGTTACTATGAACTGTTCGCAAGGTGTTACATCATTTACACTCAGCCTTACCCATAATCCCATTTGCGATAAAGTAGAGTGGTCTTTTATAACTAGAACCATCACGTTTGAAATAGTTTCCTGGTAAATGAATTTTGTTTAACACATATACTACTAATACTGCTATAAGGATAATGTGATCATAGTTTACGGTACACGTTTTATTGGCATAAAATTTTAACTAAGAGGTGAAATGCTGAGAAGGAAAACAAAATTTTATAAAGTGTCGAAATGAAATTTGCTTCTACGTATGTCCTTCCGTAGTGCAGGTTCTAAATCGTCTGCTTTAATGTAACCGCCATTTTGTATTGCGTGTTGTAAAGAAATAAAGAGAAAATAGGAGAGGGGGATAATAAATTGTAGAAGAAATAAAGAAGGGTATTAGAAGAGAGAAAGAGAGAGAGAAAGAAAGAAAGAAAAGCTAAAGTACAAGTGAAGTAGAAAGATGAGAATCTCGAGTTAACAACGCCCCCACCCCATATAGAATATAAACCGAGAGGTAAAGAGCGGAAAAAGAGAGGCAAGAAATTAAACGTTAAACGAGTGTTGGGAAAGGAAACGTGATCGTCAAATAGAAATATATTAAGAGAAAGAGAAAAGGGAGGGAATATTCTCATCGCTAATCAACATCGTAGATAACAACAATAGTGTCATTCATTCACTATTACTACTATCATTTCTTATTCTATTTGACATATTACTACTACTACTACTATTCCTACTACTATTCCTACTACTACTACTACTACTACTACGTCTGCTACTCGTACCCCCCACCACCACCACTATTATAGGTTGATGTTAAACTGTTGACGTGAAGGTTCTACAAGGTAAGCATTGCTCTTGTCTAATTCTGGTCTTGGTTGTTAAATCTTCAGGTCATCCTCATCAAGCAGACCGACTGTCAAGAGATAAAGGCTTTTTTTTTTTTTTTTAATGGGAGATTGAGTATCTAGCAAATACAGCCGTGTGATGAAGAGAAATTTTGCTACTATCTCTAACCATTTCGTACGACACCATAGAGATTGTTTAATTCTCGTTTCAACAATATGTTGCACTTGATGTCATAGCTTTTACGAAGAAAAAGTAAAATGCTAACAAGTCAAATATATTCAGACAGATATTTTGAATGATGTCTTCTGTCTCATGTTCAATTTTGCGTGGGAGTTGCAAGCTCCGATTAGATACATTTTGTTGTAATGTGCATTATTAATATAACCATTTACTCTATTTAAACATCGTTTCCGTCTGTTTCTCGCCGTTTCTTTTCTTCATTTATCTGTCTCTTCTCCTCCTCTCTGTCTCACACACATTTATATACATATCTATCTACCTATCTGTACTTATCTGTCTGTCTCTACCTATCTGTCTCTCTATGTATGTATGTATACATGTAATGTATGTATGTATGTAATGTATGTATGTATCTATCTGTCTGTCATTACATATAGGCCTGCAATTTATGATCACTCAATTGGTCTCACTTCCTCTTTTCCTCTCTTTCGTGTTTTCTACATTCATATAATTTGTTGCTCCTTTCTCTTTTTCTATCAAGAAACCTCTCGTCTCTCTCTCTCTCCCTCTCTCTATATACATATATATATATAACATATATATGTAATATATATATAGCATATATAATATATATATAATGTAAATATATTTATATATACATTATATATATGCCATAATGTATATATAATGTAATGTATATATTATATATATATATATAATAATGGGGTCGATTTGCTCGTCTAAAGGCGGTGCTCCAGCATGGCCGCAAGTCACATGATTGAAACAAATAAAAGAATAAAATATGATATATCTAATAAATATATTATAATATAAATAGATATTATATATAAGTTCAGCAACATTTAGATTAAAATGTATAATGTATAATATATATATAATTTATGTATAATATATATATATATATGTATGTATATATATGTGTGTATATATATATATATATACATACATACATACATACAGTATACTCTTTTACTTGTTTCAGTCATGTGACTGTGGCCATGCTGGAACACCACCTATAGTCGAGCAAATCGACCCCAGGACTTATTCTTTGTAAGCCTAGTACTTGTTCTATCGATATCTTTTGCCAGACCGCTAAGTGACGGGGACGTAAACACAACAGCATCGGTTGTCAAGCGATGTTTTGGGGACAAACAGATACACATACATGCATATATATATATATACACACATATAAACGATGGGCTTCTTTCAGTTTCCGTCTACCAAATCCACTCACAAGGCTTTGGTCAGCCCGAGGCTATAGTAGAAGACATGGGCCCAAGGTGGCACGTAATGGGACTGAACCTGGAACTATGTGGTTGGTAAGCAAGCAGCTTACCACACATCACTCCTATATATATATATACACTATAATATACTATATTATATATACTATAATATAGTATATATAGATATATATAATATATATATACATATAATAATATATATACATAATATATATATATATATATATATATATATATATATATATATATATATATATATATATATATATAATATAGTTAATCCAAACAAGAAAACACAAAAAAAACACAGCAACACGAGGACGTGGAACAAATAAAGTATTACTGGACACTCAGGAAAGAAGGGAAGGAGGGCTTAACGTTTCGAGCGGAGCTCTTCGTCGGAAACAAAGGAGAAGGAAAGATCCTGAGAAGGGAAGACAGAGGAAAAAAATTGCTGGCGGTGCTCACGAGGTCACATATGTATATAATATATATATATATATGTATATAATATATATATATATATCATCATCATCACCGTTTAACGTCCGTTGTCCATGCTAGCATGGGTTGGACGGTTCGACCGGGGATCTGGGAAGCCAGAAGGCTGCACCAGGCTCCAGTCTTATCTGGCAGTGTTTCTACAGCTGTATGCCCTTCCTAACGCCAACCACTCCGTGAGTGTAGTGGGTGCTTTTTACGTGCCACCTGCACAGGTGCCAGGCGAGGCTGGCAACGGCCACGGTCGGATTGGTGTATTTTATGTGCCACCGGCACGGAAGCCAGATGAGGCGGAGCTGGCATCGGCCACGAGTCGGATAGTGCTTTTTACGCCACGAGTCGGATAGTGCTTTTTACGTACCACCAGACCAGGGATCCTGGCTGGTTCAATTCGATATATGTATATAATATATATATAATATATATATATATATAATATATTTATATAATATAATATATATTTATATAATATAATATATATATAAAATAAATATATATATATAAAATATATATATATATATGATCTATATATAATCTATATTATATATAATCTCTCTCTATATATATATGATCTATATATAATCTATATTATTATATAATCTCTATATAATATATATATATATAATCTATATATTATATATATAATCTCTAATATAATATATATAATCTATATTATATATATATAATCTCTATATATAATCTATATATATATATATAATCTCTATATATAATCTATATTATATATATATAATCTCTATATATAATATATATAATCTATATATAATCTATATATAGTATATATAATCTATATATAATATATATATAATATAATCTATATATATATAATCTGGCACATATTATATATAGATTACATATATGTATGTATATATATGTATATATATATATATATATATATATATATATATATATATATATATATATATATATATATTATATATATATATATCCAGATTATATATATTATTAAACAGCCGAAATTTGCCATGATGAATCGGTTCTGACTGAAGAATGAAGGCTCTGAATTACTGTCCATTTTTCCGTGTTTGTCAATTCGTGAATTTCACGTTCTTTATATATAAGTTTTATTCTATATCTATATATGTATATATATATATATATATATATATTATATATATATATTATATCCAGATATATATATGGTATGTATATATATTATGTGTATATTTATATATATATATACACATATATAGAAATTCGGGGTGAGTACTTGATAATTATAAGCACCTGTGTATACCGTTTGGTGGTGTAGGTGGTGGAGTCTAATAAAGGCCCGAAACATATGTACCGCTGAATCCTTCGCATCATGTTTTTATACACATATATATATTATATACATACATATATGTAATCTATATATAATATATATTATATATATATAATATGTGCCAGTGGCATGTGTAAAAAGATTCGAGCGAGGTCATTGCCAGTACCATCTGCCTGGCCCCCGTGCCAGTGGCATGTAAAAAGCACCCACTACACTCTCGGAATGGTTGGCATTAGGAAGGGTATCTAGCTGTAGAAACTCTGCCAGATCAAGATTGGAGCTTGGTGCATCCATCTGGTTTGCCAGCCCTCAGTCAAAATCGTCCAACCCATGCTAGCATGGAAAGCGGACGTTAATATATATATACATATATGTATATAATATATATGTATATATAATATATATGTATATATAATATATTTGTATATATGTATATAATATATATGTATATAATATGTATGTATATAATATGTATGTATATAATATGTATGTATATAATATGTATGTATATAATATGTATGTATATATAATATATGTATATATAATATATAATATATATGGCCTCGTGCCGGTGGCACGTAAAAAGCACTATCCGTTCGTGTCCGTTGCCAGCCTCGCCTGGCCCCCGTGCCAGTGGCACATAAAAAGCACCATCCGTTCGTGGCCATTTGCCAGCTCTGTCTGGCACCTGTGTGGGTGGCACGTAAAAAGCACCCACTACACTCACGGAGTGGTTGGCGTTAGGAAGGGCATCCAGCCGTAGAAACACTGCCAGATCTGACTGAGGGCCTGATGAAGCCTTCTGGCTTCACAGACCCCAGTTGAACCGTCCAACCCATGCTAGCATGGAAAACGGACGCTAAACGATGATGATGATGATGATGATAATATATATATGTGTGTGGAGGCGCAATGGCCCAGTGGTTAGGGCAGTGGCCTCGCGGTCATAGGATCGCGATTTCGATTCCCAGATGGGACGTTGTGAGTGTTTATTGAGCGAAAACACCTAAAAAGCTCCAGGAGGCTCTGGCAGGTGGTGGTGATCCCTGCTGTACTCTTTCACCACACTTTCTCCCATTCTTTCTTCTGTTGGCCTGCTCACTTAGCCAGTGGAGTGGCATCATTCAAGTCATTCGAAGGCTAAAACAATGCGAACATCTTGTGACCAGCGATGTTGTAACATCTGATGGTCTGGTCGGTCATGTGATCACCTGATATATATATATATATCACCTGATATATATATATATATATATATCACCTGATATATATATCACCTGATATATATATATATATATCACCTGGTATATATATATATCACCTGATATATATAGAATTCGGAACGTTAAGAAATGCCGCTAAACATTTTGCCCGGCGTGCTAACGTTTATTAGAAGGCAGTGAGTCAGCAGAATTGGTAGTGATATATATATATATATATATATATATCAGGTGATCACATGACCGCCTAGACCATCAGATGTTGTATATATTATATATATATATATATATATATATATATATATATATATATAAATACAAAATGGGACAAGTATGCAAAACATTCAGACAGGTGTGTCAGTTTTTCTCGCCCCTCATTTCTTTTACCTCTACTGCTCTCTCTTCTGTTCCCATGTGACTGATGTTTGGTGAAGCCTAACTTTTCTTTCTTGGATCAGCCGCTGTCCATGCAACATCTGTATTCTTTCCTGTGCCTGTGAAATCTTGTATCCCTGCCGTAAGGCTTTACTTCCACACACACCAGCTTAATTTAATGTGTCCTTAGTGGAAAGACACCTGTTGTCGTGTCCTGTTATTTGTATTTGTGTAACTTTCTCTGTTTTCCAGTCTATCTTTGACTAATAATGCTGTAGTTTTTTAATTGAGAATTGATTTTGTATTAAGTTCAGATGATCAACTGTAGTTACTGAATAAATTATTAAGATGAGAGTTCCCTTATCAGCTGTGGAAATCAAAATGACTTCTATGTAAAAATGATGATTTAACAACTTGACATTTCTTTTCAACATGGCTTTATCTTTTTGAAGTGATGCATGCCTATATGTACAATAATATATATATATATATATATTAATTACTTGTGAAGGCTGACCCTATGAACCGGCCTTCACCAGTAATTAATATAGACTGCTCTACCTCTTAGAGTATGCTTCTTCTGCAGATTTATGTTTTTCTAAAAAAAAAACGTTTTATATATATATATATATATATATGTATGTATATATACATCCATTGTAGCCTATATAATGCTTGTCTATTCAATTTAAAAAGTGCATGTGCTGTCGTCACTTTCAGATTATGTTCTGTATCAGTGCATTCGTTTATGCAATGAAACATTTGTAATTATATTATCAGAAATTGAATGAGCAGTATGATTAATTTATGTGTATTGAAAATTTAGATAATCTAATAATTACATATATAACGTAATATGTATATGATGCATATATAATACAAAACCACACTAAAATCCAAATCCAAAACTGAAGAAAAATACAAGCATGATCGAAGAGAGAAAAAAAAAATAAAGTGGAAAGAGAAAAACAAAGAAAGAAAAAACGATTAATATTCTCTCATGTGTTACATCTGGGCGGATTATTCAGTTTATATTTAAACAATATTTTGTTTTTAGTTGTGAACTACTAAGCAATTGCCATCCAGAATTACAATGTCACCTATCACAACTGAAATAATTAGAGCATGTCGAACCAATAGAGGAGTCTCTATGTCATCACTCGAACTGCTAGAAATAGCAGCCTAATCTTCTTCAACTCACATCCTACTGCTTTATAAAAGGACACCTTAGATTATGCAATCTTGGTTTACTCACTCATAGGAAAATGACAGGTTAGGTCGGTCACTACTGGAATGCTTTTGATTATAGGTTTGCTTGATCAGGGCTAACCAAAAGCTAAACAAAAATAGGTGCATGTCTTAATATTTAGCTAATAAATCTTGATATCTTTGTTGGTATTTTATTTCTCAAATTGAATATCATCATCATCAGCATTATTTTAACATCCACTTTTCCATGCTTGCATGAGCCAGACTATTTTTCAATCATCTCTGGTGTTCCTCAGAGTTCAAGATTTGCGCAACTCTCTTCCTTCTATACATCAATGACCTATTTGCTACCACATCCAACAACTCCCATTATTATACAGATGACACAAGCTTTCACTCTTCAGTTTTGCCTAGCTATACATCCTCTAACTCAGATACCACATGCCAAACCTGTACCTATTCCATAAACAGAGATCTTGAGAGACTTTATCAGTGAGGCCATTCTAACCTTGTTTCAGTTAAGTTAACAGCAAAAACATTCAAGTACTGCTTATATCAAGGAAATTCCACTGCACTACAACCCCTCTAAACATCATGATTGACAGTCACTGAAGGAAGTGAGAAAAATCGAGGCATGGAGAATATGATGCCATCAAATGGAAGAGATATGTTAGAGGTGAGAGCAATAAAATGATGGTTGGGTCAGAGGAGTTTTCTTTCCTTGGAATGTGACATAGTGAAGCATGCTTCCAAATGACAGTATATCTCTGGATTGAATTAAAAGTTAAAGAATTTGGTAACTGTAGGAGCAAGTTTTGAGGACATAATGCTTGAGCATAAGGGAAAATACATCATCAAGGTCAGTGGCTTTGTTTATTTGAAGCAACAGGAAGTATTTCTGCAACTGGCTTATGTGTATGCAGAGTGGAGAGCTTAATGGAATGGAATCACCATCATCTCACACACACCAGCAGTACACACACACCACCACCACCACCACCAACATCATCATCATCAGGATGTGAATAAAAATGTTTTATTTGAGGCTCAAACATTCTAACCTTGCCGTGTTTATATATAAAAAGGGTTGGAGGGCAGGGTGCCAAATCTTTAACTTTAGTGAGAAAATTTCTGGTCTTGATCTAAAATTCTGTGGATGTTCCTGCCAATTCAGAATCAAAAAGGAGAGCCTTCTAATGCATTTGTTTCACTCATTTTTCACTTGCTCAATATCCTTGTGTAGTACTTGCTTGAAGATTATGGCAATGTTCTTTATAGAGCAGTCATTATCATTGTCATTTAACATCCACTTTTCAATGCTTGCATGGGTCAGATGGAATTTAATGAGGCAGCTTTTCTATAGCCAGATGCCTTTCCTGTTGCCAATCAATATCTGTTTTTCAAGTAAGGTAATATTTCTCTGTGATCAGACATTTTTGACAGAAGACTGAAAATGAATAACATGTATGACAGTGATACTGTTTATAATCATCACATTATGTTAAATGTCAAAACAAAAGTTTACACACTCCTTATATACACATATGCATCTTTATAAAGATGGGCTTTTTCCAGTTTCTGCCTACCAAATTCAGTCAAGTAGTGGGACTGAACCTGAGATTACATGGTTTGGCCTCAAACTTCTCAACCATACATCCATGATAGTACTATATAACTTGATTCTGAAAAGTGTTCAACTCTCAGTGTTTATAAAATAAGTACTTGTCATGACCTGGGGCAGATAGGATCATCTACCTGGCTTACTAGAAATAGGAGCAAAATCTCCCTCAAATTACACTCATCACGATCATCATTTTTACCTCCATGTTTCCTTGTGTGCATTTTATTGATAGGTTCTCTCCAACATAACACCCTGCCACTTGTTGCATTCCTTTATGAGGTTCAGCATCATGAAATCAGCTTTCACCATTTCTGTCTATATCTTTCCACTGTTTCCTTTTACATGGATCTTCTGGAACTTCTTTATCCAACTGCCTTTATCTGTGTGTATTACCTGTCCATATCAATGCAGTTATCTCTGTTGTGTAGTACATTTGATGCCCAAGAGAAGAAGGGTAGAATAGTCATGCTAGGAATGTCTTTGATTACAGTTCTATCCAAAGACTAAACAACAACTAGTGTGGCTGGCAGAAAAAATCTGCTTGTGTTTTGTAGTAATGCCACTATTATAACATGAGCCAATAAGACAGAGCCTCTATGTTTTGTAGTACCACCATTATGAAGCTTGTAATCTTAGATAGTGTATCTGAATATAAAGTAGGCGGTCATGGTTGGAATGTCATTGATTATTAAGTTGCTCAATCAAAGCTGACATGCAGGCTAAGCAATAACTGGCAGTAGTCATTCTTGCTTTTCAAAGCCCTTGAAACAATATCAGTTCAACTCAATCAAATCTCATTAGCTATACAGTGAGTCTGCGAGAGTTGGAAATGGCACTATCCTGGAGTGCAGATTTAGAGCTAAATGAACAAGGTATAATAACAGAGATAAGTTTTGAATTGTTAACATCGCAATTGGTAGCTTAATATCTTATCTATTCTGCCAGCTGTAACTTTTGTAGTGTCCTTTACAATAAGTTCTAGGGGTTTGCAGCTGTTGTGTTTACAACTGTTCAAGTTTCAGTGTTATAAATTACTGGTCTAGGTGTATTAAAGCATTTATTAACTTTGTTATCATCATTGATGTATGACGATATGAGAGAGAGAGAGAAAACAAAATTGTTTTCTGTCTCGTGTTGCAGTATTCTTTATTGCTACATGAGCAAAGGAGATGCTTTAGGGAGGAGCAACAACTGCAGAGGAGTGAAATTGATGCAGCAAGTAATGAAAGTTATTGAAAATTAACCTCTATAAGATGCAGGATGTCTTTGTCTTAGGAAAGATGCCACTGATGACATTTTTCTTATGAGAAAACTGCAGGGGTACTGATTAAGAAATAAGTCACTATATCTAGTATTCCTTGACATTGAAAAGGTATTTGATGGAGTTCCACAGTCTGTAATCTAGTAGTTGCTAAGAGAACTTAATGTAGGTGAATGGCTTGTGATGGCTGTACAAACCATGTACAAAGGTGCAGTCAATAAAGTGGGAATTAAGTGAATTTGATGATGAAGTTAGTTTGCAAACCAGGGTCTGTAAGTACTCAATTCTCAGTCTTTTTATGACTATTATAGTCCTCTAGGTCATAACAGCGGGGCTTAAGACCAATTGTCCATGGAAAGTTTTGTATGATTCTTATAACTTAATCTGTAGTATATCTAGGTTTATACAGGAATAATGGCCTTATTGTCACCTGCAGTAGACTTGTGTTTAATGACCTTAGGTTGAATCTTATTATATTCCTTTAGTTGACATGAACCATAGCAATGTTTACTTCTTAGATATCAATTTAAATTTGCACTCTAACACCTTTAAGCCTTATCATAAGCCTAATGAAATGCTATTCTGTATTAATAAGGGTTCCAATCACTTGCCCTGTAGTTTTAAGAACATGGTTTGTAATATAGTTAGGCAAGTTTTCTCCTTGTTATTGGATGAGGCAACTTTTAATAGTGCATTCTTATAATACAATGATGCACTAAATCGGTGGTTCCCAACCTTTTCACAATGTTTCCCATATGATAGAAGACCTAAATGTAATTACAAAGGCCCTAGATGCTGCCCTTTAAATGGGAATTTCCTGATTAAAGAGAATTGTATATAAGGCTAAGGTAGAGGTTGATAATACCCATATATACAAAACTTACACTGGAAATACAGAAAACAGCTTCTAAACGAAACTTTATTTACACAATTTTTTCAAATACCCAGAGAACAAGTCATCAACAAGTTATTGGTTTATCCCCCTTCGAGATACCATGGTCTGTATTGGAGACCATTAGCCTATACAAGCATGGATCATGTTCTCAAATTCTATGTGATGTCTGTTGTGCTTGAGTGAAAAGTACTTACAAGATAAATCTGCATTGAACTAAAAATCTGAGCTTTTGAGTATTTGTAGACATTATTTGAAATTCTATATTTCTAGACCATTTCCACCAAATGGCTAGGTTTACAGCTTAAGAGGTGGCATCAAAAAATTTCAGACTAGTTATGTAGTGTGCCAACAGACGGCAGCACATGACTGCGTGCACAGTGAGAGCTAGTAGTGACATTCATGAGGCAGTGTGCTGAGTGGCATTGCTGTGTTTACTTTGCAAGTTGTGAAATTTGTGTTTTTATGATCATGTGTATGGTGTAGTCTGTGATTTTTGTCATGAATAAGAAGTTGGAACAAAGAGCCAACGTGAAATTTTACGTTAAACTTGGGAAGTCTGCTACAGAGACATTGAACATGCTATGGCAAGCTTACGACAATGAGGCAATGGTTTGTACAAAATGTTTCAAGTGGCACATGCACTTCAAAAGCAGAACATCTCTGGAAGATGATGAGTGATTAAGAAGACCTGCCTTGAATGCCATCCTTGGAAATGTGGAGAAAATTCATCAGTTTGTGCATGAAGACAGTTGGAGGGCAATCAATAACATTTTGAATTGTTTGAGGGAGGATATTCAGTGAGAGCAATTGGATCTGTAGAATGCAAAGAATTGGATTCTTTATGATGACGAAGTACTTGGTCACTGAGCTCTCCTCACTTGTGAGTTTCTTGCCAAAAACCACATGGTATCACTTCCGCACTTGCCCTCTTTGCCAGATTTAGCACCTGTGAACTTCCATCTCTTCACCAAGATGAAAATATAGCTCGAAGGTCATTCTTTTAACACCATTGTTGAGATCAAGAGCAAATCATATAAGGTCCTTGACCTGCTTACGGAAAACAACTTTCAGGCTGGATTCTAAAAGTGGCAGGAACACTGGGACTGGTGTATTGCTGCACAGGGTGAATATTTTGAAGATGATGATGATAAAACTTACGTATATAAGTTATTTTTTATTAAATATTACTAGTCTGGGAACTTTTTGATACCACTTCATATATAAAGCTTTGCCAATTATTATCAATCTATTTAATTCATTAATTTAATATAACTTGGTATTTGTTGGATTCTTTTACCCTTTTCTTTTACTTTCCCATAATCTTATATTTCTAGATGTCGAATTTGTTCTATATTATTCTATAATTATAGTACATATATATATATATATATATATATATATATATATATATATATTGAATATTACACCCATTACACTCTTGGAGTGGTTGGCATCACGAAGAACATCCAACTGTAGAAACCATGCCAAATTAGACTGGGGCCTTGTGCAGCCCCTCAGCTTATCGGCCCTGGTCAAATTGTCCAACCCAAGCTGGCATGGACAATGGGCATTAAAAGCTGATGATGATTATGTATGTTTCCCCTCCTCTATTCATTTTTCAAGATATATGTTAATTGTGCATTAATCACAATTGTTCGTTTCTTATTACATTTTTATAATTATTTATCTGAGTAACTTGCTTTATTTTTGGTTTATCTCATCATTAATACTCTCTGTATGTACATGTATGAAAATAAATGTGTATGTTAGTATGTGTGTATTTGCATGTACTTGTGTATGGGTGTCTACATATAATGTATATATGTGTGTGTTTGTATGTAGTTATACACTTTTGCTGTACCCAAATATTATTTGAGACTGACCCTAGCCTGTATTGTTTCTGACTGATGTTTTTTTTTATTACACCTGTGTGATTAAGATATTAATCTTAGTCTCTAGCCATGCTTTTTTTACTTGTATTTTCCTGTTTTCTTTAGCCTTATCTTCTTTCTTTTTAATTCCCTTATAATAAGATTATTTAAAATTAATTTATTTGGTCTTATATTAACTTATCTTTCCTGATACTTATTTGCCTTAATTTTAATTTTTTGATTTTTATTTCCATTTAAATTTAATTTTAATCACTTACATCTTAATTCTGATTAGTTCTTTTTTATTTTGCATATTTTTTATACCTGCAAATTTTCACTATTCAATCAATTTTAAAGTTTTATTTGACTCACCTTTATGTTTATATATTTTTCTGTTAGTCTATTTTTATCCAATTAATTCCTGTTATTATAAACACTACCCAAAATGCTTTAAGTGTGTAATTGATGAATTGGTAACTCTGAATACCTATAAATACTTGTTGTTCTTAACCACTCAGCCATATCCTGTACTTTGCATATATGACATTTAATTTTACTTGTATATATTGCTTAGGTCAGAGTTTTTCTTTTCCTAGCCAAGCCTATTGTAGGTGTTGGCTGTTGATAAGTGACATTCATCTGATGGGTTTACTGTTTGCCCATAGCTGGGACCCTAATAGGTGCTATCACTCCTGGTCAAGTGAACCTAGGAACAACAGCAATTAAGAGGTGATCCCACACTCCTCAGAATATCTAGTCACCTGATCAGAAGCCTTGTTGCTGGATGCAGTTTGCCGTCATATCCATGAATATCGGAATGAAATGACAACACAGAGAAGACAGACAATCCAACCCCAACCAATGTGATTTTTGCAATAGGCTGTTTAGAGCAAGAATTGGGCTTGTTAGCCATCGGAAACCCCATCATCCCCTATAGCATAAATGCTACCCTCCACTTCCCTTACTGAAATGTACTAAATACTTGGAAATGAGTCCTTGCCAATGATGTTATTACTTAAATTAGATCTATTGTCTCTTGCCAGATTAAGGAGTTTGTTTCTAATCATGAGATTTTGGGTTTGACCCCATTGCACAACACTTTGACAAAGTGTTCTTTGCTGTAGTATTGTATTCAACCAAGCATTGTGAATGGAATTAGGTTGATGAACACTCTCTTGTACCTGTAATTCAAAGAGCCAGCTATGTCTATGCTGATTCTATAAGAGTATTATGTGAAGAGTACAAGGTCTATAGAATACTCAGGAACTTAAGACTATAATTCGACGAGTAGCTGGTTCACCAATACTCATTGGCGAATCTTTGAAGATAACCATTTGTTTATTTAGTTGCTTTCTATTTTATTGAGCCCAGCCTTTCAGTTATATATATCTATACTAAGACACTGCTAAACCACCCAAATCCAAGAAGTTATTTTTGTGTTTGAATGATTTTTTATCTTTTACTTGTTTCAGTCATTAGACTATGGTCATGCTGGGGCACTGCCTTGAAGAATTTTTAGTCGAACAAGTACTTATTTTCAAGCTTGGTACTTATTCTATTGGTCTCTTTTGCCAAACCACTAAGTTACAGGCATGTACACAAACCATCACTGGTTGTCAAGCAGTGGTGAGGGACAAATACACATACACATCATGAGCTTCTTCCAGTTTCTGACTACCAAGTCCACTCATAACGCTTTGGTTACCCTGAGCCTATAGTGGAAGAGATTGTTTAACCATACAAGGTCATTAAAAGCATTGCACAATTCTTTCACATTTACTACATGACTATACTGATCACTGATAAGATTAGTTACCTTTATTATCATGGAACTAGAATGTTAAATAATTGCCTGACTCAGAATTTTGTTTTATGATATATATATGCAGACACTTTTGTGTGTGTGTTTATATCTATATATAGATACATAAATGCATACGTACATGAATATAAATGTGTGTGTATATAATTAATAAAAAAAAATGGAGAAAAAAGACATCCAGAAAAAAACAACAGCACGAGGACATAGTACATGCAAAGTGTTAATGAGACACTCAGAGAGGGAAAGAAAATCTGCATGTAGTTACATTGTTGAAATTGGGTCTTGAAACACTTGATATTTATATTTGCTATATATATATGTATATATATCAAAAAAACACACACACACACACACATGTAGGGAGAATTCACAAAAAAACAAAAGACGAAGACAGGTGGTGTAGACAACAAACAGATGTTTTAGTTTAATGCTCAGGAAGTGAAAAAGTCTTTAACATTTTGAGCCTACGCTCTTCCACAGAAAGGAACAAGGAGAGAAAATAAAGAATGTGTAGTGGCTAGCAATCTATCATGACGAATGCCGGACAGAAGGGTCACACGGGAGAGTTAGGGAGAAGGGGAGATAATAAAGTAGTGGTGATCCCAAAACAAAGGTGCACATGCTGTGTATAAGAGAGTACGTGTGTGCATGTGGAAAAGGGCTGGTGACCTTGATGTTGTGCGTGTGTGTATGTGTAGGTTTGAGGATGTGGGGCTGGGAAGTGGTCAGTGCTAGTGTGTGCATGGTGTGATGTGATATGATGTTGTGTGGTATGGTGGTGTAGTGGTGTGATGTATTGGGAAGTGGGGGGGGGAGGCGAGAATGGGGAAAGCAAGGGTGGGGGTAGAGGTGAGGTATATATACATGTGTGTCTGTATGTATAGCACACAGGCACAGACACATGTAGAATTAAGAATGCCCAATATGAGCTATGTTTAAATGAACAGATTTTCAAAAATGTAATGAAAGTTTAAAATAAAAAAATCTTCCTTTGATGAAAAATATGAATAGGGAAATGAAAACATGATTTGAAGTATGATAGCTTGATGTGTATTGAGAAGTAGATACTATTGTACTTATAGGATACTATACATGATACTTCGAGAAATTAAGTTAAAAACAAAACAAATGTAAAAAATAATGTTAATGTTATCATAAGATAGCTAAGAAATTTTTTCATAACTATAAAATAGTAAACAGAAAAAAGTTTCTGAAGGAATCTAAAGTTAGTTAAAAACCCCTGTATTTAACAACTTTAGAAGGATAATAGGCTGGGTTAAACTCAGTACACATGGGACAAGAATAACGATGATATTCATGGAACAAGGAAATATTTAGGAGTAAATATTAAACAGTGAACAGTATAGTTGTGTAGAGTCATATGTAGCTTCATGTAGTTTGTTGCAGAGCAATAGTCTAAATGGTTTAGGACAAATGGCCTCCTGAAGGTTATGCATACATATATATATTATATATATACTGTATATGTATATACATATTTATCTATATATATATACGTGTATATGTATATATACATATTTATCTATATATATATACATGTATATGTATATATACATATTTATCTATATATAGATATACATGTATATGTATATATACATATTTATGTATATATACATATTTATCTATATATAGATATACATGTATATGTATATATACATATTTATGTATATATAGATATACATGTATATGTATATACACATATTTATGTATATATAGATATACATATATAATCACAAACACCTTCAGGTAGATGGCCCTGCTCGATCTGTAGAAAAGGTGTAGGTAGAAACTCTATAAGATGCACCAAGTGTAAGCTATGGACACATAAGAGATGCAGCAATGTCAAAGGAAGGCTAACTAGGAAGATGGTTTTTGTATGTGGCAGATGCTCAGGAACAATAAACACTGAAAATGCTCTGAGACAAACTTCCGTCACTTTCCAGGGAGAAACACTAGAAATAGTTGATAGTTTCCGTTACCTAGGTGACCAAGTCAGCAGCGGGGGTGGGTGTGCTGAAAGTGTAACTGCTAGAGTAAGAATAGCTTGGGCAAAGTTCAGAGAGCTCTTACCTCTGCTGGTGACAAAAGGCTCTCGCACAGAGTGAAAGGCAGACTGTATGATGCGTGTGTACGAACAGCCATGCTACATGGCAGTGATGAAACATGGGCCGTGACTGCTGAGGATATGCGTAAGCTCGCTAGAAATGAAGCCAGTATGCTCGATGGATGTGTAATGCCGGTACTCACACTCGGCAGAGTGTAAGTACCTTGAGAGAAAAGCTGGACCTAAGAAGCATCAGTTGTGGTGTGCAAGAGAGACGTTTGCGCTGGTATGGTCATGTGGCGAATGGATGAAGATAGTTGTGTGAAAAAGTGCCACACCCTAGCGGTTGAGGGAACCTGTGGAAGAGGCAGACCCAGGAAAACCTGGGACGAGGTGGACCGGGGGTGAAGCACGACCTTCGAACTTTAGGTCTCACTGAGGAAATGACTAGAGACCGAGACCTCTGGAAGTGTGCTGTGCGCGAGAAGACCCGGCAGGACAAGTGAGTCCACAACCCGTGGCCTTCTACATGGGATGGAGCCAGCCTACGTATGCATACCTTCCCTTCTTGGACACAAAACTCTACTTGTGAAGACGTGTTGAGGCAAGTGAGGATCAGAATCGAAATCGATCAATGGAAATTGCGGATGTGCTAAGTGCCGGTGGCATGTCGAAACTCTGCTTGTGAAGACCCATTGAGGCAAGTGAGGATCAGAATCGAAATCGATCAATGGAAATCGATCAATGGAAATTGCAGATGTGTTACCAGCCGGTGGCATGTAGAGAACTTTCCGTTTCGCGACCGTTGCCAGCACCGCCCCGTTTCGTGTCCGTTGCCAGCCTCGCCTGGCCCTCGTGCCGGTGGCACATAAAAAGCACCATCCGTTCGTGGCCGTTGCCAGCTCTGTCTGGCACCAGTGCGGGTGGCACGTAAAAAGCACCCACTACACTCATGGAGTGGTTGGCGTTAGGAAGGGCATCCAGCCGTAGAAGAAACACTGCCAGATTTGACTGGGCCTGATGAAGCCTTCTGGCTTCACAGACCCCAGTAGAACCGTCCAACCATGCTAGCATGGAAAACGGACGCTAAATGATGATGATGATGATGATGATACATATATACATATTTATGTATATATAGATATACATATAATACATATATACATATGTATATATATATATATATATATGTATACATATATATGTATATATGCATATATAGTATATATAAATATACACATGTGTATATATATATATGTATATATGCATATATATTATATAAAATATACACATGTGTATATATATATATGTACATATATATACATATATATATATATATATATATATATATATATATATACTGGTTTGTGGTCTGTTGTGAATGTATGGAAAGAAATCCCATAAAACTCATCAATTAGAAACACTGTCAACAGAGAGCTTGAAGTCTACAAATATAGGTTACACAATTTTTTAAAAACCAAGGACTATCCATTAGTATTGAAAAGGAAAACAACTCCGTGAACTTTCTAGACATTGACTTCAATCTTAGTTCTTCCTCCCATCAACCTTACCATAAACCTAACTAGAATATCACATATATAAATACTCAAGTGAGCCATCCTTATAACATTAGAGAAAACCTGAACACTAGTGTAGAGAAAAGAATTAACTTATTATCATCTATTGAAGAAATATTTAGCAAACAAAAGGACTATTGTAAACTAGCACTTAACAAGGCAGGATATAAATATGAAATTAAGTACAAGAAAAACAACAGCATCAATACTAATAATACCATGCTTTATCTTGAAATGAATAATGTAGATAAGTCACCTGATGAATTAGTACACCCCAATAAACGTATAAAAAAACTCTCAATGATAGTCATTGACATAACTTAGCAAAAAACACGGAAATCACAACTACAGTAGACATACTAATAATGTTAGTAAATACGAACACCATAAACATGACTTTACTAACAGAAAAAATAATATAAATTTTAGCAATTCCCATCTTACTAACTACACTAATGCTAATATTAATAAACCCAAGACTACTGACAACAAACACAAAAACTGCTTAATAGGAATATTAAACCAATAAGCAGAAAAAAATGAAAATAATCTAAACTCACCTAATTCCTTCATTTAAACATATAACCATAGAACTCAAGTTAATATAGATGGGAATAGAATAGCAAAAAGAGAACCAATACCTTGTGTAAGAATAGCCGACCCTGCAAACACAACCTATCATTCCAATAAAGAAAATAGTAATAACACTACTTGGATCATAATACCTTTTGTCAAACATCTAAAATCTAACTTTATTAGATCCATTAGAATGATAATTAATAAAAACTTTAAAAATTCTAAATATGCAAAAATATTTAATAATAAAAAAATTAGATTTGGATTTTCAGTCTCCCCTAATCTCTTTAGGATAATCTCTTCTTTTAACAATAAGAAACTGGATCTATTCTATAATAAAAAAAAAAAACTTTGTTAAATGTACCTAGTACCTCCAATAATCCTATAATTAACAACTACTATTATGATAATAACCAGAACTCCATTATCCCTAATAAACATAAACATAACACCATAGTATCAACCAATAATTTAAATTGTAATTGTAGAGACCCTGTGAAGTAGAAATTGCAAAATGAAAGAAGTATACCAAACAACTATTATTACTCAGGACTCCTCTAAATATATATACGTTGGTTGCACGAAAAAGTGTCTTAAATTGAGAATTAATAACCATAAATCTTCTTTTAGGGATCCTAGAAAAGAGAATAGCACAAGTCTATCTAAAAGAATTTGGCACCTCAAAAGAAACAATATTGATTTCTCAATTTCTTGGAAAATCCTATCTTATGCCCCTCTTATAGATATAAAAATAAAATTTGTAGGTTATGTTTAGAAGAAAGCTATAGCGTAATGAGAATGAATGGAAATCTGGTTAACACTAGGGATGAAAGTGTTTGCTCATTTAAACACATGATCAATTTCCTTTTTATCAATCTTAAATAATTCTTCACTCCCCACTTGCTTATATTTGTTTTGGGTATTTTTTAAAAGATATTTCTATATATTATCTTTTTCTATGGAATATGATTACTCATCACATCCTCTTTACATCATTATATCTTACACTATCATGATATTTTTTTTTATTTGTCTAACTTTTTCTTCTAACAATTGCATGACTCACTATATATTAGGCTAACACTTTATCTAACTCTCCCTACACCTCCTTTTCTCTCAATATGTCTGTTTTTTAAAAAAATAATATCGTTCCTTAGTATATATATAATATACCTATATATTTTCTTGTATTTTATTTTATTTGTATTATGTGTCCTTTTAAACCCCCTCAACATAACCATTCTAACCAATACTGTTTCATGTTACTTGTCAGTCTATCTGATAATTAAATATATTATACTGCTGATATATGCAAACATATATAGTACTTCTTGATGTCCTACATGCATACAACTGTGTGTGCATATCTATTATTATTGTGTGTTTATTCACTATATATTGCCAATAACTTGTATTTTTTAATATGAACGTGTACGTATATATATGTATGTTTTTGCATACACACATATATACTACTATTTCTTTATATATGTCTGTACTTCTATCTATATGTGTGTGTCTTTTTTCTCTCTTTGCACCTGTATGATTATGAATACATTTATACGGTGTTCCTTTATGTAATCCCTAATCAAAAAACAACTGGAATTCCTATATCTATGTATACTAATGTGCAGAGATTCCTCTACTCACCTATAAGTAAATATACTAACAATTTTTCCTTATAAGTTTTTGTATAAGTTTTGTAGGAGATTGTGTATAAATTTTTTTGTATATTTATGTGCACCCCTAATATTCTTATATTCATAATACACAACACTCTTCTATTACTTCAATATTAATACACACCTAATGCCACTATATATCCCTCTTACATTATACCAAGTTAGTTCCTTACCTCATATTTTTATTTATACTTAAACATAGTTACAAAATCTTAATTCAAATATAACCATGCCTTTCCATTGGACATTTCTGTACAATCTTTTCCCTACACGACTTATTTGGAGAATGAATTTCTAATCTCCTTACTCATCTATAGAGGGAACATCTCTAAAACCTCTCTCACTTATATTTTCAAATAACAGTTATAGCCTTTAGCTTTAGTTAATACCTAACTGGCCTCACACATATCTTTCTTTCTAATAAGGATAAATATGAATCTCCTAGATCCTACTCTGCTTTTTCCTTTGCACTGAAGAGTACAGTGATATATAATTAATTTAATCTAATCTAATTAATTAATTCTATTCAACCATGAATTTGCACATTTAATATTTAAAAATACTCAAATATTTAAAAATATTTTTTATAATATTAAAAAAACATGTTGGCATTATAAATATAAATACATAAAAGATATGCAAACAGATGTAAAACATGTATAAAATGTCGATATGATATACGATAAAACTCGTAGGTATTTAAAAATATTCAAGAATGCTCATTGTTATAAATACACAGGCAAAATATAAAACATCAACATAATATAAGACTTATTGAGTTAATAATTTACACAATAATTATTAATTCACACGATAAGATACAAGGTAATAAAGATTCACAAGTTACTACACTGAGTCTGGTGGAAAATTTGAAATTATATATTACATTAACATGACATACTAATACACAAAGATAATATTCCCTCGACGGGCTGTTTCGGAGACGTGTCCGATAATATGATATAAATTTCATATTTTAATGAGACAGACACTCCCCTCATCAGGATGCTTCACAACAAGACACAATGATAGCAACATATAAAGGGACAACTTACTTCGTTACATTGTAGCCAATATGTATATGTGTATATATATATATATATATGTATATCTCTCTATATATAAACGGCAGTTTGTCTGTCTGTGTGTCTGTCAGGTTGTACCCTCACCCTGACCACGGCTTTCAACCGATTCTGATGAAACTTGACACACACATAGCCCAATGTCATAATTCAAAACTAACGCACCGAAAATTTTGAAAAGTTCCCCCAGTTCTGAAAAAAATCGATAAATTCGACATGGGGTCGAGAATCTAAGCTTTTTATATGCAACACATTTTCTGTTGTAGTTTTCGCAATTTGCAATCGATTTTCACCAAACTGATGGTGAAGCTTAATGTTACCCTGAGAAACTTAATTCTTACGTTAGTTTTCCATGCAATACCTTACCATCAGAAAAAATCGATAAAATCATGCCATTTTGGGAAATCGCGTTGAAATTCAAGATGACATATTTTCGACAATATCTTTCACAAATTGGCAGGAATTTTTTTTTAAAATTCACAGCGAGCATCATGTCTGCTCCTTTTTATTTCAATAGGATACTTTATTACTGGAAAAAATTGGTTAATTAAATCATATGTGGCACACATAGCAAACCGATTTGTGTATTAAACACAAACCACAGACTGTCTAGGGGACGCAACTCGACCTTTTTAACTCACTTTGCACCAGTGTCGACACTCCTGCTAGCCTCCGGGACGCTGTCTTCCACGACCTACAAAACAATTTACGCAACCTAAAATGGCTGACAGGCAGAGCTATTCTCGCACCCCAAAATACAACCATCAACTCCATCAGTATCCAGCTACTTGAAGCTATTCCTGGTGATGTCCACATCTACAAATCTATAGATAGGACAGCAGACCCCGCTGAGCTTGCCGATTATCCTGTTGAATTCCTGAATTCACTTGAACCGCCAGGCCTGCCGCCACACATCCTGAAGTTAAAAGTCGGTGCGCCCATTATGCTCATCAGGAATTTGGTTCCACCTAAACAGTGCAACGGCACACGTCTGGTTGTGAAACATTTGGTACCACATTTAATAACGGCCACAATACTTACCAGTTGTGGGAAGGGAGAGGACGTCTTCATTCCATGCATGCACCTTCAACCGTCGGGCGCTGACCTACCAATCCACTTCAGGCATTCTCAGTTTCCTGTCAAACTCTGCTTCGCAATGTCCATCAATAAATCCCAAGGCCAAACGTTACATTTGGGCGAACAGTGCTTCGTCCATTCGCCCACGGTCAACTCTACGTGGGCTGTTCATGCGTTGGGAGGCGCAATGATGTTTTCATGTTTTTGCCCAAAGGGACAGCTAGGAACATCGTATACACAGAAGTATTCGAGTGAAGAGAAGACATTGCAACCTACACATGCGCCTTCGTTCCCTAGAGGGAAAGGACTAGATTGGGATTAGTTGTTGCCTACTAGGGGCTCTTACATACCCGGGCAACGCCGGGCTATGCTGCTAGTGTATATATATATATGTATATATATATGTGTATATATATATATATATATGTATGTATATGTATATATCATCATCATTGTTTAGCGTCCGCTTTCCATGCTAGCATGGGTTCGATGGTTCAACTGGGGGTCTGGGTAGCCAGAAGGCTGCACCAGGCCCAGTCTGATCTGGCAATGTTTCTACGGTTGGATGCCCTTCCTAATGCCAACCACTCCGTGAGTGTAGTGGGTGCTTTTACGTGCCACCGGCACAGGTGCCAGGCAAAGGCTAGCAAACGGCCACGATCGGATGGTGCTTTTTACATGCCACCTGCACGAGGCCAGTCGGGGTGGCACTGGCAACAGCCACATGTATATGCATATATACATATTATTATTATTATTATTCTGTTCATAACAATAGACGTGTTTATATGTTCCAATGTATGTATATATGTATATGACGTATGGTATATGTACTTGAACCTATTGTTTAATTGTATTTATTTATGTATTTTACACATGTAAATAGTATATACACGTTGATTGTGTATGTATATGTATGTATATATATATATGTATGTATATATGTATGTATGTATATATATATATAGTGGTTTTATCTCTAATTTAATATATATATATATATATATTAAATTAGAGATAAAACCATTATTAGGCAAATCAAAGTGAAAATCATAAACCAATACATAGAAATAAAATTAATTAATAAAAAAATATATAAAATATAAAATTCAAAATTTAAATTATTTAAATTTAAAGTTAAAATTTAAAAAATTATTTAAATTAATAATGTATACTTATAAATTTTTTAATATATTTTATTATTATTATTATTATTTTTTTTTTTTCACAAAACCTCGCAAAGCTAAGTATATATTTATATTTAAGATTTAAAAATTTTAATATTTTAATAAGTCTTATGGTATAATATTGTTTTTTATATAAATATTGATGGTTATGTAATGATCTAATTATTGTAATTTTTTCTATATAATTATTAGATATTAACATTACGTTTATTCGTAAGACTTTACTTAGCCAAAGAGATATATAGATCTTTAACAATTATACGAGTTTTTTAAAGTTAGGTTTCATGTATATACATGTATTGATAGCATAAATTTTAGTCATAAATAACTATATTTGTTGATAGTTATTTTAAATTTCTTATAATTGTTATTATAACTTATATATTGTTTTTTTTAAAATTGATAATTGATAGTAATATTCTTCCCATTGATAAATATATTTGTAGTATTTATTTGATACTATATAACTACGGATTGATTATTTCATTAAGTATTTTATTATTCTATTTTAACTATACGATTTTTGAAAGTTATTAGTTAGCCAAAGAGATATATAGTACGTTAATTTGTTATAGCGTTCGTTTAAGATTGTTTGTTTTTTTACAATTAGCTATTTCATCTTTAATCTATTAATATTTTTATAAGTAATAATGAATAATTAATTTATTAGGTCTTTATTATATGTGCATATATATTTATTGATAGAGATAATTTTAGATCTTAATTCTAATATTTATATACATTTGTATATTTTCATTGATAATTTATTTATTATTCAAATATTATATATATATTATTTGACTTGAAATTATATTTAATAATATGAATAGTCATTTTTTTTTTTTGTAAAATATGTATGTAATTAGATATTGACTATAACTGATATTAGATTATTTGTGGGTTTCTTAACTTAAAAATTAATACTTAAAAATTAATATTTAACATTATAATCGATTGTATGACATAATCATAATCGTTAAGTTTCTAGTTTGATAATAGAGTTTTTATAAGAAAAATTATTATTTTATTTATTTCTTAAAAAATATTGTTTAAATATTTCTGATTATTTATTTAAATATTATAATTAACCTGAAGATTGACTATAACCATAATTCGAATTATTAATTGAATTTAAATTATTGTTATTCGAATTGGTTTATGGGCATGGAATGATAGTAGTGGTTTTACTCTTTATCTTATACTAGCAGTATCGCCCGGCGTTGCTCGGGTTTGTAAGGGAAATAACTATATAAGCATTTTTAGAGAGTTATAGCCAAAAAATAGGAAAAAAATGCATTAAAAATGGAAAAAAAATTAAGGTAAATTTCTTTTTAAATCGTTGACACATCGTAGATATTTTTAGAGAGTTACTTCCCTTATATAATAGCGAAAAAAATGCATTAAAATGGAAAAATATGATGGTAAATTTTTTTAAATCGTAGACTCATCGTAGACGCGTGCTAATACCCAGAAGGGCTCGATATGACTCACGACTATAAGATACCCGGTTTTGGTTACACTGCACCGCAAAATGTGGGAGTAGTTAGGAATCTAAATCGTAGGAGACAGACACACAACTTCACTCTTATATATAAAGATATAAGTCACGTAGTTATATACACATACTTTGTTATATACACATTCTTAAAAGAAAATGTTATTTTGAACACAACATTTACAAAGAATAAAATATTTTTTGGTTTTTCTTAACCCTTTCGTTACTATATTTCTGACCAAAATACACCCCTTATGTGTTTCAATTAATTTCTAACGTAATCATAAATTTAGTCTGGTTTCATTAAACAACAATAACTTTTTTATTTATCAATATATTAATGTGATTTTTGGAAGATAATTTAATGAAATGTCCTCAACCAATTCTATACTATAATTTTTGTCACAAAGTGACTCTAATTGCAGGTAGATACAGGTAAATTCAACAATATATAAAATTATTAAAATTTTGTTCAAACATCGCTATAGAAAATGGGTTATTAGCTAATATTCAGTTGGGTATACAAGAAAATTTTACGATAGAATTTGTTATTCTGGGTAACTTTCTGATACCCATAATAATATTTATGGCAAAATAGGCCTTAATTTCATTTAAGGTTATGAGAAACCACTAATTATCCTTTCTTTCGCTTTGTTTACGTTTAGTGTAACGGTTCGTTTCCGCTGTAATGATTTCAAATAGGCTCATTCGAAAAAGTAAAAAGAAATAGTCTAAGGCTTTACTCTTCTGGGAAAGTCTGTGGCTTCGTGTCCAGTTTCTTCAGGAAAATCACCGAAAGAAACAGTTTTTAAATTTTCACTCCATTCAGGTACCAATTCGTTTTCTTTATCGCTGTCGGATTCACTGTTTTCACTTTAATAGCTGCAAACTTGCAAAGACAAAGGAGGAGAAGGGTGATAGCGTCAGTGAAACAGTTCGCTCCGTTTGTGTGTGTGTGCGTTTGCGTGTGGTGTAAACCAGACTAAGAAAAGCATTTGACATACACACCAGAATGTGAGTTTTCTGTAAATTTTGCTTAATTGGAGTTTAAATTTTAAAAACTGGACCTGGCATGACCCGATGCATTCTACTCTTAAAAATGCTAGGTAAATTGTAATTGAAGAAATCCTATATTGTAGATTTCTATAACTGACAAAGGGAGGCAGATAAAATCTGCCTTTTATAATAAGAGATTAAACTTTTAATACTTTTTGATAGTTATATATATTTAAAAAAAAAATAATATATATATATATATATAAATTTATAAGTATAAATTATTAATTTAAATAATTTTAAAATTTAACTTTAAATTTAAATAATTTAAATTTTGAATTTTATATATTTTTTATTAATTAATTTTATTTCTATCTATTGGTTTATGATTTTCACTGTTTGATTTGCCTAATAGCAGTTTTATCTCTAATTTAATATATATATTTATACTATAAAATTAGATTTAATCCTAAATCTAATTTTTCCCTGTAAGTTTGGATTTACTCCCTAATATTATTATTATATGTATATATATATATGTGTATATATATATGTATGTGTATATATAATATATATATATATATATATATATATGAAGGCAAAGATTATGGCACTATTCACCAACTTTACACAAAGTGACTGCCTAGAAGAGTTGCAGGTGATTCCGAAGTAGTCTGGAGGCCGTGGTTAAATCAATGGCGATTTTATCGAATAAATTTACTCTTTAGTATTTGAAGATATTTTTGTGAAATTTTTGTAAATATATCTGTTAGAATGAGATGTCAATGTTATTTTTATTTTTGTGTAATTTAGGCAACAATATATTCACTGCACCCTTTATATAAATATCTTTAACATAATCGAAGTTTGTAGATGACTGAGTCATTGTGAGACTGCCTGTTATGTATTGCCCTAATTAAATATTTGATATGCTGGTTTAATCCTTAAATCTTAAAAATGTTTTAGCCCAAAGGCCGCGGCCATGCTGGGGCACCACCGTTTCATTAATTTCTATATATTTTTCCATTTTTTCTTTTCTTTTCAGAATGCTTGATCTTTGATTTCAGCTACTTATAAAAGTACATCAAACAGCACACCATGGGGACATTGTTCCGCAGCGAAGAAATGACATTATGTCAATTATTTTTGCAGTCTGAAGCAGCATATGCTTGTGTATCAGAACTTGGAGAGTTAGGATTAGTGCAATTCAGAGATGTAAGTATCTGTATATGTTACAAAAATCAATTATCGTTTATTGATGCTCCATATGCATCCGCACATACATACATACATATATATGTAGAAAAATCTGTAAAACTTTCCAGAAGTTTATCATTTAAGTATATATCAGCATGTCTAGATAAGCAAGTATATGCATAAGAAGACATACATTAAGCAAAACATACATATATGCACGTATACTTGCATACCCACCTACCCTGTTGTTGATGTTTGAATTCTAATGAAGGAACCTTGAATCAAAGTTAGAAATCAGCTCTTTATTGGCAAAAAAACTTGGAATAAAATTAAATAATAAAATACATACATAGACACGCACATATACATGTATATATATATATATTATATATATATATATATATATAATATATATATATATATATATATATATATATATATATATGTATGTATATATATATGTATGTATATATATATGTATGTATATATAATGTATGTATATATATATGTATGTATATATGTATGTATTATATATATATGTATATATATATATATGCATGTATATATATATGTATGTATATATATATGTATGTATATATATATGTATGTATGTATGCATGTATATATGTATGTATGCATGTATATATGTATGCATGTATGTATATATATATGTATGCATGTATGTATATATATATGTATGCATGTATGTATATATATATGTATGCATGTATGTATATATATATGTATGCATTTATGTATATATATATGTATGCATGTATGTATATATATATGTATGCATGTATCTCTCTCTATATAAATGGCAGTTTGTCTGTGTGTGTTTCTGTGTGTCTGTTTGCTTGTACCCTCACCCTGACCACGGCTTTCAACCGATTCTGATGAAACTTGACACACACGTAGCCCAATGTCATAATTCAAAACTAACGCAGCGAAAATTTTGAAAAGTTCCCCCAGTTCTGAAAAAAATCGATAAATTCGACATGGGGTCGAGAATCAGAAACACAAACCGTCTAGGGGACGCAACTCCACCTTTTTTTACTCTCAAAAAAAATTTACCATCATTTTTTTCCATTTTTTGGCTATAACTCTCTAAAAATGCTTTATAGTTATTTCCCTTACAAACCTGAGCAACGCTGGGCGATACTGCTAGTGTATATATATATGTATGCATGTATGTATATATATATGTATGCATGTATGTATATATATATGTATGCATGTATGTATATATATATGTATGCATGTATGTATATATATATGTATGCATGTATGTATATATATATGTATGCATGTATGTATATATATATGTATGCATTTATGTATATATATATGTATGCATGTATGTATATATATATGTATGCATGCATGTATATATATATGTATGCATGCATGTATATATGTATGCATGTATGTATATATGTATGCATGTATGTATATATATATGTATGCATGTATGTATATATATATGTATGCATGTATGCATATATATATGTATGCATGTATGTATATATATATGTATGCATGTATGTATATATATATGTATGCATGTATGTATATATATATATATATATATGTATGCATGTATGTATATATATATATGTATGCATGTATGTATATATATATGTATGCATGTATGTATATATATATATGTATGCATGTATGTATATATATATATATGTATGCATGTATGTATATATATATATATTATGTATGCATGTATGTATATATATATATATGTATGCATGTATATATATATATATATGTATGCATGTATGTATATATATATATATATGTATGCATGTATGTATATATATATATGTATGCATGTATGTATATATATATATATGTATGCATGTACGTATATATATATGTATGTATGCATGTATGTATATATATATGTATGCATGTATGTATATATATATAATATATCTACATATGTACATATATGTCTATAAATGTATGTATATGTATGTTTGTATTTGTATATATATGTATATATATATATGTATGTATATGTTTGTATATATCATTCAACTATGGTAGTAGTTGAATGATATTCTTATGGCTGCAATTTACTCATACACAGCATCTTTCAGAGGGTGTTGCTAATTCAGTTCTTAACTAAATTGAAAACTGTTAACATTTATGAATTGGACTGGTCTCTAGCTACATTTTGGCATTAAAAAATTGAGATTTGATCTAGTAGAAAAAAGTTTACATCGAAATTTATAGCAACATTACAAGAGAGTAAGTAATGCCACCAATCAAGTTTAGATCTAAATAGCTCTTTTATTTTAAAATCAAAATATATTTATCTTAGCTTCAATGATAGAAGAAAGCATGAAGAATTTCATACAAGAATTTGTATTAGAAGAATGGATTTCATACAAAAATTTGTATTAGAGAGAACGGATTTTATCATGAAAAAAATATAAGTAAGGCAAAAAATTGGATTTAAGTACAATTGACTTTTTTATTTTAAAAACAAACTATATTTTAATTAAACTTAAATTATAGAGCTTAATTCGAGGGATTTCATGGTATCAGTCTCAAGCAATGAAGTTTTAAAAGAAAAACGTTATCAGTGTTTGTTTTTCAAATTTGAGGGTGATAATATAATTCTATACTTTTTTTATGAATATAGTTCTATAAAGGGTATTTTAATATATGTCACCGGCATCGCTGAGGTAAGGAAAAAATTATCAATGACACCGCTAATTGACACATTTGACACATTATTAATTAGCATAGTAGCATAGCCTGGAAAAAACGTGGATTACATAGAAAGATGTGAGCAAGGGAAATGATATTAAGATTATAAACCTGGAAAATTACAGGAGAAGTTATTACACTTGGAAAAGTCCTAGACAATTTATTACATCTGGTTAAGTATAGAAAAAGAAATGAGGAGTAGATAGACAGCCAACTACTGATGAAGGGTCCTTTCTCTGTATTTACCTGTCTTATTTTCCATTTTTTCATGTTGTTTATCATTTAACTCATTTTTCCCTCATTTGTGTTACGTATTTCATGTTATTTGCACCGTTGGTGACATCCTGTACCCATATATGCATGTATATCATCATCATCATCATGCGTCCGCTTTCCATGCTAGCATGGGCTGGACGGTTCAACTGGGGTCTGGGAAGCCAGAAGGCTGCACCAGCCCCAGTCTGATCTGGCAATGTTTCTACGGCTGGATGCCCTTCCTAATGCCAACCACTCCGTGAGTGTAGTGGGTGCTTTTTCCATGCCACCGGCACAGTTGCCAGATGGGGCTGGCAAACGGCCATGGTCGGATGGTGCTTTTTACGTGTCACCGGCATGGGGGCCAGTCGGGCTGGCAACGGACACGATCGGATGGTGCTTTTTACGTGCCACTGGCATGGGGGCCAGGCAAGGCTGGCAATGGCCACGATCGGATGGTGCTTATTATGTGCCACCGGCACGGGTTACGTGCCATACAAGCAAAATGCCCCCCCCCCCGTCCAATGGATGGTGCTGAGTTGTCAAACATTGAAATCAAATTTTCTCAAAACAACTTGCCTGACCGTCCCATAGGCCTCCTCTTTGAGAAACACTGATTTAACCTAAATTTGAGACACCAAACAGGCCGGCTTTTTTTGCACAAACTGCACGTGCATCTTTCTCACGTACGCGTAGTATCAATCGCAACAGCTGATGTACTTGCGCATACAAATGCATGTTCCCACGGCTTTATCGATTGCATTCTCACCTAGAATCGATATTTATAATTTTTTCAAGACTTATATACACCCTGTTACCGTCAGTATCTACATATCAAATTTGAGCGCAATCGGATGGAGGATGCCTGAAATCCTAGAAGACACACACACAGATAGAGAGAACGGATTTTATATAATATATATATATATATATATATATATATGTGCGTATGTATGTATATATATATATATATATATATATATTATATATATATATATGTGCGTATGTATGTGTATATATATATATATATATATATATATATATATATACACACACACACACATATATATATTTGTATATATGTGTCATCATCATCTTTTGCAAAGAAACCAGGCACTCCCACCTCAACATTTGACAAAGAAGCAGTAGAGTCACTTCTCAACTTTATGAATGAGTTTTTCTTGTCCCAACTTGTTCTTCCACCAAGAAGATATCAGAACATTTTAGACCTAATGTTTAGTAACCACACTACCACTATACATAATATAACAGTGGAAAAACCCCTGCTTTCAGACCGTGACATGGTTCTCTGTAACCTGAGATTCCACCAGCTGAAAGCTAATCCTAGTAGCTTCTCTACAGCTCACCTAACATGGATCTCTATAATGCCAACTGGGATGCAATCATGAATGAGCTGTCACATGTTGACTGGTCTTTCACACATGCACACACTTCCTCCAGCATCAAAATATCTTGGCAGATCTTTGTAGATACTGTCACAAGCATATGTGCAGAACACACCTCACCAAGACCTGTGAACAAAAGTAAATGCAGAATTCTCCAAAACTGAAAAACTATTATCAGAAAAATAAAAAGCACAATAAATAAAATTAAACTAAAATACTGCCATCAACCATACATATATTTGATGGCTATTGACCTGCTTGAATCAAAAAATGTAACCTCCAACAATACATGAAGACCATCATCAACAATCAAAGAACAGCTGAGGAGAAATGGGCCATTGATAAAATCAACCTCAGCTCCGAAAGTGGTCTTCTCTTTTGTGAAAAAACCACAAGGTCACTGTCTTCACTGTTGGTCCTCTAATTGATGAAAATGGCACTCTTCAATATAATGCCTAAACCATGAGTGAGATACTGTAGAAGCAATACTGCTGTTTTCATCAATCCTGATATGGACAATTTGGGCTGTATCATTGATGTTAATCTTCAGCACACTATAATGGACATAACATTTGGTGCCCCTGATGCCTTAGCAGCAATAAACAAAATTAAACACAATTCAGCAGTAGGTCTTGATAGGTTCCCTGCTTGTGTTCTGCACACCAACTTGCATCTCCTCTTGTTAATCTGTGGATGCTGGCTATATTCCTGAAAAGTCCCTTGCAGTGAGCTACTGTCCAATCTCACTCACTTCTCATATCATCAGGGTATTTGAGTGGATAGTGAGATCATGAATAACCCACTTTCTTGAAAGCAACAGATCGCTGAACCCCAACCAACATGGGTTCCGTAATGGAAGGAACTTCCAAATGCAGTTCCTGCATCACTTTGATGATATTTTGAGAGATTCAGGAGAGGGCTCCAACACTGATGTCATCTACCTTAATTTCATCTGCCGATGTCATCTACCTTGGTGTCTCTGGAAAGTTACTACAATGGATCAAGTGTTTCCTGAAAGACAGAACCTAACACGTTGTAGTTGAAGAAGTAAAATCAAGCCCAACCAAAGTCAGTAGTGTTGTTCCACAAGGTACTGTGTTGGTCCCACTTCTTTTCATCATCTACATCAATGACATTACTGACATCATCAAGCACAGCAACATGAGAATTTTTGCCAATGATTCGAAGATCCAGAAGGTCAATGAAGTGGGTGACCAGACATACCTTCAGTCAGATCTACTTACTATCATCCAGTGAGCAGAAAAGAATAATATACTGCTAAATGAGGACAAATTTGAGTTAATCCACTTTGGGAAAGAGGATACTCTGAAATTCCCATACTCCCTTCAGGTGAAACTCTCATGGCATCCAACAACTCATATAAACAACAAAGTTGACATGGCCTGCAGAATGTGTTCCTGGATTCTCAGAACTTTCCAGTCAAAAGATATTTGCACCATTATCCTTCACTTCTCCACTTTTGCCTGACCCCACCTTGAATACTGTGGTCCACTGTGGTCTTCCCATACGAAACAAAGTATCGTGAAAGTTGAATCACTTCAAAGGTCAATTACTTATGATGATGATGATGATAGATGGCATGACAGTTTGTGGCATATCATAATCAACTTTATCAAAACCTTTTGCATAGTCAAGATATATTATGTCCACATTTGAGTTGTTGAGTAACTGCTCAACACCCAGTCATAGTGCTGTAGGAGCTGGGTCAGGCAGCTCCTGCCTGGTCAAAAACCATGCTGGGTATCACTCATCAAGTCGTTTTCTTCAAGGAATATGACTAGTTTCCCTCTGACTATTGGTTCCATGACTTTGTTGATGTGTTAGAGAGATAGGCCTATAATTTTTGGCATCTGCTCTGCTTCCTCCTTTATGGATTGGACATGTTATTCTCGCCTTCAGTTTGCTTGGCAGCTTGCTATTTGCAAGAAAACTCTGGAAGAGAATCTGTAGTGGTTTCGCTAGGGCATGTTTACATGATTTGTGGAGGATTACTGGGAAACCATCAGGACCAGCAGTTGAGTTTGCATCCACCTCATCTATAGCTAGTATTATATCTTCTTCCCCAATGTTGATGTAATCTATTGTAACTGCCTCACTTGTTAGAGGTGAGGCTGCAAAGTAATCCACTGGTTCATTCACTTGTCTGTGTTCCATTGGGGGTGGTAAAGACACTTTTGAGCTGGCCATTCAGTCCCTCACTGATCTTAGTTGGGTTATCTGTGAGGGAGCCACCCTTCTGGAAGAGGGTTCCTGTTTTGCAGCGTACTGGGGCTGTTTCTTTGGCATAATGAAAGAAAACCTTTGGGTTTGACTTAATGTTTTTTTTTAACACAGGCTTCTTCATCTGCTCTTTCCTCCACATAGGACTGTTGCAAGTTTTTTCAATCTCCATCAGTGTTGTTTTTAGGCAGGACCTTTCACTACTTTTGGAGTGTTGGTTGAAGCAATTTGCAATCTTTGTTCTTCTTCTCATGAGGATCTTCTCCTTTGGAATCTTGTTCCTTTTGGTGTTGGCTTTGTGCTCTTGGACATATTTCTGGCATATGGTTTGCATAACAGACATGAAACAATCTAGTTTCATGCCAATGTCTGGTGTGGAGAGACATTTTGGCTGGACTAGTCTGAGGATCTCTTTTTGGATTGATTTCCAGTCTGCTTTGTGGAAGTTCAGATTGGGTTGATTTGCTCGATTAAAGGCGGTGCTCCAACATGGCTGCAGTCTAATGACTGAACCAAGTAAAAGAGTATAATATATATATTATACATACATACATACATACATATATATATATATATATATTATATATATATATATATATATATATATATATAATATATATATATATAATATACACACACATATATATGTGTGTGTGTGTGTGTAATATATATATATATATATATATATATATATGTATATGTATAATATATAAATAGATGTGTGTATTTTTCCCTTGTTTACAATTAACATGGACAAAATAGATAAATAGTTACCAGGGTAGCAAAAAATCACACTAGTAAAAAGGATGTAACTCCTTGTTTTTAAAGGTTGAAACTCTGGGTTTACGTGAAATATTTTGTATAATATATATAAATAAATAAATGGAGTTAAACGCAGGTGTTATTCAAATTCTTTTACTTCCGACACATGTTTTGAAGATATCACTGGTATTATTCCAAAGGAATAAAATGGTGTAAAACAATGTAATCTTCTCTTCAGGGAAATGAAGAAATAAAACTCGTCAATAAGACATTTTAACAGAATATGATGGAAATGTAAAGTGATGAACTGAATGTTATTAAGTTTTTTTAAAAAAAATATTAGAGGATATAACATCAAAGGTAGCCTCTTTTTTCAGAGTGGACTTGCACTGAAAGGTGTTGCTATAGCAACCAGCTAGCTTCCTGTAACTCTCTTCTGTTGCTGATCTTAGGTTTCTTTTGGTGTATGAGGATGGCTTCGGAGATTCTAAGGTTGCCCTTGTTCTACTGTGTTGTCCTGACGTGCACTGTGAATTGATGGGTCTGGCATCTCCATAGATGTTTCTTCATGTAATTGTCTGCCTGCATGTGCTCCTTAATGCGTATATGCAGTTTTCTTGTTGTGCTTCCTATGTAGGATGCCCCACATTTGCCACAGATGATCTCTGTTAACTATGGATTGTTTGACTCTAGCTAGTTTGGTGTTGAGTTTGGGGTCGTGAGGGGGAGGGTAGAGTTGGTTATCATGGTGGTAGACAGGGAATTTAAGTGTAGAGGAGTGAGAGGAGGAGATTGAAGAAGAAGAAGAAAGAGATGACGGTAATGATGAGGAAGATGGTGAAGACGACGATGAGGAAGATGTAAGAGGGGAGGAGGAAGTAGGAGGAAAAGGGATAGATGATGATGATGACACAGATGAAGATGGTAAAGGTAGTGATGGAGAAGATGTAGAAGATGTAGATGAAGGTGAGGGTAATATCGGGGATTATGTCAGCAGTGAAGATATTGGCAGCAATAATGATGAAGATAAAGGTGATGGTGGGGAGAGGGGGTTTAAGGGCCATAGTCCATTTTAGTTGGTAAGCTGTCCGAAAGAAGTTGGTCTCTATCTTCAGTTTCAATTTGGCATTGAGTTGTGCTAGAATGAATTTGGGTCCGTAGCTTAGCAGTTGTTTCTCTGCCTGTGCGAGGGAACAAGAAAGGTCTGTAACCAGGGTATTGTTAGTAGTGGCCTTGGTAGGTATGGATGTATTAAGTGGTGGTGGGGCCCTGTGGGTGGTGGTAGTAGGGTGCATAGAGTTTGGTGGCTGGTCAGTCATTGCTATGGCTGTTGTGTTGAACTATTTAAACTTATATTTTTGTTGGTCAGTGTGAAGTATATTGTTGTTGGGATGGTGATAGTAAATGTTGTTGGTTAGTTGAGTTAGCAGTAGAATTTAATCTGTTTGCATTGTTCTGGCCTCACCAATGATCCTTTATACAATATATTCTACACAATGCTTCATAGTAATTGTTCCATATATATATATATATATATATACATGTGTGTATATATATTTATTCTTTAATTGTTTCAGTCACTTGACTGTGGCCATGCTGGAGCACCGCCTTTAGTTGATCAAATCGATCTGAGGACTTCTTTGTGAGCCTAGTACTTATTCTATCGGTCTCTTTTGCTGAACCACTAAGTTACGGGGACTTAAACACACCAGAGATGTTGTGGGGGTGGGACAAACACACACAAACATACACACATATATATCATCATCATCATCGTTTAACATCCGCTTTCCATGCTAGCATGGGTTGGATGATTTGACTGAGGTCTGGCGAGCCAGATGGCTGCACCAGACTCCAATCTGATCTGGCAGAGTTTCTACAGCTGGATGCCCTTCCTAATGCCAACCACTCTGAGAGTGTAGAAGGTGCTTTTACGTGCCACTGGCACGAAGGCCAGTCAGGCAGTACTGGCAGCGGCCATGTTCAAATGGTGCATTTTATGTGCCACCTGCCCAGGAGCCAGTGCAGCGGCACTGGCAACAACCTTGCTCGAATGCTTTTTCATGTGCCACCAGCGCATACATATATATACACACACACACGCACACACACACGCATGTACACACACACGCACACACACGCATGTACATACACACATATCCGACCGGTTTCTTTCACTCACAGGGCTTTGGCCGGCCCGAGACTATAGTAGAAGACACTTACACAAGGTGTCACAAAGTGGGACTGGATCCAGAACCATGTGGTTGGTAAGCAAGCTACTTACCACACAGCCACTCTTGTGCCTATGTATAATAGATATATGTATGATATATATATATATATATATATGTATGAGATATATATATATATATGTATGAGATATATATATATGTATGAGATATATATATATGTATGAGATATATATATATGTATGAGATATATATATGTATGAGATATATATGTCTTGCAAACAAGATGGCTGCACCAGGCTCCAATCTGATCTGGCAGAGTTTCTAACCACTCTAAAAGTGTAGTAGGTGCTTTTATGTGCCACTGGCACGAGGGCTAGACAGGCGGTACTGGCAACGGCTACACTCAGATGGTGTTTTTTACGTGCTACCTGCACAAGAGCCAATCCAGCGGCACTGGCAACGACCTCACTTGAATGTTTTTCACGTGCCAGTAAGGCGACACTGGTAAGGATCATGCTCGAATGGAGCTTTTTACATGCCACCGGCACAGAAGCCAGTTAGCTGCTCTAGCAACGATCACACTCGGATGATGCTCTTTGCACTCCACTAGCATGGATGCCAGTCATCGAATTTGATTTCAATTTCACTTGCTTCAACAGGTCTTCGCAAGAGTTTAGTGTCCAATGAAGGAAAGGTACGCATAAGTGGTCTGGTTACACCCCTGGCATAGGCCACGAGGTTATGGTCTCACTTGGTTTACTGGGTCTTCTCAAGCACAGCATATTTCCAAAGGTCTTGGTCACTAGTCATTGCCTAGGTGAGGCCTAGTGTTCGAAGGTCATGCTTCACCACCTCATCCTAGGTCTTTGTGGGTCTACCTCTTCTGCAGGTTCCCTCAACCGCTAGGGTGTGGCACTTTTTCACACAGCTATTCTCATCCATTCTTGCCACGTGACCATACTAGCGCAGTCGTCTCTCTCTTGCACACCACAACTGATGCTTCTTAGGTCCAACTTTTCTCTCAAGGTACTTATACTCTGTCGTGTATGCACACTGACATTACACATCCATCGAAGCATAATGGCTTCATTCCTTACGAGCTTACGCATGTCCTCAGCAGTCATGGTCCGTGTTTCACTTCCATGTATTATAGCTGTTCGTACACATGCGTTATACAGTCTACCTTTTACTCTGAGTGAGAGGCCCTTTGTCACCAGCGGAGGTAAGAGCTCTCTGAACTTTGCCCAGGCTATTCTTATTCTAGCAGTTACACTTTCAGTGCACTTTCCTCCACTACTGACTTGGTCACGTGGTATTTATTGCTCCACATACAAAAACTATCTTCCCAGTTAGCCTTCCTTTGATATTTTTGCACCTCTTATGTGTCCATAGCTTACACTGGGTATGTCTCATAGAGTTTCTACCTACGCCTTTTCTACAGATCAAGCAGGGCCATCTACTTGAAGGGATTTGTTGTTTGCCTCCCTTCCTACTTATTAGGACTTTGGTTTTTTAGCTAGGTTGACTCTAAGGCCCTTCGACTCTAATCCTTGTTTCCACATCTGAAACTTCTCCTATATATATATATATATATATATATATACACTTTTTACAGAGAAATGGATAGATAAGGTCATAGAGGTTGTCAGGGTATGTGATAGTGTGCTTAAGCTCAGGCTAGTCCTGCAGAAAAATATAGCAACAATTATCTCTGCCTACGCCCCACAAGTGTGCCTACCAAATGATCAGAAGGACCATTTTTATGATAACCTTTTACAGGCTATCTCAAAGACAAATGGCAATGACCTCATCGTTGTGGCTGGAGATTTTAATGGGCATGCTGGATGGCAATCTGATATCTTCACCGGTGTACACGGGGGCCATGGTATTGGTTCCCGAAATGAAGAGGGAACTAGGCTACTAAAGTTCTGTGATGCATGTAACCTTTTAATCTGCAGCACTAACTTCAGGAAGCCAGACAGCCACCTGATAACCTATCGCTCAGGTGACTCTACTAGCTAGATTGATTTCATCCTCACCAGACAGTGGAATGCAGGGTTGCTCTTAAAAACAAAGACCCTCCCAGGTGAAAAATGCACCCTGCAGCATAGACTAGTCATTAATGACTTTAGACTCGAGGCCAGAATGATGCCAAGAAGCAGACCAATCCAGTAAAGAAGGATTTGGAAGCTAAAGAACCATTCACATAGTCAGAGATTTAGGGAAATCCTCATAAAGAAATTTGATGAGAGGCAGGAGGAGTTACAGACCTTGGACATAGAGGGTAGCTGGAAATTCTTACTTGACAGCTTACTGAGTGCCACAGACCAAGTCTGCAGATGGTGCACATTCTCTTCCAGACCTAGATTAACGTGGTAGTGAAGCAATATGGTAGACAAAGCCATATTAGAGCAAAGAAACAGGACTGGAAAACCTGGAAGTGTGAGGGTAGCAGGGAAATGTACCAGATAGTCAGAAGGGAGGCTGGGCGACAGGTATACATAGCCAAGGGAGAAGGAGAAAAGAAATTTGCCAATGTCCAGTGACGTGAGGACTAATATATGTGTGTATATATATATATATATATATATGTATATATGTATCCCCATACAGCCTATTTTTGGAAAGAGAATATCCCTATATAGCCTGCAAGATCTAGTCTATGCGTCTATTTTGACTTCAAGTTTGAAGGATTTTGACATGCCTTCTAGAAGAAGCAGTGAAATCTCTTTCAAATTCCACCTTATTGTCTTCATAAAGGAAGGTTACTTGGATTTATGTAGTCTTAGGTATTTATGAAATTATGATATGTGTGTAGCTGAAATTTCTTTTGTTCGTCTTTTTATGATTTGTCTAAACAACAGCAAGGGACTGGTGTTTGGTTTAAATAAAAAATTATTAGGCACAAATTTAAGTCGAACTATTTCAGTATGGATAGTATGCTGCCGAGAAGTTTGTGAAAATGATTTATGTTACTTTATACTCCATGTACACAACCAACTTATCATTACTATCATACAGATAATTGATATAGTACTCAGAATCATTATAGTATATAATATGTCCAGATCATGCCTTTTACTATTCATTTCTCCAGGAATCATGTAATTAATCTTTTCCTCAATCTAATTTATCTTGTGCTGCAAATTTGTAATAATTATTTGACCTCAGTTTTCAATTATCTACTTTGTGGCTATGAAAAACGAAGCTTTATATTTTCCAATGTTTGTCTGTGTAGTCTTGTATTTGAAATTCCATTATAATTTATTGCTGAATAGTTTATAGTTTGTGAGATTTTGAAATGCACTACTTGTTTTGTAGTTTAAACATTTATGAAATCGTAACTAGGTATAAATGGAATATAAAACTGTTTTAGTTTCTGTCTGCAGTATACATTCCTGATAAGTTTTGTACCTAAACCCATATAATTATTTGCAGCAACAAAAATGCTTAGAGTAATTTGAACTTAAAGTTGGTTGGGACACCTGCCAAAGTCATAATCAGTAAGGGAACTTAATAGCCCAATAATTAATGCTTGCCCATTTGGCAATTAAATATTTTAGATTACACTTCTTACTTGCTCTTGTTTTCGTGTTTTGTGAAAACCTACTTGTTAGGTATTGGAAATTGTTGACATTAGCCTTGATTTTCTAAAAACCACAAGTACATGTACATAATTAGACAATTATTCTATTATGGTTTTTACCAGAAAGGATTAATTTGCTGTGTAGATTACTTAAATTGTTTGTGAATGAAGTTTTTTTTATTGCTTGTTTGTGCATTGTTTTATTTTTTAATTGTATTTATTTATTTATTTATTTATTAATCATGCTTAATTTTTTTTTTCTGAAATTATCTTTCAGCTAAACCCTGATGTGAATGCCTTTCAGCGCAAATTTGTAAATGAAGTTCGCAGATGTGAAGAGATGGAAAGGAAACTTCGTAAGTGGGATTTTCATTTACATTTTCACCAATCCTTTTGCGAGAATTTCGAAAGTGTTATTTCATTAAAGAAAAAGTAATATGATCTTTCTTGAGTTAGCACAAAGATATTTAATTGGCCTGAGTAGTTGCTTTGTGATGTATTTATTTACAACTACTTTTTTATTTATTATTTTTTTGCATTAGAACTGTAACCTTTAATTCTATATTGATATTGATTTGTAAAATAAATTTTCCAAGATGTATAGCCTGTAATACACATAAGTTTGTATAGATTTATGCTTAGTCTTATGCACAAATTTTTTTAATTGTAATGTAAAGGTATGATTCTCAGTTTGCCTTTTGTTTGGCAATTGGGCTATCTAGAAAGTTGGGAACTTCGAATAAACCTAACAGATGTGGACTTCACAAGCCACAGTAATGCCAACTTGTTTAAGAGAGCAGTAATTCCAAATATAAAGTGATATAGGTTAAAGGAGGAGACTTTAGCTGTGACAGGCAGTCTCTCATGTATTCTTTCCATTGTTAGTTTTAGCAAGTCAAGGGATCATTTAGAGGCTGTCTCAATGGCTCCTCATATAGTGATGTTAAACTAGGTGATGTGGTAAGCTGGCCACTGAAAATGTAGTCCTAATCACCACCACCTCCACTTCCAGTTGCTAACCACTGTCATGAAGTGGAGCCAGTATTCTGGTACTAACACTGAAACTTCATTTGTATTTTTAGCGTCACTTCCACTTTTTGTTTACTGAAGATTATTTGTAAATTACTAACAAATTAAAATTGTTTTCCATTGGAATAGATAACTGAAAAACATTTAGATAGTTATTCATGCTGTTTTCATCATCATCATCACCATCATCATTGGTTTAAATCCATTTTTCCATGCGTTCATGTGTCAAATGGAATTTGTTGAGGTAGTTTTCTTGCAGCCAGATGCCCTTACTGTTGCCAAGCCTCACTTGTTTCTAAGCAAAGTAATATTTCCCTATGGTCAGACAATGTTTTGTAAAAAACTGGAAATGAACATTGCTTGTATGACTGATGCTTTCTAACACCCATCACATGATGTCAAGTCATGGCTGACACACACACACACAACGACGACGACGACGTCTGAAACTGGATAATCTCCAATAAAAAAGAAAAACAAAAGATATTACCATCATGTATGCTGAGAAAAAAAAAATCGAAAATGCTTTTGCTCAAAAGATGCCAATCATTTCACCTAAAAGGAAGGTCGGTGAATCATCAAAAGTGATATAAACAAATAGTTAAAAGAAAAATTCACAACAACAGAAAAAAGATCAGAAAAACTGCAACTTTTAACAATTCTGCTAAAAAGCCGGTCTCTGAGAAAAATCCCAAAGGAGTTCAATGTGCCTGATTACATGGCTAGACAAGCTAAAAGGCTGGTCAGTGAGCAAGGGATTTTATCACATCCTAGCCATAGAAAAAGCAGATTTCCTCAAGACACTGCCAATTGTGTTTCTCAGTTATATAAAGATGAAGTAAGGAGAGTTATGCCAGGAAAAAGGCATTGCAAATCAGTGAAAAAAGATAGTAAAAGTGTTCGTGAGCAAAAGTACCCAACACTTTGTAACTTAAAAGAAGCCTTCCAGTTGTCTAAATCAAAAAGTTCTGAAATCAAAATTAGTTTCTCAAAGTTTGCAGAACTAAGGTCAAAAGAATGCATACTTGCAGGTAGTACTGGTACACATAATATATGTGTATGCACCATGCATCAGAATGTCATACATTTCTGGCATGAAACTATCTGATTTAACCAAGGGTATGAAGTTTCACTTGATTGATTAGAAACAATGTTTGGAATCAATTACTTACAACCCAACAACAAATGACTGCTACATGGGCAACTGTTCAAATTGTAATTCTTTGCTAGAAGAGCTTGAAAAATTCTTATATGAAATATTTAATGTGAATATGATTGAAGTACAGCATAAGCAATGGCTAACAACAGACAGAATAATCCGAGAAAATATATCAAAATCAACAGATGATCTCGTTGAAATTTTCTGTCAAAAAAGCATTTAAAGTACATGAAAGTTCCTTTCAATACAAAGGAACAGTCTAAATTTTGTACTTCAAGAAAAGAATTTTTAAGTGATGGAGAAATCCTAGTCATAGCAAGTTGCTGTACAAGGATTTTATAGGAACAATGCCCAAGCTACTATCCATCCATTTGTCTGTTATAAACAAAACAATGATGTGACTAACATCAATGTTGTTATAAGATCTGACTGTATGAAGCATGATACAGTAGCATTCCATCCCTTCCATAAAAAGCTGACAGATTTTCTTTGGGGCAAAGCTTTTAATATCAACAAAATTATCTATTTTTCAGATGGTGCTGTTTCACAATATAGAAACTACAAATTTTATAAATTTATGCTACCATTCTATAGATTTCCAAACTGATACATAGTGGCACTTCTTTTCTACTTCTCATGTCAAGGGACCTTATGATGGTACAATTAAACAAATGGCAGCTCGGGCAAGTTTACAATGCCCTCTCAATGAACAAATCATGACTCCAAGAAACTTTATAATTATGATCAGCAAAACATTCCTGGAATTAATTTTATCTGCTCTTCAAATGATGAAATGCAGAATGAGGAAAATCTGTTGATAGATTTAGAAATGCAAGGACAATTCCAGGGACATAAAAGTTGCATTGCTTTATCCCAAACTCACCTTCAGAAATTAAGGTAAAAATGATGTCTACAGTAGATAATTATACTAAGATTAGAATCTCCATGCAAGATGCTATTCAATTTGAGGATATAAAAGGGTTTGTAGCTGCAATTTATGATGGTGACTGGTTAGCCTGTGTTCTAGAAACAAACCCAGAAACTATGCAAGTAAAACTCACCTTTCTTGAACCTAAAGGACCCTCATCATCATTTCAGTATCCTAGAAAGTCAGATATTTTAACAGTGGGTTATTTAGACATCCTTTGTAAATGTGACCCCAGAACTGCTTCAGGAAGAACATACTTTGACAGAAAAAGAAATGAAAAATGCATCACAATTATTAATTTCAAGAAAATTGTCTCATTAAATTTTGAAGATTCCAGAATTTCATTTAAGAAGTACCTAATCATTTAAAGCAAGGCAAGGGTGGGAGTTTGGTACATGTGACTTTATCTGCTAAGCTATCAGACCCCATAGGCGATGGGGATGCCAACAATTTGTATCATGATTCTAAGTGTTGGCAGTGGCATTGCCACCATTGACCATAGCAGAGTTGAAAAGTAGTTACAATTAAAGTAGACGTTATTTTTGAAACAATAAAAATGCTTATTTTGATTATCAGCACTTTTTCTCCTTTAAGGTCAAGTTGTCTTAGTAAGCGATTTTTGATATTTTGTCACTACTTTTCACTATAATTATATTTATTAAAAATACTTCTCATTGAGATCCAGTTATGAATTTTTGTATGTGAGTTGTGACTAAGTAGGGCAATATTTGGACAAAATTTCAAAAAAATTGATAACTGCATCTTTTGACCTATGAAAGGTCAAATGTCAAATTTTAGGTCAACTTTTTAATTTTTATTGTAAGGAAAAAAATACACAAAGCAGAAGTCGTAGATTTATTTAAGTGCTTTAAAATAGAAAAAAAATTGAGCTTTCTAGCTCAAATAGTAGCTGAGATATGACTTTTCAAAGTTATCGAGTAACCGAAAAAATGTCACTTTTTTGAAAATTCCAAATAGTCATAACTCAGCAAATATTAAAGTCAAGTAAAAAAAATATTTCATATTTAAGGGTTTCATATGAAGGCCATTTAGCATGCAAAGTTTGAAAGAAATTGGTTTCAGTCACCTTCAATTTTTTAAAAAACGGCATTGATTTCATACAGAATTATCCCAACACCTTGAAAATCATCATCGTTATGCTTGATTTATTATGTTTGCATGATGACTTGTTACCATTCTTCTGAATCTTGTTTTATTTTCTTTGTGAGACTCAACACTTTTACCTAAAATCTTACCAAGTCAGTGAGCAAATCTCTATATGGTCACCCAACTTGATAGGAATAGCAGACAAATCTCCCTCTAATCTCACCATAGGAAAAGAGAGAGGCATCGGATAATGTAGTCTTGGATACACAATCCCTCAATATCACCCTAAGGAAGCAAAATGGCCATGGATAGAGTGTCTATGATTATTAGTTTGCTCTTTCAGGGTTGACTTGGATGAAAAAGCACATAACTTGTTTCCATGTCTTATATTAAAATACATTTGTAGTGAAAATATTTAAGTGTTTTGTTTGCTTGCAATGTTTGATTCCAGTTCTCCCATGGGCCAAGAGAAGGCCACAGTAAGCCACTTCATTGTATTGAGCTTTGGTTTATTAATAGGTATTAACCTAATATGTTATGGAAATGTTACAAACATTTATTATGGTGCTTCTCAATCATTGATTCACCTTGATTCTAATAAGTGGATGTCAACTGTCTCAGTACCTATAATTTTCAAATATTCGCTCAAGGCCTGCAAGTATATATCTCATAGCAGGTGTTTTTTGTCTCTTGTTCAGTCACTTAATTCGACAAACTTGAGATCCTGGGATACTCATGGATGGAAGAGTTGCAGTATTGGGCTGCTGAATCAGCACCCCTCTAATGTCAAACATACACAACTTTATAAAGTATGGTAGAGGTTAAAGAGACAGTTCTCTTTTTGTATATTGATTTCTTTAACTCTTTCATTACCATATTTCTGTTAAAACATACTACTTTTATAGTAAAGATTGTTTGCCAACATAACATGGCAGTCCTGGTTTAGGACGAATGTTGCTGTAATTTAGCCCCAGGAGACATCGTCTCCAGCTGGCTATACAACACGATCTGTGTCCTTATATATTCGAACAAGGGAATCTAGCACCCCCACTCAGCTCAAAACAATATCTGTGTATTGTGATTTCTGGGTTATTTCCTTTCATCAGCACAGAAGAGTGGGGTACTAGATTCCCTTGTTCGAAAATATAAGGACACAGATCGTATTGTATAGCCAGCTGGAGACAATGTCTCCTGGGGCTAAATTACAGCAACATTCCTCCTAAACCAAGACTGCCATGCTATGTTAGCAACAAGTCTTTACTACAAAGTACTGTTGCTGAATATCTCATGTTGTGAGATTTAAAAATAGTAACATGCTACTTTTGTTTAAATTAATTTTGAAAATAATGAAGAATTTAATAAAATAATTTTGTCATTATAAGATAGTGTTTGTAACATGAATTAATATGAAATTTTGATGGAAGGTTTAATTTAAAAACAGGGTTGAATCATAAAACCAAAGGTGGTCTCAGATGGGCTGGTACTAAAAGGGTTTAAACTTTGTTTTAAACTAATTTATTGACTTGTTAGAATAATATTTATAAAGCACTTAAAAAGTTTACTTTTTGATATTTGTCTTCAGGTTTTCTCGAGAAAGAGATTAAAAAAGATGCAATTCCCATGCTTGATACAGGGGACAATCCTGATGCACCAGTCCCCAGAGAGATGATTGATTTAGAGGTAAGTATGACATTAAAAAAAACAAATATTGCTTTTAAGAGTTACTGTCATATGTAACACTTAATGATTGTCTGAAACACCTGAATGATTTAAAGATATAAATTTAGGTTGGTCATAAGCCTTAGGATTTATAAGTCCAGAGCTTAATCTGGTTAACATTGTGAATAAGTGACTGAGATTGCAACACTCCTCCTTGAAGAGGACACTTGTTTGTCACAGGGTTAATTTCACAGCTTTTGCTGAAATTCATATAGAGCTGAGTGGACTGGAGCAATGTGAAATGAAGTGATTGCTTAAGAACACAGTGCACCATCCAATCCAGAAATTGAAATCACAGTCTATTGTTAGTGAATGCAACTCTATAACCACTAGGCCACATACCTTCATGTGATAAATGCGATATTAAAAACAACAAAGAACAATGGTATTAAGTATTACACAATGCTTAATCTTTTTATGAAAGCACACACTTAATGAGTGAGTCTAAGGTAATTATCATTGTAAACTATTTCATTTTGTACCGCTGTATAACAGCTCTACCTAAAATACAGGAATTCCTTTCTTATGACAAATGACTTATACAAAATATTTGAACATCTTTATAGAATATCAATGATTGGAAAAAATCATCAGGGTAACATAGTGCATATGAAATATAAATTTGGTAGGGTTTCATATTTGTAAAATAGTGAGTTAAAAAACTAATCAACTGCAATTGTCCAAGTTGACAGAATTTCCCTTAATGGTACTTAAAATCTAAAGATAGCTAAAAGATACATAGACAAACATTTTTATGCACCATAAACAAAACGGATTAGAGTGATTCTGGACTTCTAAGCCAACAGGTGAGAACAACAGATATGTTTACACATATTTAGATATATCTAATATCTATTTTTTGTGAAAATTTCAAGTTTATGGAATAAATATTTCATAACTTATGAGGAAATAAATAAATAGTTTTCCAAACTACAATGGCCAAAAGTTAAAGGACACACAATGAAAAATGGAACAAGAACCAAAGAGAAACCTTTACTATCAATGACCTCTTGACATCTGTGACAACAGGACTGAATTAATTCCTTGCAAAATGATGGAGTAATATTGTCCCATTTGTTTTTCAATATTTCCCAGAGTTCATCTTGGTTCTTTGGCTTTCTCCTTCGCACCCCATCTCCAATAATCTTTCAAACGTTTCTATAGGGTTGAGATTGGGACTTTGAGGCCAGTCCATGTGATCAACCCCTTTATCACACAAAAAAATCTTTGACTCTCTTCACAGTGTGACAGGGAGTGGTGCCCTGTATGAAGGATGGAGATGTGGAAGGGCATGCTGTCTAAGAATCTACTTGTAGATTTCAGTATTGACAGTCCCTTGTAGGCGAATAAGTGGACCAGCAGCAGAGATCACTCCCCATACCATTACACTGCCTCCTCCATATTCCACTATCTTCTTCATACATGCATAAGATAGCCTTTCACCACTTCTTCATTGGATATACATCCCACCATCAGAACCAATCACATTAAACTTTGATTCATTGCTAAAATTAATCTGCGACCACTGTTCTTCTGTCCAAGCAACATGTTTGTGAGTGAAATGAAGACAGGCTCTTTGATTCTTCTTGGAGATCAGAGGTTTCTTTGCTAGTGCCCAAGCAAGCAACCCAAAACCTCGTAACCTCTGAGAAACTGTTTGGCGTGATATGTTGACATTGGAAGTGGAGCTAAACTCACAGGATATCTCAGCAGCACTCTTAAACTTATCCTTCAGTGACATTCTAACCCTTATACAATCCTGTCTTGGTGGAAGGTCTACTGATTTTGGGTTTAGCATCTGTCGATCCTAATGACTTAAAACGAGCTACAATTCATTGCACAACACTTCTAGACCTTCCTACAGTAGTTGCTATTACAGAATTTAACTTGCCCTCTTGGTGAGGCCATACAATCCTTTGTTTTTACCACAGGACACCAGTCGTCTCTCAAAAGCTGCCATGTTGACAGGTGAATGTTCCAATAAGAAGTAACTGTTAGCCCATTAACAGTCTTCTAAAGAACAAATACCTCGGTTAATAGTTCATTTTTTCTAAGTGATCCTTAACTTTTGACCACTGCAATGTGGGAGATTGTTTATTTCCTCATAACTTATGAAATATTTATTCCATTCATTTGAAATTTTCATGAAAGATAGATATTAGATATATCAAATTATGAGTTAATCTTCTATAATAACTATTTCAATACACTTGTTCTTGCTGACCTTTATATTATGGCTGCTACTGTATATATATTGGCTCATCCAATAAATAATGCTGGTTTTTCAATTGCATGAACTAAAAGTCAGAGGGGGATGGGATAAATACCTGCATCAACTTGCTATAAAAGCAGGTAGTTATTTTATCTTGTGCTTATTCTTAGTGCAAGTTTTGAAGAGTGCAGTTCGATTTTAACAGCTATTTTTTTCAAAGCTATAATGGAAGAACCAAAGGAGCATATTTGACATATTTTGCTTTATGTACATCTATGCATGGGCGTACATATGCATGTGTGAGTGCATGAATGTGTTTGGGTTCGTTCGTTTACATTTTTTAGATCGATGAACTCATTTTATTGTAACATATGCCTCTTTGCGCGTGTGTGTGTGAAATGGATAAATATAATTTACAATAAAAATCTAATTTCCATCTAAATAGTTGACTTCACAGCTCATTACAGTTTGCCTGCATTTGAGCTACCTCTGACTGTCACTCACAGCCACTCTGTTGTATTACTCTTTTTTCCCTAGCTTCTTTGGAGCAGAGCCTTTAAATGTTGTCTGGTTGATTTAGTATCTGTGACTGCAATCCACTGCCACTTCGTCTGTTATTTTACCACTCTTTCCCTGCAGCATACAATATGACCAAGAAGGACACACTAAGCGTTTTATTATATCAGAAGATAACTGATCAAACCTGACAATAATCTAACTCAGAATATAAGCGAATGGTACTAAATATTGGCAGGCTGTTAGGCTTCATCTCTATTATTTTCATGACCTTTACTTTCCTATTGCTCAGGGATGGAAACTACCGTTTGTTTTTTTGTTATTTTTATAGAATCTTTTGTAAAATGTGAACACCATGGGCTAACTAGATTTGAGCGTAGCAAGCTAATAAAACAATTGTTACATAGCTATATTATTTGTTTTACTTAGTGAACTGCACTTTTTCATATCGTTTTCTCCTAACTTAACTGCATCATTAGGAATTGAATTTTCTTTTTTTTAATGGAGAAGTTATACAAAAATCAGTCAGTACATATTGGTTTTTGTTGCAAGGCCAACACCTTATCAACTGTGTGAGCTCTGACTCTTTTGTTATGTATAATTTGAATGGATATGATATAATTAAGTATGCATTATTCATTCATTTAAAATTACTTCTGGTATAGTTTTGTCATTGTAAAATAAAATTTTCATGTTATGGTATAATTTATTATTTTTATTCTATTTTCTCTGGTGTGATAATTTTTCAAAAATATTTTTATAAAGAATAAATTTTGGTATTTGGAATTATTTCCAACTCTATGATGATGGACCCTCCCCTGTCATCAATAAGCAACCTGTGAACCAGGTGATAGTATATTATACCAATGACAGGCTTCTTTCAGTTTCCTTTTATCAAATCCACTCCCAAGGCTTTGGTTGGCCCTCGCCTGTAGAGGGCATCTGATGAAGGTGCCACACAATGGGACTGAACCTCAAACTATGTGGTTGGAAAGTAAATGTCTTAACCATGCAGCCATGCATGTGCATATTATAGTCACATCGGCAGCTATTATTTATATTTTTATATTCACCTTGTTTTTTTTCTTTGCTTTTCTTTGTCTCTTCCTCCAGGCAACTTTTGAGAAGCTTGAAAATGAAATGAAAGAAATTAATGCCAATGCTGAGGCTTTGAAGCGGAATTTTCTGGAATTGACAGAACTTAGACATATACTACGCAAAACACAGAATTTTTTCGAAGAGGTGATTGAATTTTTAATACATTTACACTAATGTGATACTGTTATTTTCTTTATGTTGTTCACTTTAATATTCAAGCAAATAACCATGTTATTTAAAATGTCAATTTAAAAAAAGAAAATTTTCATACGTTGGGTTTTTAAAAGCAATTATTATTTGTTCTTGGTTGCTGTTATTGAATCTCTGCTTACTCATCTGTGACTCAAAAAATTTCCCATCATGTTTTTTTTTGTTCTTCTGTCAGCACTCATTTTTTGCTGTTTAAATTACATTTTGCTTTCTTTTCAACTGAAAGAACAGGTACATGTAATTTTATTTCTAGTAAATTAATGTTGTCAACTGATGTAACTAATATTTTAACTAAATTTCTATACATTTTTGATGCATGTTATGTTGTCTCAAGTTTGAATGACTTTAACTTACTTGACTGTTGTTTTTCATGTTTCTGTTCCTCACTTTTGATACATGTGTGTGTATATATATATCATCATCATCATCATCACAACCATCATCTACCTATACTTGCTTGCATGTGTCAGATGATGTTTATACTGGAACAGAGTTTTTTATGACCAGATACTATTCCTATTTATGAGTAAAGTAATAATCCCCTGGTCTATTGAACAGCAAATAACCCAAACATACTTTCACTGTGGACTGCAAGCAAATGAGACTGTTTGTGAGGCCATTGTTTATTAACCAGTGAGCAAGACACACGTAGACAAGGGTATTATATGAAATCACTCACACAAACATACATGTATATATATATATACATTCACACACAAGTGCGCGTGCATGCACACACACATGCACACACGTGCGCGTGTGCGCTCCTAGTATCGGTCTACAAATCCAGTCAAGACTTTGGCTGACCTGATAGTATAGTTTGAGATAATTGCTTTATGGGCATGTTGTGAGACTGATCTGATCCAAACCCATATGGTTGGGAAGCAAACTTCTTAATTGCACTGTCATACCTTTAACTCACTGCTGTATAAAGGTAATGAAATAGTGAAAATATTGTGTTATCATTGGAAAATGCACCGAAATATTATTTGTATGATTAGCATAAATCTTGTTACAGTTAAAGAATATATACATATATAAGTGTGTGTGTTTGTGCTCAGACCATTTAATTACTTCTGTATCATAGTTTTACACTAGTCTCCTGGAATTTGGACACAATGATTTTCAGTTAATTTTTGCAGTAATCGAATGAAAAGACAGAGAGTAAGGTTTAACAAAAAATCTACATGTAATCAGGCTCTTTACAGAACATATATACCTATAGTAGACGTGTGTACACACATATATAATAATTATTTCGATTTTGGGTATATGTCTATTAGTATGCTGATTGAAGCACATTCACCGTTTGGGCTACTTGATGTCATCCACAGTTATAGTATAATTTTTACTGGATCTATATCAAGAATTCAGCAGTGTTTATTTGGTTTATAATCGATGAGGGAAACAGAAAATGGATTTGATACAAATCTTTATTCAATGCAACTGTTGTTCCAACCCATAATGCAGCTGTTTCTTATGGGTAGGATATTGTGCATCTAGTTGTGTTGCATCAATCAGTCCAGTCTGTGTCTCCTCAGGTGGTTGGTATAACAGATATTGTATACTGAGTTCCTCTAGGCTTGTTGTACTCTCTCATAGTATGTAGGTGCTCTGACAGACAGGAGAATAATTCTGGGGTTATAACCTGCAGATGGGTCTGGCTACATATAACAGAAATTAGAATAATAAAAGATAGAAAATAAAACCTGTCAAAGGATAAGAATTGAAATTTAAAAAGAAGAAAGATCGGCATACATTCGTTGACATGAATACATATATAGATGTACGTTTCTGAAGAGTCCTATTGAATGGATGAAAGCGCTAATAAACAATTATCCAAAATTCTGACTTCCTCCTTTTTCTTAATATACAATATCTGCACATCACTTCAAACACTCTATACATATATATATGTACATATATCACATTTATATATCATCCCTTTCCAGTTGCTTCTTGGCTTTATTCACAGAGTTTTCCTGTGACCACAACAGGTGACCACATTTAAGAGAAGCTGGTATATGTTTGACCCTTTCATTACTAACCCGGCTGAAACCAGCTCTGGCTCTGTAGTACAAATATCTTGTTTTCATAAGTTTTGAATTAAAATCTTCCACTAGATCTTAGTCACAATTTATGTTCCTAACACTAGCTGAATGATAACTAAGTCATTTTACTAAATTCTTTGTTATATTTAAAATAATTGAAAGAAACACAGAGCATCTCAAAATATGGCAATGAAAGGGTTAACAGAGGTAGTCCAAGATTCATTGTATTCTGAATCACCTTCTTGAAGGTGATTTGGTTTTGTTAGAGAATCAATTCAGCATCACTTAGTTGACTGAAAGCCAGTACCAGTAGCCAAAGAAGGTGGTGGTGTATTATTTCACTGAGGCAGTACATTTTCTTCTGTTGGACCATGGTTTCTATTGTCCGGAAATAATCCCATCATTTTTTCTGCAATGACAACAACTTCAGCTGGTTCTGTTGCCACCTCATTATTGAGTTGGTTTGAATCATAGTTTTCTTTAGAAGAATCAACATTCCTACGAATCAGATCTATCTCTTGTACATCATTTGAATAAAAAAATTCAGCTTTTTCAACACATAAAAACTTTGATGTATTTGCTCCCTCAACATAATCATTTTCATTACTGGGAATATATATGCATGCACGCACGCACGCACACACACACACTTAACACTCCTATGTATATCTTTACCTATCTATCTATCTTTCTATCTATCGATCTACATATATATGTATATATATATATGTGTGTGTATATATATATATGTGTGTGTATATATATATATATATATATATATATATATGACAGACTTCTACACAGTTTCCATCTAGAAGTACACTCTCAAGGCATTGGTCACCTGGAGCTATATAAAAAGACACTTACCTGAGGTGCTGGGAAGTGGGACTGAATCCAAAACCACATGCTTGCAAAGTGAACTTGTTAACCACACACCCATAAAACTCATGTACAGTCAAATCTTTAGCATAGCATGTTTGATAGAAAATCTGACCCTTCTGAATACAGTTGTACCTATTGACACATTCCCCCTGTTCATTAGATTCTCTTGAACTGTCCAACCTTTACTCGTATGGAAAATGTATATTAAATGATGATTATGATGATGTGTCCACATACACTAACACAGATGAGAACAGGCATACTTGTCTATGAAGTTTTCAATGAAGAGTAAATATAATGTTACCAAAACTTCTTTTATGTGTTTATTTTTCAGATAATAGATTAATTTTATTGATTGAATTTATCTTTATCTGTTATGATTCTGGAAACTAAAACAACTTACTGTTTCTCTCAGTTGGGTTAATAAACTAATATGTATCTGTGGTTAAAGTTTCAATAAAAATATTGAATATGTTCAGTAAAACAATGTTGGCCATACCAAACAGAAAATGGGAATTAAATTCCCAGTACATAGTTATTCTAATTGCAATAAAATGTTCTATGAGCATATTGAATTGATATATGTCAAACAGTATGATATTAACTTGGCACTATCATCATAAGTTCCTTACAGGAATTATATTCTCTAGATTTAAATATTTACATCTAAGACAACAGAGCTATTGCATAGATTTCAATAACCCTTACAATAACTGGAGATTGGCATTACATAGTAGACTTTTTACTTAAAGTGATAAGCTGTGCTTCTCTATGGTACCTGTAAGTGGCAGCTAGTTTGAGTGAATACAATGCAGTTGTGACACTATACACTGTGTTCACTCTTTAACTTTAATTGGTAAGGCAAAACTAACAATTGAACCAGTTATGACTACTATCATTATATTGGATACATAATTATTCCTGTGAGAACCTGTCAACAAAGTTTTACTAGGATATGAGAGGAAATAAAGACTCTATGATGTATGTATCAAAAGTAATAAGAGAATGAGTTAAGTGTTATTATTGACTGTATAGTACCAATGGAGTACAAATAAACTGAGAAAAGTAATCAGTATACTTGAAAGTAACAACTATATAGTATTTGGAAATATAATGTACATGGATGATGCATATCAGATGACAAAAGTGCTGTAAATAGGGGCTGGATAGATTGGTTTAACAATATGTTGTATTTTAGAGAATTTTAATCTATGAAAATAGAAGACTTATATTGACAGGAGAGGGATTAGTGATGTATAATATGTTGAATACCTAACATTAGTTTTAAATATAGATTAAATTTAAAACAGTTGGTATGTTAAATGTTAACTATAATTGAGAAACAATTGTAGATTTGTACATGTCATGAGTATAGATGCATTTTTGAGAGAGAAATTTGTCCAAGCTTAGTAAAGAGTAAGTAAAGAAAACTTAGTAAAGAAGAAGACTTGGAAGCTTTTAAAGTGAAGTAATTACATAAGATATTAGAGTGTTATGGTTCATTAAAGAAATAACAAAAAAATAAAGGGATTTTATGCAAACTCTCACAACCCACATCAGCCTAGAAAAGATCAATGGTTACTTTGTTTGCTGTTTGATAATTCAATATATAGTAATGAATGCTCATACTGCACGCATAACAAATTGTGCACATTATTGTGATGATTGAAGGATGTTTTGAATATTATGTTAAAAACAAAATATGAAACTAAGAATCAATAAACATGCTAGAAAGTAAAAATATATTCATTGTTTACATGAAAATAAATATTTTCAGTGACACAAATAGATTTGAAAATTAATGGTAAGAGAAGAGAATAAAAAGTCTTTGTGAGGTGGACTGCATCTCATCTCTGAATTTAAAAGTAATGAGTCAAGAAATATGCATAAGATTATATTTTTGAGACGTATATTGACCATTGCAGACCTCCTGAAACTGTAAACCACTTCACTGTTTACTATTGTTCAGTTTGCTTTTCTAACCTGCTTTACAGCCTGACGAGTGGTGAAGGAGCACTGGATGTTGACTTTTAATTCACTTGAAGATTGGTTCTAAGTTGTGAAATCAGTGGTGCCAAGTTAATAAAGCACCAAAACTGATACATGTTGAACAGCAACTTTAGAACTGGTTGTTCAGTAGTTCATGTCTTACTTATTTAAAATTCAGCTTTTTCTTTCTTGCTCTGGGAGTCAGTAACTTAATTCCAGTAATCTTATCAGGATGAAGTTTGGTAATGTGTGATATTACCCTTTTCCTTCTAGGTGGGTGCAAGAACCTGTTTTGGCTTTTATAGGGAAAATGTGTACGATAATGATTTTTAGCATTTGTATTCTCTTTTATTAGTTAATTAATAAAATAGTTTATGCATTTATTCATGTTTTGTACAAAAATAATATGCCAATATGTTTTGGAATGTTTTTTGGAGATTTGTTAACAAAAATTGAGTCTTATTAAATGAGTAATAAAATGATGTAAGTAAAAAAAAAAATTGTTTGAACATTTTGATGCGTGATAATTTACAAATGTTTATGTTGATTAAAGTGTTGCTTTCAATATTATTACAATTTAAAAATCTCAAAGCTTTTTCAAATATGCTTTATTGTTTTCTCTTACTAATGTCTTCTTTATACCATCTAATTATATTTTGCTTTCAAAGTAACAGTTTAACTGTATATGATATAATATATAATACTAAGATCTAATTGTTTTTTTTAACAATGAATGAAAATTAACACAATCCTGTTTAATCACACAAAACAATATTTTGCATCTCAACTTTATTTTTTAAAAAAATTTCTAAATGGCGGTGCCCCAGCATGGCCACAGCTCGTGAGCTGAAACTAGATATAATAAAATTTTTTAAAAAAAAGTAATTTTTCAGTTTTAATTATGCTAATTTAAAATAGTTTTTACTAAATTAATAACATTGTCCAAAATAGTATCTAAGGCAAAAGTATCTTATTAAAGTGAATAAGATAGTCATCTGTTGACTTACAAGTTATGAGTAATTCCATTGTAAATACTGGTTGTATTTTTTAAGCTGGACATTTAATTACAGTTGCCCTGAATTCAGTATGCATGTATGCTTTAATTTTTCTATATTGTATATATTTGTTGATCTGATTGGGAAATCTAAGATATTGAATTAAAATTTTGTTTACTGCCCTTCTCTTTTAAACGTAGGGATATACAAAAGTTTATCTCTTAGAATTCCTTTGTATATTCCCCTTTTTATCAAAGTCTAGTCTTCTATAAATATTTGTGATGCATCATGGGCAATCTTTCAATTTTTGTTGGGTTCTGATCTCTGTGAGTGATATAGTATGTGATCATTTAGAAGCTCCTATTTGTTAAATAATATTATGTACAAATAGTCAGTCAGTCTCTCTGTTTGTCTCTCTATCTGAGAGAGTGTCCTACTTAATACTGAGTGGATGTTGTGTATTTGAATGAAAATACGAATTTAGGATTCTTTTATTCTTTTACTTGTTTCAGTCATCTGACTGTGGCCATGCTGGAGCACAGCCTTTAGTCAAACAAATTGACCCCATGACTTATTCTTTGTAAGCCTGGTACTTATTTTGTCAGTCTCTATTGCTGAACTGATAAGTTATGGGGATGTAAACACACCAACATTGGTTGTCAAGTGATGGTATGGGGACAAACACAGACATACACTCAAATATATATATACATATAATATATATATAATATAAATATATATAAAAATATAAATGATGGGCTTCTTTCAGTTTCCTTCTACCAAATCCACTCACGAGGCATTGGTCAGCCTGAAGCTATAGTAGAAGTCATTTGCCCAAGGTGCCAATTGTAAAGGTTTATTATTATTTCACTAGTGCATGTTAATTTAGTTAGCAGGTTTTTCATCTTAAAGTTTGGCAACAATGAGTCTCCTCAAATCTCAAGAATCTTTCTTGGGATTCTTGCAGAATATAGGATGGTACTTTTCTGCAGGTTGACAATGCAAATTTCCATTCCAGTTTCTTTCAGTCTTTTAGGTAGCATTTTGGGTGTTGTGCCAAGTGCACCAATTACTACAGGAATAATTGTCTTGGTCTTCCACTGTTTCCTCAGCTCTTTGGCTAGATCCTGGTATTTCTTAATTTTTTCAATTTCTCTGATATCAGCTCTGCTATCATAGAGAATTGCAAAATCTGGGGTCTTACAGTGGTTGTTTATTTTTTCCTGTTTCCGATATACCCTTGTCTCTAACTGCCACTAACAAGGTTTCTTCATTTTGTGTTGTCCCCATGTTCAATATGCACAGTTTTTCTCACTTATCAGTCCCTTTCTTCCATTTGCTGTCTTCATGTATAGGTCATGAATATCTACACAAGGATGATGGGCTCCATGCTTGGTCAGGAACTTTCTTGTCTTCCTGTCTAACTCCTTTAGTTCAACTTCTCCCCACTTCAGAATTCTAGCTCAATAACAAACCACTGTGACTGCATAAGTTTATTACCAAAATTATGTTTCTGGTATTCAACTTTAAATCTGATATTTTTCTCAATCCCTGCAAATACTGTCTTTTCTTTCATATCATCATGCTTAATTCCATCTGCCTCAAGTATTCCTCCAGAGTTGATGAACTTAATACCAGTCTAGTTGCCTATGATATCCCCTGCAAATACTACTATATTCTTTTTTTCTCTTTACCTTCTGGCTATATGACATCTACCTAAATCTAAGTTGCATGAAGCAGCTACCACACCTACTTACTCATCTTTCTATCAATATATTTTACTCTCTCCCTCATGATATGTTTAAACTGTTAGACCAACTCTTTCATGCCAGATGTACCTCTCTGAAATTCTCTTTTTACTACGTATACCATTCAAGCAATTTAAATTGTTGAAAATACATTTGCTGGAGCAGATTATCTAACTGCAAAACTGATCACAGCAAAACAGTAGAACAGACCGTTCTAAAGCTGGCTGTATCTGAGCAGATTTTATCACAACTGACCACAGGAAAAGTATTCTGTAGCAGAGGTGTTTATCAACATTGAAGACGGTAGCTGAGGTGATATTAATATAGATGACTGTAGCAGAAGTAGATAAAACACAAATGACTGCTGCCCCCAAAATTCAAATTATAAATCAATTATATTAATTTTCTAGTTACCACTATTGTTTTTATTAAGAAAGTCACAGAAAAGTTATGCATCATGAATGAAGAAAAAAAATCCCTGTAGTAAAATTTCTATTAATTTCTGAAATTGAAAATACAGATTTATATGTCGACTGTATAGTTGCCTTGGTATCTAATGTAGCTCTACTTTGTTCAAAATGTAGGAAAGAAGATAAACCAGAACTAATTTTTTTATTCATCTTGGGCAATTAAGTAATGTTAATTGGATATGCTTCATGTGGTTAATGTTTGATTTGAATTGTTGAAGACCATTGTTCAATAGAAATTTCAAATTTCAAAGGAGTGTAATTCTAGTGAAGAAGAATTGAGGAGTGTGTGACCTGGAAGGTGTGGTACATAGGGATAATTGATGAAAGAAATAGATGTTACAAATGGATTTAAATGGATATGGTGTACTGCAAGCAATTTCAAAAGATCTTAGACTGTTGTAGTAGTGGTAGAAGAAATAGGATTGTATGGATTATGTAGTGTCATATTGTGTGTATGTGGGGGTGGGTGTATATAAAAGATATGTACAAGCAATATTCAACTGTAGGAAATTTAACTAAAATAAATGTAAAATGACCTTCATTTACATCAATAATGTTTGTCATGCTCAGATATTTTACAATTTACTTGAAGTTCTCAGATTTTGATTTTCACAAATATTTATTACAGAAATCAAAAATAAACCTTCTCCATGTAAATTTGATAAGTCACCAGTCATTTGTTTTCATTTCTTTTCTTTGTCAGTCACTTAACAAATTATCATGTTTTTAAATAAATGTTTTACCTTTTTCATAAATGTAAAAATTTTGTGTTTTTGTGAGTGTGTATAAATTCTACCACAAACTACATTTTTCAAATTTACTATTGCATTATATAGATTAAATGTTGTATTCTGTGCTTGTTTTTGCTGCATGGTTTGTGGAGATTTGGGTAGCTATCTGACACCACCACCATGTTATATCATAAGCTTACATTATTCACTTATGAGAATTCTAATATTTATTGATAAATGATATTGTATCAGGTCATCCCATAAGTTCTATCTGATTTTACCTTTATGAAAATTGAATGAAAATTAATAGTATTTTAGACTGTCTAATGGAATTTAAAATTATTTTTTATGCATTTGTGTACATTTAAACTAATTAAATATTATTTTACAGAATAATAGAATTAAAATTTCTTTGATTAAAACCCTTCCTAACATGGAAGTATCCAAAGAGCATTTAAAGCACATAATACTTTATGAGTACAAAAAAGGAAACTCTGCAGCTGAAGCAACTTGAAACATACACTCAGTTTATGGGAAAGAATGCTTGAATGAAAGAACTTGCAGGAGATGGTTTGAAAAATTCAGAAGTGGAGATTTCAGCCTTGAAGATGAAGATCGAACAGGACGTCTAGTTTAGTTTGATGATAAGCTCCTTGAGGCATTACTTAAAGAAAATCCTGCATTATCAGTTGAAAAATTGGCAGTAAAGCTTAGTTCAAACCATACAACTGTTCATCGTCATCTTCAATAACTTGGAAAAGTTCCTAAACTTGGGAAATGTGTACCTCATGAATTGTCCGAAAGCAACTGCAAATTTTGAGTTAACATCTGCTCTTCTCTCCATTCTTGCAAACTGATTTCACCCTTTTTGGATAAACTTGTGACTGGTGATAAAAAAATGGGTCTTCTATCAAAATAGGGAAAAAGCTCAACCACAACCATGAAGGGAACTTCATGGGAAAAAGGTTCTTCTCTCTATCTGGTGGGATTGCAAAGAAATAATTCACTTTGAATTGTTACCACCTAATGTAGCAATCAATGTTCAAGTCTACTCTCAGTAATTAGAGCATTTGAACCAAGCTTTGAAGAAAAAGAACCGCTTTAGTGAATTGGAAAGGAGTGATGTTTCATCAGGACAATGTGTGACCCCACACTGCAAAGATCACATCCACCTTATTCTCCCAATCTTGCTCCTTCAGACTACCATTTGTTTTGTAGTTTACAGAATCATTTGGAGGACATAACTTTCGCAAGCCATGAGGAGGTCGAAACTGACATTTCAGAGTTCTTCGCTTTGAAACCAAAAGAGTTTTACATTGATGGGATTAAAAAGCTTGTAAATAGATGGAAGGAAGTCATAGATAATCAGGGAAAGTACATTGATAATTGAATTTCAATTACGCATAACAATTTGATCACTTGTTTTCTTTATTCAAAATTTGGACAGAACTTATGGGACGACCTGATAAATGGTTTGCCCATTGTTTTTGTCATGTAGAATTAATACTATATAACCTCTTCTCCTCTTTGTCTAAAATGGTTGACGAACTTGTAATTATTAACTGAACATTTTTCTTTATTTAATATTAATGAATGTAATCAAAATTATATGTCGAGCACTCTAAACATCTAACTAGTTTCATCACATATATACACAAAATTTATCAATCTCTTGATGAAGCACTTGCCCAGTTTTTCTTCCAGTTGAATTGATCTAGAGTATAACTTTTTATTTTATTGACTCTTGGTAAAATTGAACAAAAGTCATTTCAGAATCCTGGGGAAATAAATAAAACATTGGCCTGAACCTAACAGAATTATGAAAGCATGTCTAATGGCTCTTTACATTCTGAGTTCAGTGCTACTGAGATTAATTTTTGCCTTTCATCCTTTTGGGGTTGATAGATTAAGTATCAGTGAAACACCGGGGTTGTAATCGACTATACCTCTCCTCAAAATTTCAGGCCTTGTGCTTATAGTAGAAAGGATTATTATTATTATTATTATTATTATTAATATTTTATAGGATTGAGGTAACTCTTCCAGTAGGTATACAGAAGCAAAAAAAGGAAGAGTGTCATTGTTATTAAGTGAATATTTCAGTATCTAGTGTGCCTTCCACAGGTTCAAAAAATAAACTTGTCAATCTACTTCATTTTTGGTAATATTTTATAGGATTGAGGTAACTCCTCCAGAAGCAAAAAAAAAAAAAAAAGAATGACACTCTTTTTTTTTTTTGCTATTATTATGATGATGATGATTATTATTATTATTATAAGCTGAAGCTTTTTGAATCATGACTGTTAGTTTTACATTTATGATTCTTCAAACAAATGAAGACTTTTTCTCATTTACAAATTCACGCACACACACACACACCTCTAGTCTCATCCTAGTCTAGATTTGATATCTGTCTACTTTAAGTTCACTTCATGCTAGTGTTGAGTTTACCTGAAATTCTCCTATCAATAAAAAATGGTAAAAAGTGATGTTCATATTGATTCTGTTATCTGTATCTCCTCTCATACAAAAACTAGTCCTGTGCTGTTTCATATTATTTTTAAGGTTACATACAGGGTTGCTTTTCATTCAGAAAGTCATGATGAAAAGAATTGAGGTATCATTATAATTTATAAAAAATAAAAATAGTTTCCTGCTTATTGGTTAAGGAAAGAAGTAAAGACAGAGCCAACTGTTAGGTATTTTCTAACATTATTTTTTAAACTGTTTTCTCTGTTATAAGCTAAGAATAGTTGTCTAATAAGGCCAAAAGGTAAGTGACTACAATAGAAATGACACCCTAAAAAAAAATCACATCAAATCATGGTCACATAATTTGATCTATATATTTTACAATATCCATTGAAAAAAGAGTTTGTTTTGCAATTAATTAAACTTGTTTGAAATATTTCTGTAAAGACAAATGTATCTATACTGGCTATTGATATGACATTGAAAGAAGTTTTGAAAGCTACTCAAATCTCTTTTACTGTTCCTCATCTTCTCCCCACCTTTATATTACTCCTCATGTAGGGATTTTATACATATAGTCTTTCACTAACAGTAATTTCCTTACTAATCACTCGTGTAAAACCAAGGGAATGGACATCTATCCACACATGTTAAAGTTAAGATATCAATTTTACTAGGCTGAATCCAATCACAATCTGAATTTGCATGATTCTGGCAATAATGAGGAGTCAACTATGCTACTGATGGATGAAACTTTTTATCAAGTTGGCCTGGCATTAAAATTAGGGTGAGAAATGGAACATTTTATTACATTTTGAATATTTGCCTTATTGTTTTATATATCAACGTTAACATCATTACTTTGATACATTTATTAAATCCTATGTAGCACATGCTTTTATGCAGAGTACCCGGGTTGTACTTGAACCATATCAAATATTTATTTCTATTTGCCATTTCCCTGGATTTTAGGGCAGGTTAGATTTTGCAGTGATCAGAGAGCTGGACTAGATTCTTTTATGATACTTTGATGTCTTAAATTTTTGTGTTGAAAGTGTACCATAGATGACTTTTCATCGTCCTTGGAGTTAATAAGATTAGTTTATATAAAATGTATCGGGAATGTGTAAATTGATTATAATAGATTATAATAATTATTAAGGGTATATTAACTTAAAATTGTTATAGAGCCTTGTTAAAAAACCACAGAAAAGTCATTTCTCTATTCCATGTGATGCCTCATTGACAGTTACCATTCACAATACCTGTATGTCTTTGGCTATCCTCCCCATCTCTCTCTCTCTCTTGCAAGAAACTATCTTTATTACTATCTCATCTTGCAGCTCATACTGTTTTCTATTCAATCTCCTTACCAATAACCAACATCTGATATCATTGTCTCTCTTTTCTATCACTCTTTCCTCTACCATCCTCTCACTCTGTTTATTCCATTACATTCAATCTTTCTTTTTGACTATCTTGGTTGCCACTCTCTTTTATTCACATTCTCAGTCACTTTTACCTTGAAAAAATGAAGACATCATAAAGTAAGGAAAATTTCTTAGTCTTGCAGGGGACAAGGTGACTGCTAGAGTTTGTACCACAAAATGTATCCTGTATTCTCTGTAAAGTGGATGGGGAACAAAGATAGTTTAGAGTCAAGAGGACTCTCTAGCCTTGTAAAGTGCATGACTACCTCTCTAGTGTTGGTGCCATGATAAAATACACCCAGTACACTTTGTAAAGTGATTGGTAATAAAAAAGATATTCAGTTATAGAAACTATGCCAAAAATGGAATATGTGAGCAAGATGTACTCCTCCAACTTATCTATAAGGCAGTAATTCTGAATAAAAACTAACTTGGACCATGATGATTTATTCAATGTTTGCTAGCATGGAAAGTGAATATTAGAAGAGGATGATGATAATGATGATGAGGATGATGTTCCTGTTTTTGATGTAAACATTAATATTTAAAATCATCTCATAAACATATTCTGTAAAATTGCTGTATAGATTGTCAAACCTTGGATATGGCAAAGAGATCACATAACTGTAGAACATTAGATAATATGTCTTAAGGTATTTGGTTATGTTCTTTAATGTTCAGAGTTCAAATGTTTCCCGAGTTTATGTTGCCTCTCAACCTTCCAAAGTTGATAAAATATATACCAGTTGATTAAAACTGGGATCAGTAGAATCAATTATATATTAGAAGCCTTGCTTCAGCATAACCACAGTCCAGTGACCAAAACTAGTGACAGAATAACAAAATATGCAAATAGTGGACTGAATGTTTTCTGTTTTTGTTTTAAGTGAGGGTCAGTGAAGGGTGTATGCATATGTTACATAATTATTTTGGCTGCTGCTCAATTAGATTAACCTTTTGTTACCTTATTTTTGTTGACATACAATTACTTGTTTCAGTTAGTTTTGAAAACATTGAAAAATTCAGTAAAATAATTGTCATTATTCTGCTGGTGTTTGGAATATAAAGTGACATGAAATTTTGAAGAAAAGTTTTAGTTAAGATCACTTTAAAACATGGAGGTTGTACCATAAAACTAGAGAACAGTTTCAGGTAGGTTGGTATGAAAAGGTTTAATAACATTTTGATTTAGATTAGGTCTCAGCTCTCAAGAGGCAACTGTGATTTCTTATAAGTAGTTTAGTTTCCAACTGGATTGGATTTAGAGATTTTTTGTGAGAAGTAGAAGTCTGTTTGAAAAAACTGTTGCTCTTCGCTGTCATTTGAAAATAGTATCTTATATTAACAATAGCAGTGTTGATTTTTCGTCTTCTCATCTCACAACATTTATCTTTACATTTCATTTTCATCATTTTGTTTTCTCTTCATGAGTAACATGTACAAAAATATTGTTTTAATTAGTATCTTATGAAGACCAATATTTCTTGTGTATAACTGTTTTGTTCATTTCCAAATCAGCCTCATATTTCTTATAAAGGAAGATGGAATAGGCATAAATATTGCAGCACCAGACTAAATGCTTTACATATTCTAGAATATTTGTTTTTTCTGAATGCAAATACATCTGGATAGAACCATTACTTATGATATATTGAAGTTGGTTCAATTAATTATACAACCTTCTTTATAAAGAAATTTGACCTAGAGCTTTGTTAAGAAATCAATATTTCAAATATAATTGTAAGAACTTGCAACTCAGCTCAGCTGAATTGCTTGCTATAAGCTGTTCAATCTCATCCCATCTTTCTTTCATTTAGAAACAATAAAATTATACAAAGATAATTCTGAAAATTCTAGTTATTCTAAATTTATATTTTAAAATGTTAAAATACTTTACTAAGGAATATATGTTTAACATCTCTTTCTTCTCTTTGATTAACATCTAGTGCTGCAATTAAGAATTTTTGTCTTTAAATTAAGTAATTTATTATTTATAATTTTTTTTAACTAATTAAAAAGCGGGTGTTTTTTTTCTTTTTTTAAAGTTTAGTGAAGGTGCATGACCTAGTGGTTAAGGTGTTGCACTTACAATTGTAAGGTTTTGATTTTGATTCCTGGACCAGGTAGTGCATTGTGTTCTTAAGCGAGACACTTCATTGAGTTCCAACAATAGTTGGGAAATTAACTTTGCATTGTATTGCATCCCATTCAAGGGGGAGCATTATAATCTCAATTTATATACCATGGAAATCAGGTTAAGCTTTGATCTTATGAGTCCCAGGGGTCTGAATATTATATTTTATCATAAAAGAAAGTCTAATGGTGGTTGCTTTTAATAGAACCCTATGGAGGAAGTGTCTGCACCACAAGCCTTCCAGGAATAGTGAGCAGAAAAGATGGATGCATGGATGGATGAAAAAAACAAAAAACATGATTTAAGTAATTAGTATCAGTTACTCTTTACATAAAATAAATTTTAAATTTATATCTGGAAGTTATTTTTCTGTGGCACCAGCATTGGGGCTTCTCTATGTGACACTGGTACAGGTGCTTTTTTCATGACACCAAAACAGGTGTCTTTTACATGACACCAGCATCTGTGAGCCTGCAAGACAAAGACCTCAACTGAGAGAGGGAGTGGGGGACATAGTTGTAAAATACATACCTGTATGGATGGCTACAATTTTACTTAGGTTGACATGTCTTCTCAAGCACAGCAAATTGCCAGAAGCCTTGGTTTTTGTCATCTCCTCAGTGAGGCCCAACATTTGAAGCTCCTTTCTCACCACTTTGTCCCATGTCTTCCACAGTCTCCCTCCACAATTAGAGATCAGCCCTTTATGTACTGAGCCTGTATTTACTATTGTGTTTTCCATTTGATGCATTCAGTTTACACTAAGTTCTAGTTCAGTATCAAGTCTCTCGTCATTATTTCTTGTTTGTCTTATTGTATTACATTTTTAACAATCATAATTTTTAAAATCCTTTAACTCTGAAAATTTGAAGAGATACAACAGCAGCTGCTATTTTTAGTTTTAGCATCAACTTGGTACATTGTTACACTGAAGACATCATGTGAATAATCATATTGGTGAATGGTATAACATATTTAGATATCAATGAATGTTCTACTTGGAAATTTGTGTCTTTTGAAACCACATTTGTCGCAGTTATTGAGTTTCTATGATAGTCTATCCTGTCCTCCAGTCCCTTTTAATATACTGTCAAATGTGCTATTTTATGATGTAATGCAAAAGTTATATATAGATTGCTTAAGCATTGATGGTGGTTGTGGTGTTGGTGGCTGTAGTAGTATTAGCAGCACTATTGTAGAGCATTAGTTGTAGAATTTATTTGTTGTTTGATGTTGTGTTTTGTCTATTATTGTTGTGAATATATAATATTGTATCTTTGATATTTATTCATGTGCTTCTTGCTTTTTTATTTTTTTGGTCATTTGAAGTTATTTAAATAGATAAGTCTTGATGCATATTATTTAAAAAAAGACAGGATGTTGTCTATTTTTAACCTAACAAAAAGTATATATTTTTGTTTTGTTTTTCTGAAGGGTATTATAATCTTATTGAATATTGTCTATTATATTTTATATATGATTTTAAAAGTTTTTTTTTTAATGATTCTTAATATTTTCACATCCATGTATGAATTCTGCTTATTTGTTCCTTTCAGCAAGACATGTAATTAGACTAGGTAGTTTAAAATATTTTCTAATTGGTCACATTGGAGAAGTCATTCAAGTAAATACAAGATTCTCTTTATTGACTTATTCGACTGGTTGAAAAAGTTGATGAAGTAAAACTTGTCATGGAAGGCCCAATCAATTTTAAATGTTTAATACACACACACACACACACACACTATATATATATATATATATATATTGTTACCAGAGTGGGTGCATGTTAAGTAGCTTGCATACTAACCACATAGTATCGGCTTAAGTCCCACTGTATAGCACGTTGGGCAAGTGTCTTCTACTGTAGCCTCAAGCCAACCAAAGCCTTGTGAGTGGATTTGGTAGACGGAAACTGAAAGAAACCCATTGTGTATGTATATATATATATATGTGTGTGTGTGTGTGTGTGCGCGGGTGCATATATATATGTGTGTGTGTGCATATATATATATATATATATACACACACATATATATGCACACACACACACGCACATACATATATGTGTGTGTGCGTGTGTCAGTGTATCTGTGCTTGTCCCCCCCCCGTCACTTGACAACCAAAGTTGGTGTATTTACATCCCCATAAATTAGCAGTTCGGAAGAAGACACCAATCAAATAAGTTCTAGGCTGACAAAGAGTAAGTCTTGGGATCGATTTGTTTGACTAAAGCCAGTGCTCCAGCATGGCCACAGTCAAGATGATTGAAACAAATACAAGAAAATAATATCATCGTTTAATGTCTATTTTCCATGCTAGCATGGGTTGGACGGTTCGACCAGGGTCTGGGAAGCCAGGTGGCTGCACCAGGCTCCAGTCTGATCTGGCAGTTTCTACAGCTGGATCCTAACGCCAACCACTCCATGAGTGTAGTATATATATACACACACACACACATTTGTACATACATATATATACACACACACATATGTACATACATATATACACACATATGTACATATATAATATATACACACATGTATGGGGGAAATATGTACTATATATAATGTGGGGGGAAATAAATATTCGTACATGTCAAAATTATTTATTTATCAAATTTCTAATGAACATAAATTGGATATACCAATACTATATTTGCATATACATACATAAACTAAGAATATGCAAAAGAAACTAATAAATTATAGTTACTAAGGAATTTATATACAATTATAAATATTTAGGGGTGAAAAAAGTATTTGTACAGAATATAAATAACTGATAATTCTTATTTAATACTTTGTAGCATAACCATTATTCAGTTCCATTTCAACCAATCTCTTGTAGTTTTTAATCAATGACTCGCATGTTTCTTAAGGAATTTATTCCCATTCTTCTTGACAAATTTTCTTCAAATCTGCAATGCACGTTGGGGCTCTTGAATGAATTTTAATTTTCAAATAATGCCACAAATTTTCAATGGGGTTCAAGTCAGGTGACTGGCTTGGTCATTCTAGTAGTTTTATATTGTGATCGACAATCCATTTTTTGGTAGACTTCGCCATGTACTTAGAGTCGTTATCCTGTTGTAAAACCCACTCTTCACAAAGCTGGAGCTTTTCTACAGAGTCCCATAAAATCCATTTGTAGGGATATCTGAAGAAGGAAATTTATGCCGAAATATCATATCAGACTATAGATGATTAAATTACAACAATCGTTATAGTCCATTCTGTGTTTTATAGTGCATTGTTGTGTCATTCAAAATATTTTATTCTTCATATATATATATATATATATATGTACTATATGTAGTATATAATATATATATAATATAATTATGTTTATAATTTTAGAATATTTGTACTATATATATATATGTACTATATGTAGTATATAATATATATATAATATAATTATGTTTATAATTTTAGAATATTTGTACTATATATATATATTTAGTCTTTTACTCTTTTACTTGTTTCAGTCATTTGACTGCAGCCATGCTGGAGCACTGCCTTTAGTCAGGCAAATCGACCCTGGGACTTATTGTTAGTAAACCTAGTACTTATTCTATCAGTCTCTTTTGCTAAACTGCTAAGTTACGGAGAGATAAACACACCAGCATCGGTTGTCAAGCAATAATGGGGGGACAAACACAGACATACAAACACACATACACATATATATACATATATATGATAGGCTTCATTCAGTATCCGTCTGCCAAATCCACTCACAAGGCTTTGGTTGGCTCAAGGCTATAGTAGGAGACACTTGCCCAGGATGGCATGTAGTGGGACTGAACCTGGAACCATGTGGTTGGTAAGCAAGCTACTTACCACACAGCCACTCCTGTGCCTATATAATATGAATACTATATATTATAAATACTATATATATATAAATAAAATATAATTTCTACATATAATATATTATATATACTATATATATAATATATATATTATATATGTATATTATACAGATGCATAATATATATATATATATATATATAATAATATATATATTATATATATATATATATATACATTATAAAGATATAATATATATATATAATATATATATATATATATATTATATATATATATATATTATATATATATATATATCTATATATATATATATATTATATATATATATATATATATATATATATATATATTATATATACATTATAAGATATGTTTTATATATATATATATATATATATATATATATATATATATATATACATTATAAAGATATGTTTTATATATATATATATATATATATATATATATATATATATATATATACATTATAAAGATATGTTATATATATATATATATATATATATATATATTATATATACATATATATATACATTATAAAGATATGTTATATATATAATATATACATTATACAGATATGTTATATATATAATATATTATATATATATATATATATATAATATATATATACATTATACAGATATGATATATATATACTATATATATATATATATACATTATACAGATATGTTATATATATACTATATAAAATATTATTTGAGACAAAACCACTATTTTGCAAAACAAACAAGGAAAGACTTAATCAATACATAAAATTTAATAAATAGTCAAAAAAACCGCCACTACAATCGTTTCTTGTCTTGATCGACAATCTTCAGGTGGACTTCCAATCTAAAAAATCAAAATTTTAAAATATAAAAATAATACTTTTAAATAATTAAAGTATAAATGAAAAAATATAAGTATATAATCCATATATAACCTATATATAATCCATATCGAAAATATAGACTAATTACCACGAATTCAACACACACATATATATATATGCTATATATATTAATACATATAATATATATATACTATATATATTACATACATGTAATGTATATATGATATATTATATATATATATATATACACATACTATATATGTATATAATACATCATCATCATCATCATCGTTTAACGTCCATTTTCCATGCTAGCATGGGTTGGACGGTTCAACAGGGGCCTGGCGCAGCCTTTGTACAGATATATAATATAATATATGCAATATATATATATATATATATATATATATATATATATAACATATATATATAATATACATGTCATGTATATATATACACAACATATATATATTATATACATGTCATGTATATATATTATATATATATATATATATATACACAACATATATTATATACATGTCATGTATATATATATATATATATATACACAACATATATATATTATGTACATGTCATGTATATACATACTATATATATATATATATATATATTTAGCCAGAAGAAAATTGAGGGGATCAAGAGGTGGTATTCATCAATTTTTAGACATTATATTATGTGTATTTGTTTTAAAAGCCATTATAACAATATACATACATGTATAACACATTATGCTTTACACATATAATATATAAAAATATAAAAATACCAGTAATTATTAAAATTTGTAATGTAAAGCATAGGAAGTATATATACGTTATAGGTATATAATGTATATATATACCAATGTACAGAGATTGGCAGAAAGCACAGGGGATGCAGAAAATAACGTTGCTAGAAGCTTCCTGACTCTTCCTTTCCATGCTTGTTATCTTCTGTGCATCCATTTAGTCCTGATCATATTGGTGCTACCTACTAATGTGTCTTGAGGTGTGTATTTTTCACCTGGGAATGTTTTGGCATCTATGAGCAGCCATCTTTCCTGTTTCCTGGCTTTGATGTAGTCAATTTGACTAGTGTGTCGTGCAGACCTTTAGGTAAAAAGGTGAATGGCAGGTTTCCTGAAGTTATTATTACAAACCATGAGATCATTTGCATTGCAGAACTCCAGCAGCCTGTTTTCCCCATCATTACGGGACCCAAAACCACAGCATATAGTGGAAAACCTCTGCATATAGTGCAACATGTCCATTGATGTTGCCAGCCACAAAGCGAAGGTCACTGTCATTTGTCAACAAGGTAGTCATAAAATCGGTCTTTCTGTTCATCAGGTAGCCCTTGCTGAGGGGCATAAGCGAAGATAATGGTTGCTAATCCATGTTGCAGCCTTAATCTAAGCTTCAGTATTCTATCATGGACTCTTGAATATCTCGATTACCTTATCCACCCATTTCTCTGCAAGAAGTATACCCACATCTCCAACCTCATCAGTGTTCCCTACCCAGAAAATCTTATACCTATGTTCTTTGCTGGTGGGGAACCTAACAGAACTTCCTCTCCACATTTCTTCTTGGATGCAGCACAAATCTACATGTCTCCGTTCAACAATCTTACCGGACCTACCTTCCAATGTGCCAACATTGTGTGCGAACTCTGAGGGTATGGAAGGTGTGGACCCGTGAGGATCTGTGATGGGTGGGAGAGCAGCATCATGTATCTGAAAAGAAAGCTCGCATTTGGCAGAACTTATAAATATACAATAGCCTTCAAACTGCATACACTACACCATCATTTCATGTGCTACATAATCACTACATTGCATAGGAGATGGGGAGCATTTAACCTTTGGAGGTTTTCAGGGGAAAGACATCTGATAGAGGTCGAAGGATAAAGACTTCCGGTACAGATGTTGGTGGTGGGAAGGGCAGGCACAACGCAAAACAGCAAACACTCTGGCTGCCAGTGTGGAAGAATAGTAATAATAATAATAATGATAATAATGAGATAGAATTGGGTGTTTGCATTCTTAACTAGAGTTATAACCAACAGTTTTTGGTGAGCCAGTGTGTGACAAAATTAGGTAAATGAATGAATAAATATTAATAATAAATGTGCGTGAAAGGGAGTGAGAAGGGTGAAAGAGAGAGAGAGAGAGAGTTGGATTGAGTGTAGGGATCTTAAGTTTTTTCTCTAAACATATGGTACAGAAGGCAAAACTTCTGTTTACATAGATAGATAATGAAATGAAATAATAAAGTAATTGCAATTTGCACTGTAAAAGAAGTTTTTGATGTGTGTGCTAGCTTGGAAAACCAAGTTGCTTATCTGAATATCTTCTGATTTCTACTCCATGTAGCAAGATATTAAAATATGAGGTAGGGGAATCTGAATGAGCTAGTATATATATAGGGTGGGGTGGGGGGAGAAGAGGTGAGGTGTTGGGAGAAGCAAGTGGTTAACAGAACTGCGAGAGAGTGGGAAGAGAGAGATCAGGGTTAGGCTGGTCGAAGACATGACATGAGGAGATGGAATTTTCAGGATTTAGGGTAACAATTGAACGATAATGCAAAATATATTGCTTGATGTTATAAAAATTCTGTCAGTCCATCTTATGTTTTCATAATTTTTTCCCAAATCAAAATATTAAATTTAGTCTCACAATAACTTGAGCTGGAAAGCAGAAATGATGTTTGTTTTTTTTAAATATAAATTAATTTATGCATGTATTTAGATTCACTATGACTACTGTTTTATGAATAGCTGTTTTAAAAAAATTCTTCAAAAAATGGTTTTAAGTGGAACTGATTTTATGTTTAGATTATTATCTAAAGTTTCCCCTAGAAAAAAAAAAAAGCAATTCCAAAAATCAAAAGCAAGCATTAGTAAATGAAAGTGGAGCTGTGTCTTATTTTCCTTATTCTCTTTGGTTATTATCAATAGTGCAATAGCAAAGGATGTTGTACTTGTACATTATTTCTATTGCCTTTCTTACCACTTGCTTGTTGTTTAAACATTAGGGCTTATTCTATTATCAAAGACTATATATAGGAATAATTCTTAACATAAGAAATTAATGAAAGCAAAAAGAAAGATCATGATTTAATGGTAAGACACTTGAATATATATATATATATATATATATATATATATATATATATATATATATATATATATATATATATATACATACACACACACACACTATTTGACATTATAAGTAGTCTGGTAAGACTTAAATTTATATCTACTATTAGACATCATAAACAGCAATGTGTGACAAAAAAGAGAAACAAGCCCACTGATGTGACTCAAACCATATCGCTTGCTAGGAAATCATTGTAACATGTTTTGTGTGTGTGTATGTATGTGTGTGTATTTAGTGTCATGTGGCTTGATCCAATGTTTATATGATCAATATTATTTAACATGGTTACCGGTTCAATGAAAGATGCTTAGTTATTCATTTGAGTAAGGTTTCTGCTGATAAAGGACTCCTTGCAATTATCACATCAGTTGGGTAAATACTTTACTTTGGAACTTCATTAACAGATTTAAATAATTATTTTAGCAGACTTGTTATAACCTTATTACTGATTGCATCTACAAAGCAGTGACTCAGTCACCTGGCAAGTGAAAGGTACAAAGTTTTAGTCCTGTCAGTAGGTCTGTTTCTCTTTTCAGGCCGAACTTAGTGTATAATGTCTGATAAAATTTATTTAGAAAGATTATTTGTTACCTGTGAATGTTCTAGCTGTTGGTGAATGACACCAAAGTTTGGGAGACAAAGAAAATAAGCTACCAAGTAATTTCATTTCATTTATAGGGAAAAGACATGAACATTACATGATTTAATTATGTTGAATTTTTTGTACTCACCTTAGAGATATTTAATGTTTCCTTAGAGCATGTACTCAGTGAAACTTTTTTTGTCATTTGCTTGCTATATAGTGAACTCTACTTTGTTGTAAGTAATTGGGTCTGGTTCATCCCTCTCTTGTAATAGAGGTCCTGTTAAAGTGGACTTCACTTTGTTATAAACGATTGGGTCAGAGCTTTAGTTTGAGGATATCTTTCACTCCTCACTGGTCATGGAGGTCCTGTAGCCAATCATGACCTTCATACTCTTCCTTCTCTCATTAAGCTTTTAAAGTACAGGTTTCAAAAAACATATGAGAAATCCACTATATATTTATAGTTCATTTTCATATTAACTTGGACTTCATTTTCAATCATTCAGTCCTTTTTTTTTCAAGCCTTGTTTGAAGAGAACTCCATAAATGTCAAGTGTGACTAAATCCAGCTGTTATCTAAAAGCAGTGTTCTTCATTAATTAAATATGTAAGCAATTCCAGTATTTGATAAGTAAGAAAATAAGTTACCGGTGAAGGAGGGACTATGCTCAAACCATTTTCAGGCTCTTTCAAATATGTAAGATTCATGCAATTTATGTAAGTGAATGTAAGTGATATATATGTTCAAATGGAGTATATAAAGATAAGAAAGTAAAGAATTGAGTATAATCTACTGAATAAAACATTTATATTGATGTTTCAAATGCTATATGCTTTTATGGGCAGTAAAACAAAAGTGAAAGTGTGGATAAGTCCTAAGAATTCTTAGTTTGAACAACGTTATTATTAATACTTGCAACCAATTATATCTGTTACTTGTTGCAGAATTATTAAGTAAGCATTTACATTATACATATAATATAAAATTTAATCTTTTACCTTAGACTTACTCCTTATTATTAAATAAGCTGAAGAAAATCTATAAATAATTTTCCTTTTGTATAGTTTAAGAATCATAAGATTGTACCAAAACTATGTCTTTTTAATTTTACAGACATAATAATTTTCAATATCTACATTTTCTATCTGTCTATCAGTGTGTGTATATAATATTTTGAAATACTGACTGAAGAGGGTAGTATTATGTAATGGTTATTGTACATTAACAACTCTAAATGTGCATATTAAATACATTCAGAATATCAACTATAGTTTTGTGATTATTCTGATGTTTACATAACACTCTTGACATTCTTCAGATAATATATACATACATGCATACATATATTGGTGGGTGAATATATATCTACATTTATGTGTGTATGTTTCCATAAATAAATATTTGTAGAGACTCAATCGCCAACTCACTCTGCCTTTTCTATTACTACTACAATGGCCTCTGCTGCTCAGAGCCAGCTACTTGCATATCATTCACTCCAAACCAGTTTAACATACCCATCTCCTCTTGTCAGATATGCTATGTCCTTCATCCAAGCCCTACACTAACTATTACAGCTAAGTTTTCTTCCCTAGAACATAATATATTTTAAATCTTTTTCCAATCCACATTCTGATGCAGTCATTGACTTACAGACAATATGCAGTTTTGAAGGCAACATAAGTGTAGCCTGTTCTTCTTGACTACAAATCTTAAAATAGATATTAAAAAAATATAAATATTAAGATATGAAGTTAATAGCCTCCAAAATTATAATCATGGTAACAAAAATGCACACATTTAAACATTCAATCAATAAAATTATGGTAAACAAATTATTTTATACATATTTTTATGTCTTCTAATAACATTAACAGAAGCTATTTTCTGGTGACATTATATTCTAACTTCATTTTCCTTCTCTCGTTTTTTGTGGAACTTCCATTGCTAAATTGGTTGATTATACTAAACTATGCAAATACTTAAAATTACTGAATAAATCACTCAATTTCTAATATTTGTTAACTGCAATTGTGTTCTAACCACTGAAAAAATATAACTGCTTCATATTAACTTCTTTATATTCTTACAGAGGTTTCAGTTTTAGTAGTAGTGTTACCATCTTAGTAGGAACTATTTCCTCTATAATTACTATCAATATCAAGTAATCGACATTGATTATGAAAGCTGCAGCTGGTTAAGTAAATTGATACATGCCTGTTGATGAAAGGTCATTGGCTCATGACATTTGTTGTACTACACGATGTCTTTACATGACTAAATCTACCTAACTATTAATAAGTATCAAAAGAGTACAATTCACTACTATAAGTAATTGATGTATTTTATATTTGACAAGAATTCTGATAGGTTGCAACGTTGAGCCCACTCAGTAATCCTCAGTTAAGGAAAACCATGATGGTTAAGAGTCACACAACAATGTGATTTCATCACAGGTGACAATCTTGCTTGAAGATGATGTGTATTAGGAGCAACTACACATGCTTTGTTCCTACTGAAACAATTAAACCTTGATACTAATGATAATAATTATCAATAGAATGTATGCTGAAAAACCTAAGAATGGCAAAGTATAATAAAGTATTGATCAATCAACTGAGAAGACAACATTATTCTGTCATTGGTTTTATGCTGGATTCTTGACTAAGAGTTTTAATTTCAACCACTCAGTCAACCTAGCTTTACCCCTTTAGCATTCAGATTACTGTGCCAAATGTAATACTTTTTTATTCACATTATTTTGAATTCATGATGCATTACTTCGTAGCTTCAAGATTTCAATGATGTAATTATTTATTTTTACAATGACATTGTAGTGTTAGAGAGGCTGTGTCTGGCCAGACTGAACATAAAACAGGTGGGATATTTGGGTTAGATATGGCTAGTTTAAATGCTAAAGGGTTAAGCAGGTGTTTGTAACATTAGCTTGGAATATTTCAATGTCATAAGCAATGTCATAACACTGTAAAATTAATATCTCATTAATCTGTAGTGCTGAATTTGAGTTCTCCTTGTGTTTTTGTTTTCTCATAGAAATGCTAAAACAGAATCATCTTTTTATTTCTCATCAACATTCTCATGTGGGCATGAAAATGAAGGACTGACATATGTTCTTTGTAAAATTGTTAACCAACTTTGCAGAAAATGTTGTCATGTTATGTTGCTGACAAAGCAAATCATTATTTTCTGAGATGCACTTTCCTAGCAAATGAGTTGATCTGAGACTAAGTGCTGAGACTAAAGCAATTATAGTGTGGATGACATATTTTAGCCATTCAAAAACACACAAAAACTGTTAACCTCACTTAAATATTATTTGGTGTCAAAACTTTCATCCCACCAACTGCAACCTGGTCACAGACTAAGTTCCACTGCAGATCATTAATCCAGTACAACTTGCTGCATGGTCAAATCATTAGTGACTAAACTGGTGACCCCACTAAGCCTACTTAGGGAGGAGAGTGATTAGATACCCAGTAATCATTAATTAGATTTAGTATTTTAGAATTGAACATTGGCTCATTTATTGAACCTGTTTGTGCTGCAGGAAGATAAAATTGCTTTAAATATTAGTAATATATTTATTTGTGTGTGTGTGTGTGTGTGTGTGTGTGTGTGTGTGTGAGAGATTCAAACATCTTCAATTATAGATTTACTTTTACATTATTACTTACAAAAAAAAGGTATTGTACATTGTTAGAATACTGCAACTTTTCTATATAATGTATTTAATGCGGTTTTATCTCTAATAAAATGTCCTTCTCAATAGAAAAAAATTTTTGAAATTTCATTTAACTTTTCTTTTTTCAGATTTCATTTCTTGTATATATTTTTATGATTGACATATTTTTGCCTTTCATTTATCTATTTGAATATATTGTTGCTGTTGCTGGAGGTAGAATGAATCAATTTTTTTGTTAATTATGTTTAAAAACTTGTGTATTAAGAAGAATTCTTTGAACATCATAAGTTTATAGCTTTTTCTGATTTGTATACTTTTGTATTTATCCATCTCATTTTTCTCTTCTTTTTTCCTCCCTCTCTTCAGCCCATAAATCCTCATTTTAATTCTCATTTTGAGGATTCTTCTCTCCTGTTGTGTGTAATTTTGTGTAGCTTTACAAACAAAAAAAGGAAAGAAAAAAAAAAGCATGTTTCAGACTGTAAATCTAATCATTATGTATGGACTAAATGTGTGTTTATCAACCAGTTAACATCTTAAATGATTATGAAGAAAATTTATGTCAATTTCTTCATTTGCTTAATACTAGTCTGACTCGTTGATTGATGATGCTGACCAAGCATTAGTGGGTGACCATCTTGCAAAGTATCAGGAGCGCCAGCAGTCTCCTCTGGGGTATGTCACCTTCATCTGTCTTTAACAATTGTTTGTCTCAATGTCAAGACAGGTTTGCATATTCTTCACTATGCTTATATCGTGTTTATTTCTGAGTGTTTTTGTAAATTTTTTTGTTATTTGCAATTTTAACATGACCAAATAAGATGATACACTTCATCAGTAAGTTGGCATTACTTGATAAATTGACTTTATTTAGAAGAAAACAAGCCATTTCTCTTACTATCTATTGAAATGTTTATGTTCAGATTTGTTTTCTGTCAACTTAATGCTATAAGTCTCTAATGTGCATGAAGAAGCAAAGTTTTTTTTTGTATATAGAATTAAAAAAAAAAAACAATGAAATAATTGTTTTGAGTATTTCTCTTAGTTTTAAATTGTTGAATAAGATATGCAGTAATACGTTAATACAGCTTCTGGTAATTTCATGTCACTATTTAGTGTGTTCTGTGTGCAGTTTTATGTGTAAAAAGAAATTTGTCACTTACTTGCATTAAAAATTTGTTACTTAAGCAGTGTTTACAATTGGGGAAGGAAAAACTATGCACATGCAAAGTTTTTTAAGATTAAATTTAAGTAATGGTTACTTGTGTATATGTGTGGTACCTTACAACTCCACTTTGTTATATAAATATATATATATATATACACGCACAGGAGTGGCTGTGTGGGATGTAGCTTGCTTATGAACCACATGGCTCTCAGTTCAATCTCGGTGCATGGCACCTCAAAACCTTGTGAGTAGAGTTGGTAGACAGAAACTGAAAGAAACCTGTGGTGTATATATATATATATATATATATATATATATATGTGTGTGTGTGTGTGTGTCTGTGTTTGTCCCCCCAATATCCCTTGAGAGCCGATGTGTTTGCGTCCCCGTAACTCAGTGGTTCGGCAAAAGAGACTGATAGAATAAATTCTAGGCTTACAAAGAATTAGTTCTGGGGTTGATTTGCTTGAGTAAAGGTGATGCTGGAGCATAGCCATGATCGAATGACTGAAGCATTGAAAAGAATAAAAGAATGTGTGTATATATATGTATGTATATATATGTGTATGTATATATATGTATATGTATATATATATATATGTATATATATATATATATATGAATACATTGTCTGTGTTTGTATATATATGTGTGTGTGCGTGTATGTGTATCTGTATATATAGATGTATATATGTGTGTATATGTGTATATATGTGTATATATGTATATATATGTGTGTATATATGTGTATATGTACATATGGATTTTTATTTATATATATATGTATATATATATATATCTATATATATTTGTATATACATATATATGTATATATATATATATATATATGCATATATATATATATATATATATATATGTGCATATATATATGTATATTGGGAGTGGCCATGGGAATGCGAATGGGCCCCAACTATGCAAACCTGTTCTTTGGCTATGTTGAGGCCCAAATATTCTCTAGTTTCACTGGTCCCACTCCTGAACTATACGGTAGTTACATTGATGACATTATCGGTGCCACCTCACTCTCCCGTGAACATCTAGACTCCTTCCTCTCTTTCGTTCAATCCTTCCGTCCTGCCCTCCACTTCACCTGTACTATCTCCAACACCTCTGTCTCCTTCCTCGACGTTTTGGTCAGCATTCATCACTCCACTCTTACCACCTCCATTCACTACAAACACACAGACTCACACTCATACCTAAACTTCTCTTCCTCCCACCCCAAACACACCAAGCTTTCCATCCCCTATTCCCAATTCCTCCATCTACGTAGGCTCTGTAATGACGACCATGACTTTGAGACTGTCTCAACTCATGGCTCGCCACTTCATCCTACGTGGATACCCCCTCACCACTATCCACACCGCCCTTGCCAGAGCACGTTCCGTAGATCGTGCATCTGCTCCCCCCCCCGAACCCGCCCTGCAGTCTACCGCCTCCCTTTTCCCCTCACTTACCACCCCACCACCCTACCTCTCCAACGCACCATTCTTCGAGCTTTCCGGCATCTCCAGTCCGACTCGTCCACTTCACACCTCTTCCCTAACCGACCCCTCCCCTCCTTCAAACGAGCCCATAACCTACGAGACTTCTTGATTCACAGCTTCTTCCCTGACCCTACCTCCCAACCTGGCTCGTTCCCCTGCTCCCGCCCACATTGCCACACTTGCCCTTACCTCTCCAACACCACCCTCCTCACCGGCACCCATCATTGACCCTATCGCATCATCGACTCCTTCACCTGCACCTCCAGCAATATCATCTATTGCATCTCCTGCTCCCTCTGCCATTCCCTGTACATCGGACAAATGGGACGCCGCTTGGCTGACCGGTTCGCGGAACACCTCCAAGATATCCGCCTCGCCAATGACACACCAGTCTCACGCCATTTCTGCTCCACTGGTCACTCCTTGCAACACCTGTCTGTGTTCGGATTGTCCTTGCACAGAGGCCATCCGGATTACCGCTTGTGCCGTGAACAGGGATTAATCTTCTCTCTTCGCTCTTTTACACCATTTGGGCTCAACTCTTCCCCCTTTTCATCTAACCTCCCCCCGACTCCTACTTCTCTTCAGTCCTTCATCTTTTCACCCCTACTCTCTTTCCCTCCTCTTCCCTTCTTTCCCTTCTTCCCTCTTCTTCTTTCTTCTTCCCTCTTCCCCTTCTCTCTTTCTCTCTGCTCCCTCACTCCCCTTCTCCCTTTCCCTCCTTCTCTTTCTCTCCTCCTCCTCCTCTCCCTACCACGCCCCTCCTTCTCCTCCCCTCCCCTCCGCTCTCTTCTCTCCCCCTCTCACTCTCCCCACAACCCTCACTCTACCCCAACCCCCAGCCGAACCCACACCCCACATGGGCTTTCCCCACTCTCACCCCCACCTCCCCACAACATCACACCACACTACACTACACCATACGACATTACACATCACATCACAACACACGACCCACAGCACACCGCCCACACACCCATCCCCACATCTTTACACCTAAACATACATACACATATATCACAACACACCACCCACACACCCATCCCCATATCTCCATATCTCCACACCCACACATACATACACACGTTCAGACCACCAGCCCCCTTTCACACGCACATACATACTCTCTTATACACACACGCACCTTCGTGTTGGGGCCACCTTCGTTTTGGAAGTCACTTGACCCTGTTATCTCCCCTACTATCCCTCTAGCGTCTAACGTCTGACCTCTGCCTGAAGTCAGAATGCCATGATAGACCATTAGCTCCTACATGCATTTTTTTCTCTCCTTGTTTCTTTTCTGTGTATCTTTCTGTCGAGGAGCGTAGCCTCGAAATGTAAAAGACTTGTTCTATTTCTATTCCTGAGCGCCATACTAATACATTTGTTTGTTTGTACTCCACCTGCCTTCGTCTTTTGTTTATTTTCGTAAACCTTCACGTTTTATTTATATATATATATATATATATATATATATATATCATCATCATCATCAGCATCATCATCGTTTAGCATTTGCTTTCCATGCTGGTGTGGGGTGGATGGTTTAAGTGAAGGCTCGCAAGCCAGTAGTATGTACCAGGATCCAATCCGATCTGGCAAAGTTTCTACAGCTGAATGCTCTTCCTAATGCCAACCACTTCGAGAGTGTAGTGGATGCTTTTTCTTTGCCGCTGGCACAGTACTGCCAGTCAGGCGGTACTGGCATTGACCATGCTTGAATGCTGCTGTTCATGTTCCACCAGCACACAGCCAGTGCTGCGGCACTGCCAATGTCTACACTCGAATAATGCTCTCTACATGCCACTGGCACAGGACCAGTCAACCGGCACTGGCATCGACCATGCTTGTATGGTGCCTTTTACATGCCACCAGCATGGAAGCCAGTCAGGCAGCACTGGCACGAGTGTCAATCATGCGGTACTGCCACTGATGAGGCCACGACAACAATGTCACTTGCCTCATGTGTATGTGTATATATATGGGTGTGGCTGTGTGTTAAAAGCTTGCTTCCCAACTACATGGTTCTGGGTTCAGTCCCACTACCTAGCACCTTGGGCATGTGTCTACTATAGCCTTGGGCTGACCAAAGCCATGTAAGTGGATTTGGTTGATGGAAACTGAAAATGTCTGTCCTATACATATGTGTATATATATATATATATATATATATACACACATTAATGTGTGTGTATTTATTTCTATGTTCCCCCCACCTTCGCTTAGAAACTGATGTTGGTGTGTTTATGTCCCCGTAACTTAGCGGTTCGGCAGAAGATATCAATAGAATAAGCACCAGGCTTACAAAGAATAAGTCCAGGTGTTGATTTCTTCAACTGAAAAGCAGTGTTACAGCATGGCCACACTCTTAGACTGAAACAAGTAACAGAGTAAAAGATTAATATATATATATATGTGTGTATATATGTAGAAGAACTAATCTATGTTCTCAAATCTGGAGGGTGTGGTGGAGACCTCATAGGTCAAACTAGTTTAACCTTGAGGGACAGAATAACGGTCTCCAGGCAAGAAATCCATCAAATGACGGTCTGACCATCTGCTAAGCAAATGGGAAGCATTAATTGAAGTAGATGGTGAATATGTTCCGGAATAATCATTTAAAGATGTGTTTGTTACATGTTGTTATTGTTTTTGTTGAATAAAATTTGTTGAAAAAAGCTGCAATAATTATGCACCAACCCAATATATTAGACATTTGTTTGTTCAAAGGTCTAACTCTTCATGAATTTAACATTTTTAAAATTTGTGGATGCTGCTGTCATATGAAGTTCCCTATATTTTCATTAAAAGCATGAAATAGGAGTAATAAGCAAACCAACAACTGATGAGGGGTTATCTTCTAGTATTTTGTCCTGTACTTTTCTCTCGTGTGTTTACGTATTATTCACTTGTTGGTGATGTCCTGTCACTCATTGGTGTATTTTTCATTTCATATATATATATATATATATATATATATATATATATACACACACACACACACACACACACACAACAGGGTTCTTTCAGTTTCTGTCTACCAGATCCACTCACAAGGCTTTGGTTGGCCCAAGTCTATAGTGGAAGACACTTTCTCAAGGTGCCATGCAGTGGGACTGAACTCAGAACCATGTTGTTGGGAAGCAAGCTTCTTACCACACAGCCACACCTGCACCCATATGTGTGTGTGTGTGTGTGTATATATATATATATATATATATATATATATATATATATATATATATATACATACACACACATACACACACAGGGGTTGGACGAAAAAATGGAAATACCTTAAAATTTCAAACAAATTTATTTTAATATGGGGTACGACCACCTTTGGCAGTAATTACAGCTTGAATTCTACAAGGTATGGATTCGTACAAAGTTTGAATTGTTTCCAAAGGAATTTTTGTCCATTCTTCAGCTAAAACAGTTTCCAGCTTTTGTAGTGATGATGGTGGAGGATATTGACTCCTTACTTGTTTTTCTAAAATGCACAGTAAATGTTCAATAATATTGAGTGCTGGGGACTGTGGTGGCCAGATAAGATGTTCAACTTCACTAGAATGTTTCTCATGCCATTCAGTAACAACTTTAGCTGTGTGAATTGGTGCATTATCTTCCTGAAAGATTGCGTTTCCCTCCAGAAACAGTTCTGCAACCATAGGATGAATTTGATCAGATAAAATGCTTAAATAGTCTTGGCTATTAATTCTGCCATGAAGGAAAGCCATTGGGCTGATGGATTCCCAAGATATAGCCCCCAGATCATCACAGATCCTCCTCCATATTTAACAGTTGGATGAAGGCAGCCTGGATCAAATGCTTCTTTTAGCTGTCTCTACATGCATCCTTGGCCAGTGGTTGGAAATAAGGTAAAGGATGACTCATCCAAGAAAATAACATTCTTCCACTGCTCTAGGGATAATTCTGTAGGTTTTCACTCCATTCTAAATGCTTTGCAACATTTATTTTTGAAAGTAGTGGTTTTCTGATTGCAGCCCTCCCACGAAATCCAGCTTTGTGCAGCTCCTGGCAAGCAATTTTTGTGGAAACTGGGTTCTTGTGGTGGTCATTAAGCTCTGTAGTAATCTTGAGATCTTTTCTAATAATTCGCGTAAGAGTCAGTTCCTGTCTGAACGTTTAGGTTTTCTTCTGCAGTTTTGTTTCGTTGAGGAGGTTTTTCTCTCTTTCTCAAATGCTGTCATTACTTTTGAGACAGTACTTCTTGATACACCAAACATTTTGGCTGTTTTCATTATGCTAGCACCTGCCATACGAGCACCAACAGTTTGACCTCATTGAAAGTCCGATAGATCTGTCATCCTAATGAATTTTAATTACCCATTTTTGATGATATCTGAAAAGAAACAGCAATTATAGCAAAACATATTAAGCAACACTAATAATAAATCAAGAAACATAAAAATAAACAAGCTTTTGACGATTTTATAGATATTCCAAAATTATGATGCTAGGTGTTTCCATTATTTTGTCCAAACCCTATATATATATATATATATATATATATATACACACACACACAGGGTTAGCCAAAAGTCACCTGATGGTAAATCAAAACCATTTAATTCCAAGATTTACTTATGTTTAAAAACTGAATGGATTTATCAAAAGCATCTAAATATGAAACATCATGGAAATAGTTCAAACTGAAGTTCTTCTTGAGTGACACATTTTTCCATTCGAGTCAATATGAAATTACAGATAGTATTTATGGAATTTTAATTTACTGTGAGTTGACCGTTGGCCAACACTATATGTATATATATATATACATATATATACATATATATATATATATATATATATATATATATACATATACATATATATATATATATATCATCATCATCATCATCATCGTTTAACGTCCGCTTTCCGCGCTAGCACGGGTTGGACGGTTTGACTGGGTCTGGGAAGCCAGGGGCCGCTCCAGGCTCCAGTCTGAATCTGGCAGAGTTTCTACGGCTGGATGCCCTTCCTAACGCCAACCACTCCGTGAGTGGATTGGGTGCTTTTTACGTGCCACCTGCACAGGGGCCGGAGGGTCCGGCATCGTCACGATCGGTTCGAGCATTTTAACGTGTCAGCGGCACGGGGGCAACGAGGTCCGGGGTACTTTGGGGATCGGGGTACTTTGGGGATCCAGGGTACTTTGGGGATCCGGGGTACTTAGAATGGGTAGGGGGTATGTGGAATTGCTGCAGAAAGCGGCCCGGGTCTTTGTAGTCACAGCATATCTCCAGAGATCTCGGTCCTTCGCCATTGCCTCAGTGAGGCCCAATGCTCTGAGGTCATGCTTGACCACCTCATCCCATGTCTTCCTGGGTCTACCTCTCCCCCTGATACCTTCAACTGTTTGGGAGTGGCACTTCTTCACACATCTCTCTTCATCCATCCGCAGCACATGACCATACCATCGCAAGCGTCGCTCTTGCACACCACATCTGATGCTTCTTATATCCAGCATTTCTCTCAGGATACTTACACTCTGTTTTGCGTGCACACTGACACTACACATCCAGCGGATCATGCTAGCTTCATTTCTTTCAAGTCTACGCATGTCTTCTGCAGTCACAGCCCATGTTTCATTACCGTGAAGCATGGCAGTTCGCACACATGCATCATACAATCTACCTTTTGCTCTGAGGGAGAGACCTTTTGTTGCCAGTAGGGGTAGGAGCTTTCTGAACTTTGCCCAGGCTATTCGTATTCTAGTGGTGATACTCTCTGTGCATCAACCTCCGCTACTAACTTGGTCTCCCAGGTAGCGGAAACTATCAACTACTTCTAGTTTCTCTCCCTGGAGTGTGATGGAATCTGTTTTCTGAGTGTCTGTTGTGTCTATTGTCCCTGTGCATCTGCCGCACATGAAAGCTATCTTATCTGTTAATTTCCCTTTAATGTTGCTGCACCTCTTATGTGTCCATAACTTACATTGGGTGCATCTTATGGAGTTTCTACCTGTACCTTTCCTACAGGTTGAGCAGGGCCACCTACCCGAGGGGATGTGTGCTGAGTACCTCTTGCTGCTTACTAATACTTTGGTCTTTGCTACATTTATTCTAAGGCCCTTTGATTCCAACCCTTGCTTCCACACCCGAAATTTCTCTTCTAGTTCCGGTAGTGATTCTGCTATGAGAGCTAGGTCATCGGCATAGAGGAGCTCCCAGGGGCATCCCGTTTTGAATTCCTCTGTTATTGCCTGAAGGACTATGATGAATAAAAGGGGACTGAGGGCTGAGCCCTGGTGCACACCTACTTCTACCCGGAATTCTTCACTATATTCGTTGCCAATCCTAACCTTGCTGACAGCCTCTCTGTATGGAGCCTGTACAGCCCTTATTAGCCATTCTTCAATCTCCAGTTTCCGCATCGACCACCAGATAAGGGAACGGGGAACCCTGTCAAAGGCTTTCTCCAAGTCTACAAAAGCTATGTAGAGGGGTTTATCTTTAGCTAGGTACTTCTCCTGCAGTTGTCGGACCAGGAATATAGCATCAGTGGTGCTTCTACCTGGTACAAAAACCGAACTGCATTTCATCTAAACAAATTCTCTCCCTAATGAGATTGGTTATGACCTTCTCTGAGACCTTCATCACCTGGTCCAACAGTTTGATACCTCTGTAGTTATTTCTATCTAGAGCATCACCCTTACCCTTGTAGCAGTTGACTATGGTGCTGCTGCACCAGTCATTGGGTATGACTCCATTGTGAACTACCTGGTTTACAATGCGGGTGACTATGGCATAGCCCACATAGCCAGCTGTTTTAAGCATCTCAGCAGTGATTCCTGATAGGCCAGGGGCTTTGCCTGGTTTCATATCCTTAATTGCCTTATCTACAAGGGAGCTGTCTATTCGGGTAGCTGGTCCCTCTACTGGGTCAACATTTGGCAGGCTCTCCTCCTCCCATTCATTCTCCTCATTCAGCAGTCTTTCATAATGGCTTCTCCAAGCCTCTTTCTTTTCACTAGTAGTAAAAGCAAGTGCCCCATCATCCATGCGGACACATTTCTCTCCTATAACATCGCTATTTTCTCTGACACACTGTCTGGCAATCCGAAATAGTTCAGCTCTTTGATCCTCGCGACGCTGGACATTGGCAGACTTCTTCTTTTCTGCTACATCTTTGGCAATGTATACCTGCCGCCCAGCCTCCCTTTTGGCTATCTGGTACAGTTCCCTGCTGCCCCCATCCTTCCAGGCTTTCCAGGCCCGTCTCTTTTCACAGATGGCTTTATCTACTGCACTATTCCACCACCACGTAATTCTAGGTCTGGAAGGGACTTTGCACCATCCACAGACTTGGTCTGTGGCACTCAACAAGCTGTCCCGTAGGAATTCCCAGCTACCTTCTATGTCTGACGTCTGAAGCTCCTCCTCCCTCTCATCAAATTTCTTGATGAGTATGTCCCTAAATTTCTGACCATGCGAAGGGTTCTTTAGCCTCCAAATCCTTCTTTTCTGGATTGGTTTGTTTCTTGGAGTCCTTCTGGCCTCAAGCTTAAAGTCACTGATGATTAGTCTATGCTGAGGGATACATTCTTCACCCGGGAGGGTCTTTGTATTCAAGAGCAACCCTGCATCCCGTTGTCTGGTGAGGATGAAGTCTATTTGGCTAGCGGAGTCTCCTGACTGATAAGTTATAAGGTGGCAGACTGGCTTCTTGAAGTTAGTGTTGCAGATTGAAAGGTTACATGCATCACAGAATTCCAGCAGTCTAGTTCCCTCATCATTTCTGGTGCCAATACCGTAGCTACCATGTACCCCAGTGAAGATACCCGATTCCCGCCCAACATGCCCATTAAAATCTCCACCTACAAAGATGAGGTCCTTGTTACTAGTCTTTGAAGTAGCCTGCAGAAGGGTATCATAAAAGTTGTCCTTCTGATCATTTGGTAGTCCCGCTTGTGAGGCATAGGCTGAGATAATCATAGCTGTGCCACTCTGTAGGACCAACCTGAGCTTAAGCACTCTATCACAAACCCTGACAACCTCTATGACCTTATCCACCCATTCCTCCGTAAGGAGAATGCGTACACCCCCTACACCTTCCGCGTTACCTTGCCAGTAGAGTTTGTACCTAAGTGCCTTGCCCGTGAGGACCCTAGCCGAAGCATCTCTCCATCTTACCTCTTGTATGCAGCATACATCAACCTGTCTTCTCTCTAGCATCTCTACAATCTCACTAGACTTGCCTGTCAATGTACCAACATTGATAGTGCCAACTCCGAAAACTGGGAAGGAGATGTGGGGGGACGGGGGGGATTCGGCGCCTGAGAAGAGGAGGGTTGTTGTGGTGGTGATAGTTTTCGTGGTATTTTTCTTTTGATCTCTCTTCCAACCTGGCCACGCCGTGGGCAGGAGCTGGTGTTAGCAGTGGACATTCGTTATCGTCACTGAGTAACGTAATTAGGTAGAGGAAAGAAATACAGATATTCTAGAGTTGAGTTGGGGAGGGGGGGTCAAGTTGAGGTGGGTAATAATGGGGAGCAACCAGTGGGGAAGGTTGGGGTAAGGAGGAACGATGGCAGAAAGGGTTGGTGTAGGTTCGTAAGAAATAAAAATGTAGGATATTACGAGGCGGGAGGGTACTAAAAGGGGATGGTCGGATTGAGGCAGTGTCAGGAGGAAGCGTAAGATCGGTGGGCAGTTGATGAGCTATGGCGCTAGCAGCTTGTCTTTTCACAGTGAAAGCATATGAGGAGAAGGGGTAGTGGGGGAGGAGGAGGGAGTAGGGCGTATCCGGTGTAGATGAGTAGGGCGTATCCGGTGTAGATGGTGAGAACAGGGTATACTGGTATTGGTGGTGGGGGTGAGAACAGTGTTCACCGGTATTGGTGGTGGGGGTGAGAACAGTATTCACCGGTATTGGTGGTGGGGGTGAGAACAGTGTTCATCGGTATTGGTGGTGGGGATGGGGGGCGGGCGCACCGCCAATGGCGGAAAGATGGGAAAAGATGGGATTACGGCTTGAGGTAGCCTAAGGTTAAATTTCGTAGAGAGAGAGATAGGAAAGATAAATCAAGTTATGGCGAAGGCTTGAAAGTAGCCTAAAAGGTTAAATTTTCGTAGTGAGTGAGATGGGTAAGACGAATCAAGTTATCAATGTATGAATAAACGTAGTAACAATGAATAAAAATAGTAAGATAAATTTTTAAGAACTTGCTGCGGGCATCGACCGGGAGTTGAAATTGAAGAAGAAAGTAATATATATATATATATATATACATATACATATATATATATATATATATATAACATATACATATACATATACATATAATATATATATATATATTATATATACATATACATATATATATATATATATATATATATATATATATATACATATACATATATATATATATATATATATATATATATATATATACATATATATATATATATATATATATATACATATACATATACATATAATATATATATATATATATATATTATATATATATATATCTATATATATATATATATACATATATATATATATATATATATATATATATATAATATATACACATACACATACATGTATGTGTGTATAAATGTGTGTGTGTTTATATATATATGTGTGTGTATATATATATATATATATATCATCATCAACATTTAGTGTCTGTTGTCCATGCTGGCATGGGTTGGATCGTTTGATCGGACTGGCATACTGGAAGGCTACACCAGACTCCAGTCTGATTTGGCATGGTTTTCTTCTTCTGGATACCCTTTTTAACACCAACCACTCTGAGAGTGTAATGAGTGCTTTTATGTGCCATTGGCACAGGTAACATTTGCATGACACCAGAGTGCTTTTACATGTCACTAACACAGGTGCCAATTGCATGACACCGGTATCTGCCATGATTGCAATTTTGCTTGGCTTGATGATCCTTTTTCTCAAGCATGACATAGTGCCAAAATCTCGGTCATGCATCTGTGAAACCCAACACTCGGAAGGAACTCAGCCATTTTGCTTTTGTGAGGCCCAACGTGTGAAAGGAAGTAAACCACTTCGCCTCTGTAAGACCCAACATTCGAAAGGTGTTCTTTATATACCACCAACACAGGTGCACTTGGCTTGATGGGTGCCCTCAAGCACATCACATCGCTAAACGTCTTGGTCATTAATTATTGCCTTTGTGAGGCTCAAAGTTCAAAGATCGTACTTCACTGCTTCATTCCATGTCTTCCAGGGTCTACCTCTACCATAGGTTCCTCGTCCATTTGCATCATAGCATTGTACCAGTGCAGTTGTGTCTCTTGTACACCACATCTGATTTTTCTATGACTTTTCTCTCAAGATGCTTATGCTCTCTTGAACATGCACACTGACATTGCACATCCAATGAAATTTGCATATGTGTATGTTAATATATGCATATATGTGTAACTATATATATGTAGATATGCATATACGTGTAAGTATATATATATATAATATATATATATATATATGCATATACATATATATATATGTGCATATATGTGTATGTATACATATATATATGCATATATGTGCATGTATACATATATATATATATATCTGTATGCATACATATATGTGTGTGTATGTGTGTGTAAAGAATAAAGAGAAAATGGAGAGGTAATTAATAAAATTATTTATTAATTGTAAAATATGACAACATCTCTGACAGCTGTTTCGTTTCAGAAATCTCAAAATAATTAATTTATAAAATTAAAATCATTATAAGACAAATCTCTTCAGAGGTAGTAAGGATATACCAATTAGAAATACATGTTGAGATAACAGCTATGAATCTGTTAATTGATAGTAAATATACTAAAAGAGCTGGTTACCGAAGAAACCAATCTAATTTAGGGGAGAAGGTATTATTATTATATGTCTTAAAGAAAGAAATGAAGAGATTAATATCATAGGGTATTGTGAAAGAGAAAAGAAAAAGGAAATATGGAAGCAGAAAAACTCGTGTATTTATGAATATAAAATATAAAATAATAATTCCACTATTGAATGTAGGGGAACAGGTAGTGTATATTTTGTGTCTTAAATAAAAGAAAAAAGATTAATATAATATTAAAGGGTATTGAGAAGGAGAAAAAGAGAAAGGAAAAAAGGAAGCAGAAAAATGCATGTATATATAGATATATAATAATGTCATATCATACTTATCTATAATAATTATCATCATCATAATTGTCGTTTAATGTCCGCTTTCCATGCTGGCATGGGCTGGACAGTTTGAGGGTTGGCGAGCCAGAAGGCTGCACCAGGCTTCAATCCGATCTGGCAATGTTTCTACAGCTAGATGCCCTTCCTAACGCCAACCACATATATATGCATGAACCACAGTTTATATGGTTACCTTATAGTTTATCTTTCTATAGATTGGTAACTAAACAGTATTTTCATTGGATTTATGATCCCTGAAGGAGGTTTATTACCTTTACTTGATATATATATATATATATATATATATATATATATATCTTGGCCTTCTCTTCATTCTCATCACTTTCCCTCCTTCTTTACTTTTATTCTGTCCCTTTCTTTTTTTCTGTCTTTCTCGTCCCTCCCTAATTCTTTAATCCCTCTACCCACTACCTCTCTCCTCTCCTTCCACGTGGTTGGTGTTCAGCCAAGCCTTACTTTTCTTTCATGGTTTGACTACGATATGTGTAGCATCTCTTATATTCCTTCCCATGACTTTCATCTTCTATGTTCCTGCCGTAAGGCTTCATTTCCACACATGCCAGCTTAATTTAATTCGTCCTTAGTTGAAAGACACCTGTTGCTAATGTCCTGTTGTTTGTATTTGTAAATGTGTACCATTTCTCCGTTTTATTTTTTTGTTTTGTCCTTGTTTTCGTATATATTCACTTGCTTTCTTCCAAAGAATCTAGTGCTCTTAGCTTAGATTTTCTTGGGGCCAGCCAGATTAGAGCAGTTTCGAGAGTAACCGGCCGAAACTGCAAAGATGATCTGGTACTTGACTGAACATTGAAAGCTCTGAATGACCCATCCTTTTTTTTCCTGTCCTTTTTTGTATCCTCTAACTGTCTGAATGTTTTGTTGTTGCCTGTTACATTCTTGTTCCATTTTTTGTTTTGTTTATATATATATGTACATATACATGTATGTGTGTGTGTGTGTGTATATATATAAATATCCATGCTACCACACTTGAAACGTACCTGTTATAACTCTAGCTTGATTTGAATGTATGTGAAGGTATTTAGAATGGCCAAACTTATTTCTGCAAATATGCTAAGCACTGATGCTGTTCATAGTTTAATCGATAAGCATAAGAACAAGGTAAATACAGTAAACATAATGGGGTCAGTGGAGCCCCATTTAAGTGGCTCTTCAGTAATTGAACATCCTTACGATACTCCCTGGAAGTTCATGGTATGAAATTCATTGTCATTGCTCTGATTTGGTCATCAGTGCCATGTATTTAGTTTAAAATATAGTAAAAATAGCGGAGTTAGCTGGGCTCCAGTTATGGGACTCTTAAAAAAATAGGCCCCATTAGGACATTCCCTGGAATTAAGGGAGTTGCTAGTTTGAGTTTCATTGTCCTTGCGCCAATGGTCTAGGAGGAGTTAATGAACATAAAAATGTAATGGACAGAGGAACATCACTGAAATTTATAATAGGATTGGCAGAGATACCCAGTGTTGCTCTGGATGAAAGTAGCAGAGTTTTTTATTCTTTTATTTGTTTCAGTCGAACAGATCAACTCCAGGATTTATTCTTTGTAAGCCTAGTTGGTGTCTTTTGCCGAAGCACCAAGTTATGGGGACGTAAACCCACCAACATTAGTTGTCAAGCAATGGTGGGGGTACAAGCATAAACACACACACACACACACACACACAAATATACACATATATACAACAGTCTTCTTTCAGTTTCTTTGTATGAAATCCACTCACAAAGCTTTGGTTGGCCTGAGGCTATAGTATATATATATATATATATGTATATGTATGTATATAAATTAGAGAAGAACCACCATGTAGCAATTCAACAATGATATAATCAAATCATACCACATAGAAAAAAAATTAAATATATGATAAAAACATATAACTAATTAAAGTACAAAATAATAAATAGTATATAATTAGTAAAAAGACTATACATGTTTCGTGGCTATATTTTCTAACTGATAACAGTAAAATCAATTCAGTTTAAATATAGTCACTCATCAGGTCCAAGATAAAAAACAATGAAATAGTTAAAAAAATAAATATACATATAATATCTAGTAATATGTTATTAATAATTAATAAATTATTGATAATTAGATAAACAAATATATGTATAATATTATCTTGTATATTTCTTACAAGATGATATACATATATTTATTTAATTATTTTATTGTTTTTTATCTTGGTGTTCTATAAATTCTATTTTCGCCATATTTTCCCATGATATATTACTTATAAATGCTAAGTTTGACATTTTACATTTAAATCTATAATTAACGAAAATCCTTCAAGATAAGTTATATTTTTATTTTAAGAAATATTGTTAAATGCTTTTCGATTATTTATAATTAATACATGTATTTTTAAAAATATATTTAGATGATAATTAGTATAAGTTATGATAAGTACATTTATTCTAATATTATTTTTTATTGTTTATTATCTTAGACCTGATGAGTGACTATATTTTTAAATAGAATTAATTTTAGTTCGATTTAATTTTAATCGGGTTATATAAGGGAAGTAACTCTCTAAAAATGCTTATATAGTTATTTCCGTTACAAAACCGAGCAACGCCGGGCGATACTGCTAGTATATAATATACATATATATATATATATATATATATACACACATGCATATATGGGTACAGAACATTACCAACAGTGCAATTAGCATGAAATATGTAAACAAACGAGGGAAAAACAAGTGAAGTAGATAAACAATGAGGAAAAATGGAAAACTGGACAAGTTAACACGGAGATAGGACCCTCCATCAGTTGTTGACTGTCTATCTACTCCTCATTTCGAGCATTCAATGACAATATGAGTCTTCAAAGACTGTTGTTCCCATAAATTCTAAAATAAAATTTTGGATTTATGAAGGGTCAAAGTTGGGAACGAAAAATGACATAAATCATAAATTTTATTCTTATGAGGCAATAGGTGGTAATATATAAAAAAAGAGGAAGTGATAGTGAGGGTGGTGGAGAACAATAGCATAATAAAACTGTGAACTGGTGTGAAATAGGTGAAGTGTTGGGGTGACAAAAGATGCACAGTGATAGAGACAGAGGTCAGGAATACCTAGGGGTGAATATAGTGAGTTGCAAAAAGGGGTGTTGATGGTTAAGGTGAAAGGGTGTTTAGGGGAAATGGGCATTCAAAGGACATATATAAGGGATGATGTTGGAGTGTGGGATGGGTGGCAAAGGAAGTGGTTCCAAGAAGAGGAGTTACTGGTAACAAAAAGTGGGAAGGAATACGTGCAGTTCTGCTAGTTAAGTACTAAGAAATAGTACTGTAGTTAGAGGAGTGAGAGAGATATGGATGTTATGAAAATGCTGGGGAAGGTTTGACAGGTACAGATTTATATGTATATCCAATTATATATAGGTATGTGTGTGTGTAAATTTCCAGCTTTTTTGCTTTTTGTTTTTTGCTAAAGAAATGACAATTATTATGCAGATTTTTAATACAATTTCATTTCACTGTGCATGTTTTTCCGCAGATGACATCTGCAGAATGTCATCAGCCCCACGTTGGTCTTTAGTCCCAAATTATTTTATTGGGATCATCATACTACTGTAATGATGCTGTTCACTATCAAATTGTATGACTTCATTAAAAATGTAGAAAACAAAAAAAGAATAGAAAATCCTGTTTTTTCTTTAATTATTATAGAATAATGTGTAACTTTTAGCAACAGGGACAATCAGTTTTGAGATATAAATACTTCATGAATTGTGTTGTTACAAGTATTGAATGTATAGTGGCCTAAAACAATGTTTCTTTATTTTTAATCTAAGAAACATTGTGTTAGTTTAATTATCTTTTAATCTGGATTAATGGCTACTAAAGAGATGGGTTTTATTAGTTCCAATATTTTCATGCATGAAATAACCACAATATAGTGGGATTCAGTTACTGTGGTCATCATCATTATCATCATTATAGTCATCATCATTGTCTACATTGTTATCGTCATGATTGTTGTCAACATCATCATCACCATGTATTTTATCATGCCACCAGCCCTTGAGAGTTTGCCCTGTATAGGAGGACTAAAGAGTCCCTTCTATTCCTGTATCTGTTCTTAAAGTTACCGCCCACATTTATTCTGATGTGATTTGCAAAGTTCACATCATGCCGCTTTCTGACATGGTTTCTCTCGCTAGATGTCTCCAGTGGTACCTTAAAATAAGATTAATTAATGATTTAATTAAGTAAATTATTGTCAGGCATTTATTGATATTGTTTATGATATTGAAACCAACTCCTTCATTATTTATTGCTGCTACATAGTTATGTCACTGACTTGCAGTTTTTAATCAGATTCAATTTTTACCCTTTTTTTAAAGATGAACATCTTGATAGTGTTCTAAATAATCTATGTTGATATTAATCTAGTATTCTGTCACAATATCCAATATTTTGTCCTGGACAACATAGCTTTACTTTGACAGGTTAAATATTTATGAACATATTACATTTAACATAAAGTGATTCTATACAACAATGGTTCACAAACATGTTATTTTGGATAAATGATAAAATTTTACATATGTATCTTTTTATAAAAGGCATTATGCTTAGTTGTGTATTAAAATATCTTAAGTGTTTTTTTGTTTTTTTTGGTAATTACTTTCTCATAATTGTGAAACAGTATACACTATGATATAACAATGGTTTTCTAATCATGGTCTATAAAGGCCAGTTTTTGATCTGCATGTCTGTCAATGGAAACTTTATCTGAAGCTACATAGAACTATTATTTCAGTATATAAATTATAGCTTACTGGCTAGTTTGGTTTTTAATTAATTTAGTCATGTTATTTGGAAATAGAATCAGTTCATATCTCACTATTTATAATTGCTACTGATAAATATGTTTGCTTGACAAAATAAAGAAATGAAATAGGCATCACAAGAAAGAATAACCATATCTTCCTTCACTCTTCTTTCCTTGGATGAAATAAAATAGACTAGGCTTAGCATTCAAATAATCCATAAAACTAAGTTTGTTGCAGTTTTTTTCTTAGATGAGATCCTGGAAAATTTTGCTTGTTTAATGTGGAATTATATCAACGATCTTTTGCTTTGACTGTGTGTCATCATTCTAGGATCTATAAAATGGATAGTAAATATCTATAATATATTAGTTTATAAGCAATCAGATTTATTTTAACTCTTACAATATGTACCTTTTGCATTTAGAAAGAAACCAATATGTAGATTTTATGAAATAAAAGAAGCTATTTGTGTGTTTGGAGAAATAGCAGAATCTTTTGAAATTGAATTTACTTTAAGATATATTTAGATTAAGTTTAATTTCAATTGATTAACTGATTATCTGTGGGAAGTAGGAGAAAAATATTCTGCATTAGGAAGTAGATGAAATGGTAAAGATTTCATTAAATATATTACAGTATTTATATTTTGTCTCTTTTGATGTTATATTTCTGAATTCTTGCTGGGGTCAACAACTAGACATGTACTGGAGTTGATTTACTTATCTAAATTCCTCTCCTACATATCTGAATAGAATGAGATATCCTCATACTGTTTGTGAAGTGATTGCACAGATTTACTTAAATGGCGAATATTTGTCTTAAGTTTGGTGATCAACAAGTTTTAAATGACAGATAACAGTCCACAGTTGGGTCTAAAATCACATTCCATTTGTAACCAAAATTTTGCTGTTATAGGATTTGATTGTGAATATATATTTCTATTAAGTATTAAATGAAAAATTAGTTAATAGACAATAAATATTTGATTTATAATATTTATTTTATAAAGAAAAGGAATATTTATTATTATATAAATAAATAATTTAAACTTTACTGAATTATTACTATTTAAGCTTTCTTTTTATGATGACATTTGATAATTGTAATTGTTGTATATACATTTATTCAGGTTCTTGGCTGGTGTTATTCATCGTGAACGTATCCCAGCCTTTGAACGAATGTTATGGAGAGTTTGCCGAGGTAATGTTTTCCTAAAACAAGCAGAAATTGAGCCACCTTTGGAAGATCCTGTCACTGTAAGTATTTCTATATGTCTTACAGCATTTTCAATTGCTGGCAGATTTTTTGGATAATGACTAACAATTATCATCATCATCATCATCATCATCATTTAACATCCATTTCCATGCTGGCATGGGTTGGACGATTTGACTGAGGTCTGGAGAGCCAGTGGCTGCACCAGGTTCCAATCTGATCTGGCAATGTTTCTACAGCTGGATGCCCTTCCTAACACCAACCAGGGTTCTTTTTATGTGCCACCGGCACAGGAGCCAGTCATCAATCACATTCAGATAGTGCTTTTTATGTGCCACCAGCACAAGTGCCAGTTAGGGGGTACTGGTATCGGCCATGTTCGGATGGTGCATTTTACATGCCACTGGCATGGGGATCAGTTAGATGGTCCTGGCATTGATCATGTTTGGATAGTGCTTTTTATGTGCCACCGGCATAGGAGCCAGTTAGGGGTACTGGCATCAGCCATGTTCAGTGTGTTTTACGTGCCACCAGCACAGGAGCCAGTTAGGGGACACTGGCATTGATGCATTTTATGTGCCACTGGAACAGGAGCCAGTCAGGGGGCACTGGCCACAGCTATGATTTTGTTTTTACTTGACTCAACAGGTCTTTTCAAGCATATCATATTGCCCAATGCATGAAGGGTACTCTTAAGTGGGCCAGACCTGCAACACTGGCATCAGCCATGGCTGTGGTCTCGCTTTAGTTTCTGCGTCTTCTCAATTACAGCATATCTCCAAAGGTTTCAGTATGCAATATTAGTTACAATCTATTTGGAGAAAAACTTTTTTTCTTTTGAGCCAAATAAAAATTCCACGGCATTTGTTCAGAATGGAGACTGTTGACCGTATTTGTATACAGTTTGTTAAGTCTCTATTTACAATATTTATATATTTTTTAATGTGAAATACTTTGAAGTTGTGTTCTATCGTTGTGGAAGGAAGAAGAACAATATTCTTCATCCACAGAAGAATGGTGATAAAGTGTTGGAAGAAGTAGGAATTCCATAGAAGAGTATATTTCACACAATAGAAACTGCATGTAATAATTCTGCTCATCTTAGGAAAAGAAACATGGCTTGAATTATTGTTGTTTGGTCCTAAGTCAACTCTAATGTGATCATAGGTTTTCTAGCCATGACCATCTAATCTTATTTTCGTTCATACTATTATGTTGGACTACCTTTGCCTATTGTATCCTTCCTTTTTAAGACAGTAGGAGGTGACCTGTAGAATTGTGTACTATTTCTGGCAGATCTAGAGACTGTATACAAGCTCTGTAGTTGGTTTCTCATTGGCAACAGTGAGATCGGCTACACAATAAGTTAAAGTTGTTTTTAAGCAACCTCCTAATGTATTGAAGAAAAAACAGCCTGGAGGTAGCTGTGCAGAGAAATGGAAAAAAACAACACTGTTTGAATGAACCTTTGGTTTACAAAGATTGTGTTACATGTCAAGGCATATCAAGAAGACCAAACAGACATATTTTTGCTTGTGGACTGCAAGTGAATGGTCAGCATAAACAGAGAGGTCATTGTTTACAACCAGCAAACATATGTAAAGACAAAAGGAAATACAAATTTGCTCACACAAACTCATGCATGCACACACACACACACACACACACACACACACACATGCATATATATGACAATCCTCTTTCAGTTTCAAGTGACAAACCTGTAGTTGACCTGAGGCCATAGCAGAAAAAGCTTGCTCAAGGTGCAATGCAATGAGACTGAATCCAAAACTATGTAATTTGAAAATAAACTTCTTAACCACATCGCCATACCTGTGCCTATATGTATATGTATATGCATGTGAAGTTCAATTTAAATGTCAGATAACAAAAATTTAACTTCATACTTAAAACTTCAAAGTTTAATTTCAAACTGCTCTGGTTTTTAGAAAAAATTGTACAGTAAATTGTGTTAAAAGATTACATAAAAGTAATCATAAATTATATTATTTCCCTAATTTATCGTGGACTATATAAAAAAATATTTTTATACTCTTGATATTTTGATTGTTTTTTTATAGGGAGATCATGTGTACAAGTCTGTGTTTATTGTATTTTTCCAAGGAGATCAACTTAAGTCAAGAGTGCGAAAAATCTGTGAAGGGTAAGTTTCAAAATGCATTGCAATTTTCATATGTATTTTTATCTTTTATTTTTTTCTTGTTTCAGTTATTACACAGTGGCCCCATGCTGGGGCATTGCCTTGAAGGGTTTTAGGTGAAAAGATTGACCTCAGTACATATTTTTAAAAAATATAGTACTTATCAGTCTCTTTTGCTGAAATGCTAAAATTGGGGAATGTAAACAAACCTGCACCTACCGCAGTGGTAGGGTGGACAGACAGGCATAAAGACATGCACACACATACATATAGATCTTAACTGGCTCAAGGCCATCCCCCTCAATACTACTCCTCCCACTTCCTGTTGTGGTGTTTTTGTCTTGCAAAGTATTTGGTGATCCTCTCGATGCTGGTGCCACATAAAAAGCACTGGTGCTGATGTCACATAAAAAGCACTGGGGGTAGTGCTACATAAAAAGCACTGGTGATAGTGCCGTGTAAAAGGTACTGATGATGGTGCCACTTAAAAAGCACCCGTTTACACTCTGTAAACGATTGGTGTTAAGAAGGGCATCGAACCATAGAAACCATGCCAAAACAGTCTATGTAACATGGTGCGGCTCCTGGCCTTGCCAGCTCCTGTCAAACCATTCAAAGCATACCTGCATAGAAAGCAGAGGTTAAATGAGGATGATATATATGCAGTGACACCTTGCAGTATGAGCTTAATTCATTCTATGTCCGAGCTTGTCTTATGATTTACTCATTTTACAAATCAGTTTTCCCCATTGAAATTAGTTAAAATAGAATTAATCCATTCCAGCCCACCAAAATAATTTTTTATGGGTTTTAAAACAGACAAGGTGCAGTTACAAGGAAAATGACAATTATAAAAACATAATAAAAGAGAATGCAAAAGAAATATGTAAACTGGTTTTATCAATTTAATTACCTTAATGATGGGACAAATTGTGCACAAGGAAGATGATGGAGCGGGGAGGAGGAGTATTATTGTTTGGAAGGAGAATCTCTTCCATTGAGACTTCAGGATGAACAATTTCTGGTGGTTTCTCTCTCACTTTGCTTAATTTAGGCTTTTTGAACACACTTTCTTCACTTTTCACACTTGCAGGTGAAGCAATCAAGAGAAGTCTGCTTTTTCCTGCATTTCAAAATGTTAGGAAAATGCACATGAGCTGTCTCATTAAATAAAGCAGCTGCATCACCTGTAGCTACTTTTTCAGGTTGATATTTTTCTACAAATCAGAAACTTATTGCCACTTTGCCAAAACTGCTTTTGTGTTACTCGTAGGTATAGCTTTCTCTGCTACACTGTCCTCCTCCAGGGAATCAATCTCTTCCACCTCATCCTAATGCTGCTCCTGAAGCTGCAGGAGTTCATCTGTCATCAGCTCCTCTGAGTGTTCCTTGACAAGATTGTTAATGTCCCCATCATCAACCTCGAGGCTCATGGACTTGCCAAGAAACACTATCTCCTTGTCTACAGATGTTTCAAACTCAAACCCCTTGAAGTTGCTTTTGGATATGTAGTCAGATAGATACATACATACATACATACATGTATATACACACACACACATATATATATATACATACACACATACACATCGTGCCAGGAGGAAAACGGACGTTAAACAATGATGATGATGAAAGCTAGAACATCCCAATGCTACACATATATCTCTGAACATTTGTAGAGATGAGCCACATTTGGAATAAAGAATTCAAATTCTCCACTTCACCTTCGAACATTCAATTTTAGGGAGAATCCCTTGATGAAAAGTGTGTGTTTCTGTGTTTGTGTGTGTGGTTGGGAACATGTTAATGTTTATACTGTGTAACTTCGATCACACCTCTTTCTGTTCCATGATTTTGCATTAGAGAACATTAGTATAATACTTACAAAATGTACTATCTCTTGCTTTTCTTCAAACATTCAATTTTGGAGAAAATTTTTTGATGAAATGTAGTTCCATTGCTTTTTGGTATTGTGAATCATCTTGTGCATATTTGTAAAAGGGAAGAATTTAGAATTTTCCGTCGCTGCATATTTCCAGATGATTACTTAATGGAATCTTGTGTAATTCTTCTTGTCGGATATGTTGCCTGTGGATTCTTGCATGTTGGCAGAGGGAATTATTTGTTTCGCCTATGTAATTTTCTTTGCAGTTTGGGCAGGTAATGCAGTATATGAGGTTTTTTGTTTTGCAGTTCATATCTGCATTTATTTTGACAAGGGATCCACACTTGAAGTTTATGTGGGAACCATTTTCCAAGTATTTGAAGTTGTTGATATTGTTGCGTGTTCCACATCTCCTATCTCCACATTCTTTTACTAAGAAATCCTATTCATTCTTTGATTTGAATTCTGCCCTTGTGAAGTGTTTTTAAGATTTTTTGGTTGGCATCTGCTATTCTGTCAGGTGTTTTCTCAATCAGAGTTTTCATTTTGGGGCTTCGTAGGAGTATAGGTAAGTTTGATTTTATGGTGTGAAAGCTGTTGGTTATTCCAGGACTGTGTGTGTTAATGAATGGAATGTGTTTTCATTAACTTTTTCCTTAGGTGTCTGAAGTTGGGTGATGTTCAGTTTCATCGCCTTTTTAATTCCCTCATTAATTAATCCATGTGGTTGCAAAGTGAGCTTCTTAACTACACAGCTATACCTATATATAAACTACAGAGAGGAATCAAATTTTGTTGACAGCATTAAGTTCTATCATCAATCTAAATCAGAGGTTACCAAACTTTTCTCATTGTGGGCCAAATAACTGAGAGAATGATGAGTGTGGGCTGCATTACCAATAGAGTGAATGCACAAGAAATAAAGACAACCAACGTATTTATTTACTAAAAAGTTATCAAAGATGGTGATTTTAGTACTGGGTGCTTTTTACATGCCACTGGCACTAGTGACATTGCTAAGTAACTTGCAAGACTGAAAAAGAAAAAAGAAAGAGAAAAAGGAAAGAGTTCTCACTGCTAAGTGGGGAGTATTTGAGAGAGGAAGGTGTCTTTATACTGGATACTGATAGACTAAAGTAAGATAAAGTGACAAGTACAGTTGTCTTGCTATAGAGGAGATACATGGCTACTCTGTATTCTATACAGAGGTGGGTGGGAGTAGTTGAGAAGATAAAAGTAAGGTAGTGATGGAGTACCAGAGCAAACTCTGAAGGTACAAGAACATGAGCTTTAGTGAGAATATAAACTTTGGGTCTGAGAGGGAATAGAAATTGAATTCTTTTGTAAGAGCATTCTATATATAGAACAAGATCATCAGGAGGAATGGTTTTTTTTTTTAAAGGCATACCAATTGAAAGTATTGTATAATAATTTCCATTACTTCACATTTGTGGAAATAGAAGAATATCTAGTAATGAAAATTGTTAGTAGATTCTTTATTCAACCTGGTAGCTTTCTGCAATATTGGTGACTGTATTATTCGCTGTTTCCTATACATCGGAGGGAACAGATTTTATGTAGGCATGTCACTAGTAAGTACTCATCATTATCAAAGCTCAAGGAAGCTGAAACATATCTGGCATTCTCATGGGTCACTGCTGGGACAATGTTTGTCTCATTCTGATACATATTGTTTTTAACACAGCATGTCTATGTAGACATTTTCTCTCAGGAAAAATCTTCTTCAACAATAATTCATCTCTTAGCATTACATTTCATAATCCATTTCATGTAGCATTTAATTATGTATATCTACAATATTTTATTACAACAGGTTCCGAGCCACTCTATACCCGTGTCCGGAGACTCAAGCTGAAAGACGAGAAATGGCCATGGGAGTAATAACACGAATTGAGGATCTCAACACAGTAAGGATATAATTTTATTTTTGTTGTTCAACCAATTTATTCAAAACAATGTTTGTGTTTCAGCTTAAATTATATGACTTTTCTGATGTGTTCTTCTTAGGTTCTTGGCCAGACTCAAGATCATCGCCACCGAGTTTTGGTAGCTGCAGCCAAGAATATTAAAGTGTGGTTCATCAAAGTGAGGAAGATCAAAGCAATCTACCACACTTTGAATATGTTCAACTTGGATGTCACACAGAAGTGTCTCATTGCTGAATGTTGGTGTCCAGTTGCTGATCTTGATCGGATACAGCAAGCTTTACGTCGAGGAACTGTAAGTTACTATTCTTGTAATTAGCAAGTGTTGATGTGTAAAATTCTTGTATATATATGAGCGCCATACTAATACAATTGTTCGTTTGTTTTCCACCTGCCTTCGTCTTTTGTTTATTTTCATAAAGCTTCCCTATATATATATATATATATATACAAAATTAAATGAATGATAATCACTGCATGGAGGTCTAATACAGTTTGCAGAAAGTTCTGAATTTGCAGCCAGTTATAAAAATAAAGAAATTCAGAATCAATGACATTCTGTCGATAGATTGATAGCTGGCTTTCTGACAAAAATATTTAACTTATATTGATTTTTTTTCATCTAATTATAAACAATGGTCTCTCATAGTAGTCTTACAAAATTGCATAACAAATACTAGGAGTACTTTTAGAGCTAAAAACTACTTCAGCTCTGATCGGTTGTTTACCTTCTATGAAGTTTAAATAAGACTGACACTGGAGTTCTCTTCACATCTATAGCCAGTGTTGCTGCTGCTTTACACACAGACATTCTAGACCAAATCCAAAAGAAGGCCATTTCACAGCTTGGCAAAGATTCAGTCACCAGCAGGTTTGAACCATCAGCTCACAGATGACACATGGTTTCTTCTCTTTCTGCTATTGCTTTTACAATGGCCCTTGAACTAATCTTGCTACCCTGAGAGCCCCCATTTCCTACTGTGTCTTAGCTCCCAAATTCTGTGTTAAATACTTTGTCCTCTTCCCTCTTAAAATAACCCAGTTGGATAGCACCCCCATGCTCATGTTTTCCCACAAGCACCACTTCATAGATGTCTAAACTTATCATCACTATACAAATCTTACCAGTCTGTGATTATCTTCAAAAGGCATGGGAACTGTACCTCTCCTATTAACAGACTTATAAAAATGTTACCATGATAAGGTACAGCAGAAGTATTATGTATAATTGATAAGTGTCATTAGAACAATGAACTGAGTTCAACTATTTCCAAAGGTATGGAGAAATTCATCATTAATCATTATTTAAATATCCATGTTCCCTGTTGCCTTGGATAAGACAGTTTGACAAGATCTGATCTGTTTCATGCTCCAGTGTCTATTTTGGCATGGCTTCTTTGGCTGGATACCTTTCTTAATGCCAACCATCTTAAAGCCTGTACTGGCTGCTTTATTCATACCTCTAGCATTAATGAGGTCACCTTGCTGCTTGCAAGGCTATATAAATATCAACATCTTCAGAAAAGGCCCAACAATTTTTCTAGGTGAAAGAACTCAATGTAATTTATATATTTCAGTCCAGTTTATGATATAAACTTTCCATGTGCTAATTATTCATTAATGTTGTTATTTTCAGGAAAGAAGTGGTAGTAGTGTACCATCTATACTAAACCGGATGGTTACAAAGCAAGAACCTCCTACCTATAACCGTACTAACAAATTCACTGAAGCATTCCAAGCTATAGTAGATGCTTATGGAGTAGCATCATACAGAGAGGTTAACCCAGGTAAATTAATTGATACTTTCTTATGTAATTATGTGTGTAACATGCAAAACTTATTAGGAAAAATGTGTTGGGTATGTGTGCGCATGCATGTTTTTGTTCCTTCTGATAAGTTGGGGAAGAAGGGGAAATGTTGTTGACCTTTATAGACCCTCCTATTTTCATTGGACTTATGTGATCATATGATTGACGTTCAATTTGGATGTATGTTCAAACTGAACATCAGTCACACCAGTCTGCAAGATAGATTGTCTGCAGGGAAAATTTTCTTGGGGAAGGAACCATGTAACTGAATGGTTACAACACTGTGAACTCAATGAACTAAAGGCAACCAAAGGCCAGGTGGATGTATTTAATTGGTTGGCATCCTTTGTGTGTGTGTGTGTGTCAGTAAAAAGTAAGCAATGTTTGAAACAGGAAATTCATCACAATATATTTCAACAATGTGGAAATTTTATTCATCAAAGTAAGTACTATTATAATCAACACGTGTTTGCCAACGAGTTACAAGTTTGTTTATTCTGGTAGCATAAAAATCTGGCGTTCTGGAACTGATGAACTCTTTGAACTCATTTCAACATCAGTTTGATTTTTTAACTCCTCTCGCAGTAAACCATCAAGGTGCTTGAAAAAGTGGTAGTCGGTAGGAGAAAGGTGTGGGGAATAAGCTGGGCGAGGAAGAACTTTGTAGGCAAGTTCTCTCAACTTCTGGAATGTCATTAGTGAAACATGGTTGAGAATTGTCATGAAGAATGATTGGCCCTCTTCTGTTGACCAGTCTGGACAGAGGAGTAGTAGTTTTTCATTCATTTTGGCAATTTCATGGCAATATGTTTCTGCAGTAATGGTTTTTCCAGGTTTTAGGAAGTTATAGGGGATGAGTCCAGCAGTACACCACCAAGCAGTCACCGTAGCCTTCTTTTTGAAGAGCTCAGGTTTAGGGAAAATTTTGGTTTTTCATTTTGGTCCAGCCATTGTGAAGAACATTTTTTATTACTGTACATAATGCTCTTTTCATTGCAAGTTAAAATAGGTTTGAGAAATGTATCAGTCTGGTTATGGAGAAGAAATGACAAGCAAATTTCATATCTGCACATTTTCTGATTTTCTTTCAAATTGTGTGGTACCCATTTGTTGAGCTTTTTTGATTTTCTGATTGCATGCAAATGGTTGCAGCCAGTTTTCTAACTAACTTGAAGTTTTTTTTTGCCAGTTCTTGAGCGGTTTTACGTGGATCTTTCTCAGTGACAGTTTTTAATTGACCGTCATCAATGACAGATGGGTATCCACTGCACTCATGATCTTCAAGGCTCAAGTCTCCACTGTGAAATCATTTAAACCCTTTTCAAGCTGACCACTCACTGGTCATTCAAATATCACGCTTTGACAGTTCCATTTCAGATGATTGCAACAATGGTGAAAAAAAATATCAGTGTTAATTTATTGATGCATTTGGGAAATTAGGGTTAGGGTTATCAAATGTTATAAAAAAATTCAAAGCTCTGCAAAAATCCCATACAAATTCTTCATGGTTCAAAACGTTGCTTATTTTTTACTCAACCTGGTGTATACATATATATAAATAAACCACATGATGAATAGTTCAAACCTTACTACAGCTGTTGTCTTATGCCCCTGATGAAAGCTGCTAACTTTGCTAGCTCTGATTTGTTTGACTAAAACAGGTTCTATTCCTCCACACTTAACAAAAAAAAAAAGGGTGTCATCCAACTGTAAGAACAAATACTTAAATATTGAGCCAGTGAAAGCCCCTTGACACAATTGCACTACTTGCAAGGAGTAGCAGCCAGATTTCCCTCAAATCACAAAATGATGGTGAATAATGTTGTTCTAGAAATACTCTGTCTAAAAAACAAAACAAAAAAACCAGTTGGCCACAATTGGAATCAAAATTTTCATCAAAGTTTACTAGTTGCTAAATACAGTAGCAGGTGTTCCAATGTATGCCAAGTCACAGTAAACTAGCATTTCAAAGTTTATGCGTAACTAATGCACCCCATCCCATATATATTCGTAGATGGGAGGTAACACTCTAAAAGAGGCAACACAAGTCAAGTTTGCCATTTGATAAATAGAGATGGATAAAACAAGTACTTGACTAAGCACCAAAGTTGTTGATATTGACTAAAGCCCTTGAAAGTGGGGTCTCAGCATATCTGCAATTCAATCATTATTTTGTATCAAAATGAATTTTCTGAATTGTTCTTAAATCCTTCAAACAACACAATGTTTGGCAAGTTGGAATTGTTGTTTGTGAGAAGAGAAAAATACATTTTGAAAGGTCATAAATAGTGTTAACTCAATTTGCAGAAAGTTTTTGACTGGAGATTCGCTCAGTGAGAATGCTTGTGCTGTGACTCCTGTGATTCTTTGTCCATTGAATCGGCTCTGTGGTTAAGAAGCTTCCTGTGTATGTAGTTTTGGGTTCAGTCCTACTGGGTGGTACCTTAGGCATGTCCACTATAGTCTTGGAACAACCAAAGTTCTTTGAGTAAATTTGTTAGAAACTGAAAGAAGCCTGTTGTATATGTATGTGTGTGTATACACATATACATATATTTGTATGTGTGTGTGTGTGTGTGTGTATATATCGCCATGTTGATTCGTTAGCTACTGCACGCATTTTTTTTCTCTCCTTCTTTCTGTGTTTTTCTCTCTCTGTGTATCTTTCTGTTGAAGAGCGTAGGCTCGAAACGTTAAAGACTTGTTTTATTTATATTTCCTGAGCGCCATACTAATACAATTGTTCGTTTGTTTTCCACCTGCCTTCGTCTTTTGTTTATTTTCATAAAGCTTCCCGTTATATATATATATATATATATATATATATATATATATATATATATTGAATCACTAGAGTTAAAGTCTGGTCAGAGTGACCAATGATTTTGCATCCATGAAAGCCACAGCTCATCAGACTTATCAGACGCTTTGTGTGTGTGTGTGTATGTGTACATTTACACACACACTCACACACACACATCATCATCGTTTAACGTCCGTTCTCCATGCTAGCATGGGTTGGACTGTTTGACCGGAGATCTGGGAAGCCAGAAGGCTGCACCAGGCTCCAGTCTGATCTGGCAGTGTTTCTACAGCTGGATGCCCTTCCTAACGCCAACCACTCTGTGAGTGTAGTGGGTGCTTTTTACGTGCCACCGGCACGGAAGCCAGTGAAGGCGGCACTGGCATCGGCCACGTTCGGATGGTGGTTTTTACGTGCCACCGGCACGGAAGCCAGTCTGGACGGCACACACATATAGAAAATACACTTTAATTGAAATACAGTTTCCCCAGTATTAAACATATCTAATATAATAAATGTGAGTGTCAGTGTGTCACACTTTTTCAACTTTACTCCTAGAGGCCATAGTCCAACATATCATACCATTTTGGAATCAGGCTGACTCCATGAGTGAATTTAAAACATTCTGGGTTGAATCTGGACCTGAAATCCTGAAATTCTGGATTCCTATGTTTCCATTACTGTGATTGTTTTCAGTGATTTTTTTTACATGATTTTTGTAAAGGAAGGTTTTGACTTGTTGTTTAGCCCTAGTTTATCACTTTTTAGTGGTATTATTTATCCTATTGTTTTTAGTGTATCTAAGTTCAACATTTCCAATGTATCCTTCCTTTGTTTTTAAATTGTAGGGTTTGATTTGAGGAAACTTGTCTATTTATTTCTAGTAGATCAAGCAACCTCAAAGAAGTTCTCTCCTTGTCCTTGATTATGCTTAGTATTTTTGTTATGTTTACGTACATTTAAATATTTAAATGAATGAGTATAATACATACTGTATATCTGAATATTTTCATAAGGAAGTGTATAATGCATATTGTATATTTAAGTAAAGTAGTATGATATATATTGCATCTTTTGTTTTTTACTTGTTTCAGTCATTATACTGTGGCCATGCCTTGTAGAATTTTTTGTGAAATGAATTGACCCCAGTACTTATTTTTTGTTAAGCCTGGTACTTGTTCTAGCAGTTTCTTTTGCTGAACTGCTAAGTTCCAGGGATGTAAACACACCAACTCTGGTTGTTGAGCAGTACATGTGTTATATATCTTCAAATGAAGGCATATAACACATGTATATTTACATATATAATTGAAGATGTATAGTATATATTGTTTATTCATGTTTAAATGAAGAAGTTTAATATATATTGTATATTTTATCTTTAATAATCTTTTCTTTCTCTCATCTTTTCTAGCTCCCTTTACAATTATAACATTCCCCTTTTTATTTGCTGTGATGTTTGGAGATGCTGGACATGGCTTCTTGATGACCCTCTTTGCAGTTTGGATGATTGTGAGGGAAAAAGTATTATCAACCAAAAAAGGGGATAATGAGGTAACTTTTTGCATTTTTCAAGCTCATTGTTTTTGTTACTCTTTTCATCTAAATCCAAGTCATATTTAAAGACATTCTAGATGTGACCATTCCTTTTATTTTTTTTTCATACATACAGTATCTAAAAATACATTAACAAATTTGTCCTTCAATTTTTATGAGAGTGGGTATGATTTAAAAAAAAATTGTATGTTATTTCAAGCAGATTGTCAGCAACATCTAAAGGCTCTCTCCATTGATAATTTATATTGTTGTATGTAGGAGATCTATGTTCTCAGTAGATTTGTTTATACAACATAGTTGTACTAATAATGTATGTTGTATATGCACATGTATATACATTTACAGATAACTGAAATTTGTCTGCTATTTATTAGCAGGTCAAGTAACCACATAGGAGATCCCTTAGTACAGTGGTTTTCAACCAGGGTTCCGCAGAACCTTAGGGTTCCGCAAGAAGTTACAAAACTGCTAAAATCGGCAGTAATTTTTAATTCACCTATTAAATTATTGCACAGGGGTTCCTCGAGCCAGTGGAATGGTTCCTTGGGGTTCTGCTCCAGCAAATAGTTTGAAAAGCACTGCCTTAGTAAATTATGAATGTATATTTTTATCTATATATAAAAGTGAAATGGCCGAAAGTGTCTCATTTAGTGGTTATGCAGGGTTCAGTGGCAGTAGGCTTGCTCGGATTGCAGCGAAAATTTACAGTGACATGTAAAATGATGCGAGGAAGTGACTGGACTAGGTTAGAAATCTCCATCTCAAAAGCTGTGGTCACTAGGGCAACAAAACCCAGACTTTGACATGTGTTTGGAGTTTCTCTCTTTCGGACATCACCATGTCTTCTTCAATCTCTCTCTTTCCCCACTTCCTTCAAATTTCTCTCTATAATGACATTTGACAGCTTCCACTCTCTTTCTCTCTCTGCCTTCGCCATCTCTCTGTCACTCCTCTCTCTCTGTATGTCTGTCTGTATCTATAGAGAGAAAGCGTTGACAGCTGCAAAAGTTTAAATATTCCCACCACAGGTCTTTTACAACGGTGAATTATTATCGCCCACCACCACCGCACAATCATGATAACAGATATTTATTGTATCAATTTATATATATGTGTGTGTGTGTGTGTGTGTATATATATATATATATATATATATATATATATATATATATATATATATAAAATGTGTATACATATATATTATGTATATTGTTGGCACTCCATCAGTTACGACAACAAGGGTTCCAATTGATCCGATCAATGGAACAGCCTGCTTGTGAAATTAATGTGCAAGTGGCTGAGCACTCCACAGACATGTATATCCTTAACGTAGTTCTCGGGGGAGATTCAGCATGACACAGAGTGTGTTAAGGCTGGCCCTTTGAAATACATGTACAACAGAAACAGAAAGATAGAGAGAGAAAAAGTTGTGGTGAAAGAGTACAGCAGGGTTTGCCACAACACCCGCTCTGGGAATCAAAACTGCGATCCTACGACCGTGAGTCCGCTGCCCGAACCACTGGGCCATTGCGCCTCCAATTATGTATATATATAATTTATATCTATATATATATGTGTGTATATATATATATATATATTATATATATATATATATATATATATATATATGTGTGGTGTGTGTGTGTGTGTGTGTGGTGTGTGTGTGTGTGTGTGTGTGTGAATACATATGTATATATAATGCACACACACATATATATATATATATAATGTGTGATTGAACTGAAAATATGCTCACACATGTTAAAACTGCTGGCGCGTTTGCATGGCAACTTTGAGTTTGCTCAATTGAAAGGTGTGGCCTCTAGGGCAAAATTCCTCATCTTTTAAAATGTGGCCTGAGTAGGCCTGAATGAAATCGGGTTATAATAACCAAATAAGTAAAACAATGAAAAACTATGCCATTTTAATCCTGAGCAAGGTCGGGTGTCTCTGTAAGTCTGCTACATATTTGTGAAAAGGACGGACGTTGTCTCACAAGCAGTTGAGCAGGTAAAAGTGTTAGTAAATGTGGTCAGATTGAGCTGAAAATTTGTACACCTCTGTTAAAAGTGCTGGCAAGTTTGCATGGCAACTTTGAGTTTGCTCAATTGAAAGGCGTTGCCTCAAGGGCAAAATTCGTCATCTTTTAAAATGTGATCTGCATAGACCCAAATGAAATCGGGTGAATACCAAAATGAGTAAAACAGTAATAAACTATTTTAATCTCGAGCAAGGTCGGGTTTCTCTGCTAGTATTATATAAAGGTAAACCACGAATGCCATTGGCTTATTTTTTTTTATACCTGAACTAACCAGTAGCTAAATTTAAATAATAACCATACACCTCTCTTTTAAAACAACTATTCTTCATAATCATCAGATACATGTCTGTAGTAGCATACGTTGAACTATACTGTATCATCAGGAGAAACTTAATCTTCTAAAGTCCACTCAAACTAGTTTTTTACCTTTTGTTTCCACTTTGACTGTTATTTTATACACTGTCTCTCATTCAGAATATGACATTTGTTTTAGGTACCTGTTTTTTCTCATCTAGATATGCCCAATAATGTCTTTGATGCCACAGCTGCTTTCTCAAATTTCTTGCATTCAGTGAAATGTTAGGTTTACATTGAAAAAGATGGTCTTGGCTGCTATAGGTCTAGGGGGCCTATGTATGCTGTGGTTTGCTGTCAGTAAATAAATGCCATAGACAGGTATTGCTTTACCTGACAGCTTATAATGCTGATAAGACAGTCCTGCATACAGCATAGATCTGTTGATACATATATATTTGTCTAGAGAAAGAAACCCTTTATGAGTAATTCTAGATATTAGTTTACTTGTCTCAGCAAACTTACCTGAAACTATTTTCACTACTCAATGTTGTTGACATTAAAAATAACCAAATTAGAAAACTCTTGTCTGAATATACATGACTAGTAAAGTAATTTATGCTTTGTTGAATTGAATTTAGAAATGTTTGATTTAATGAAGTGGACAAGCAGTTTTGGTACTGCCCACTTTTCCTAAATTTACTGATAACTTCTGGATTATTTTTATTAAGTGCTTTGTAATCTTTTGTAGATCTGGAATACCACATTTGGTGGGCGCTATATAATTCTACTTATGGGAATTTTTTCCATATATACTGGTTTCTTGTATAATGATGTATTTTCAAAATCTCTCAATATATTTGGATCATCATGGTATACTAACAAAACTGTGCCGTAAGTATTTAAATTTGATTTTTGAAAGACTGACCCTTTCAGTAGCAACTCACCTGAAACCACTTCTGCTTATTTCATACAAATGCTCTATTTTGGAATGTTCATGTTTAAATTAAAATCTTTCTTTATAAATTTGATTTAGATTTTTTCCTTTAGTTATAAACAGTATTTTAATAATGACATAGTTATTTTACTAAATTCTTTTCAATTACTGATTATTTTCAAAAATAACTGAAACACACAAAGGTCTAGTAAGCATGACAACCTCTCTAGTGTTTGTGCCACAAAAAAATCTACTCTGTACAAACAGATAAATGGTTGGCATATGAACAGAGAAAATGTAGGACTGTGAGGTCCTTATAGCCCTGTGTTACTGAGGACTAATCAATCCCTCTAGTGTTGCTATAAAATAATGCCCCTTGTACACTCTTTAAAATGGTTAGAAATACCAAGCTAAAGGAGCACCAATTTATGGGATCAGTGACTCCCAGCTACTGATTATCCAAATCATGACAATCCTGTCCAACTCATGCCAGTATCGACGAGTATGTTGGGCCTGAGTTTTTATGGCCAGATATCCTTTGTGTTGCCAAACCCCTCTTATTTCCAAGTGGGATAATAATTTCCTAGTCTATTGAATAACAAACAGCTCAGATATGCTGTCAGTGTGGACTGCAACATTATCAGGAAACAATTGTTTTCAAACTAGTGGAAGCAAAGGCAATATGGACTATCACAAACATACTTTCTCTTTTCTCTCTCACTCTTCTCCCTCCCTCCCCCCTCTCTCAATAGGATTCTTTCAGTTTCCATTTACCAAACCCACTTACAAGGCTTTGGCCAGCTTTGGACTATAGTAGAAGATACTTACCCAAAGGACTGAATTTGAAGCCACTTGGATGGGAAGCAAATTTCTTATCCACACTGCCATGCTTGAAATGAAACTCAAAATTGATGTGGTAAATCTATTTTTGGTACACATGGAGAATGGAAACAAAGGAGACATATGTTTAAAATTATCACATTGCTATGATGGTTTGGGAAGTTTTTAAAAAATGTGGTTTTCAATGCTTAATACTCCAGATGCACTGAGTGAAACTTCAATGAAGACATTTATTTAGAAATGCAATTTGTTAATTTTCAGTAAAGGAAGCAGTATCATATTCAATCCTGGGACCATGTATAGCTCCACGCCTTATCCAATTGGTTTGGATCCAGTAAGTATATCACTATAATTTCTTTATATTTTCATACTCTTTTAGGTTTATATTGCTACCAGTAACTTTTTAACACCATACTGTAGATGTAAGTTCTTAAGGAACTAAGTCTATGATAAATTTGATTTTCAGTTGTAGCTATTTCACTTTTTTTTATGTGTGTTACTGTTATTCATGGAGAAGGTGTGTGCAAGAAAAAAAAACTACACTGGTATGGTCATGTGATGCATATGGACGAGGACAGCTGTGTAAACAAGTGCCGATCTAACTGTGGAGGGAACCTGTGGAAGAGGTAGACCTAGGAAAACACAAGATGAGGTGGTAAAGCATGATCTTCAAATGTTGAGTCTCACAGAGGTGATGACAAGTGAATGAAACCTTTTGCGATTTGCTGTACTTGAGAAGACATGTCAAACCAAGTGAAATCATAGTCATGACCAGTGCTGGTGACATGTAAAAGGCACCCATGCCAGTGACACCTAAAATCTACACTCTTGGAGTGGTTGGCATTAAGAAGGGCATCCATCTGTAGAAACCAAGTCAAACCAGGCTAGAGCCTGGTACAGCTCTCTGGCTTACCAGTTCCAGTCAAACCATCAAACCCATGCTGACATGGAAAACAGACACTAAATGATGATAATGATGATGATGGTATAAACTCATCTGAGACAGTCCTTGATTCAAACTTCTTCTTTTAAAGTGATCTAATTTAAAACCTTCCTTCATAATCTCATGTTAATTTATGTTCCAGGTGCCAGCTTAATCATCATCATCATCATCAAACGTCATTTTCGTACTGGCAGAATTGTTAGGACACCAGCCAAAATGCTTAGTGTCATTTCATCTGTCTATATGTCCTGAGTTTGAATTTTGCCAAGGACAGCTTTGCCTCCTATCCTTTTGGGGTCAATAAAATAATACCAGTCAAGTACTTTGTTTGATGTACTCAACTTCCCCTTCTCCTTTAAAATCTGCTGGCCCTGTGCTAAAATTTGAAACTATTATTATTATTATTATCATTATTTTTATTATAAGGTGGTGAGCAGATGGAATGCTTAGTGGTATTTCATCTGCTGCTATGTTCTGAGTTCAAATTCTGCTACGGTCGACTTTGTCTTTCATCCTTTCAGAGTCGATAAACTAAGTACCAGTTGCATACTGGGGTTGATGGCCTCCTCCCCAAAAATTTCAGACCTTGTACCTATAGTAGAAAGGATTATTACTATTATTATTATTATTATAAGGCGGCAGGCTGGCAGCATCATTAACATGTACAAAATGTTTAGTAGCATTTTGTCTGTCTTTATGTTCTGGATTCAAATTCTGTCAAGGTCAACTTCACCTTTTATCCTTATGAGGTTGATAAAATAAGTACCAGTCATGTACTGAGGTTGATGTTATAGACTAACCCCTTCCCCCAAAATTTCAGGCCTTGTACCTATAACAGAAAGAATTATTGTTGTCATTGGCAGCAAGCTAGCAGAATTGTCAGAGCATCTGCCAAAAGGCCTGTCAGTATTTCTTCTGATTCCTTCATTACAATCTTAGTTCAAATTCCATTGGGATCAACTTTGCTACTCACCCCTTTATGGTTGATAAAAGAAAGTATCAGTCAAGTACTGGGTCAATGACACTAATTAACCCCCTCCTTTGCACCTTTGTTAGAAAACATTACTATTATATTTTCTTTATACTGTGTTATTTCAGGCTTGGCAGTTCTCTCAGAACAAAATCACTTTCACTAATTCTTTCAAGATGAAAACTTCTATTATACTTGGTGTGTCTCAAATGATGTTTGGTGTTTTCCTGAGTTTATCAAACCACAGGTAATATATGTAATAGCTTTTATTCTTACAAAGCATGTATTCTTATTTTCAGAATCACCCTATAGTCTGGCCCTGCCAAATCCCACCATAACAGCAATCATTTGGATTTTCTTTTTCTTTTTTATTTGTTTTGCTACTTGTTTTCATCAGTGCTACTATTTTTTAAATATTTTTTCTTGTAGTACTACTGATAATATATGTACTACTGTTAAGAAATCAGTATTTTAAAAAAAAGCAGAAATTAATATATTTTTTATTTTTATAACGTAAAATACATATACCCATCCCAGTTTTGTATTTCACTTCTATCTTAACTCAACACAATCTGAAATCAAACTCATATGTTATTACTCTCTATAACATTGTAGTAAAGAGTGTTTGCCAACAACATGGCAGTCCTGGTTTAGGACTGATGTCTCCTGGGGCTAAATTACAGCAACATTAGTTTTAAACCAGGACTGCCATGTTATGTTGGCAAACAAAGTTTACTACAAAGTACTGTTGCTGAATATCTCACATTGTGAGGTTAAAAAACAGTAATTTTCTAATGTGAAGACATTTCTAATATTTCAATTTTTCCATGAATCATCTCTCTTTACATTGTTGTAGGGTATATTTTCTCCAACATAATGTAAAAAAATCTTTTTTGTTTTATTGCAGATATTTCCAGAAACCATTGAATGTATTCTGTGAATTCATTCCTCAAATTATATTCCTCTCTTGTTTGTTTGGTTATCTGGTCATTTTAATTTTTGTGAAGTGGGTAAATTTTGATTACACAACTGCCGGTACAGCACCAAGTTTACTTATAGGTAAGTAGCTTTGAACACATACTAACAGTTTTTATTACTTTCTGAGGACTATAAAATAAGTGTTTTTAATCTTCATTTCATATTAGACAAAATGTTCATCACAGTATAATCATTGTTTAAAGCCTATGTTTCCATGCTGCCATGCTGCCATGAGTTAAATGGTGTGATAGGATCTTATGTGTCTGAAGACCAACATCTACTTTGGCATGGTCTCTACCCTTCCTAGCACCAACCACTTTACAGCATGTAATAAGGATTTTTGGAGGTTTTTTTGTGATATCATCCTTAGTGAGGTTATCTTGCAAGACAAAAATCCCTTTAAACAAACTAGGCCACAATATAGAAAGTTATGCTTTTATGCTATGGGATGACAGGTTATAATGACAGAGCAAAATTTAGAAAAAATAGGTTTCTTGCTGTAGAGGAGCTACACAGTTATTCATATTACAGAAGAGAGGGTGGGAGTGGCCAAGCTGGAGCTAAAAAGAGTTAAATATAGTGGTGATGAGGTGTCAGGGTGGGCCCTCAAAATACAAGGTAAGTGGAAATTAATAGGAACAGAAGAACAGGATGTGTGCATGGGTTAAGGTTGCAGGTGTGCATGGGAGAGTGTGAGATGGTTAGAGATTGGGGTTGAGTGAGAGGAGGAATATTATAAAGAACAAATGTTGAGGGATGATAAGTAGGGAAGAGAGGGTGATAACTGCAGAAATGGGGTAGGGTTGTGAAGAAGGCGATGGGTGACCAATGATGCATGAATTGGAGATGAAGTAGGGGAGAGGAGCTGACTGACAGTGTAGAAAATGCGGTGGGGAGAGAGTGAAGAGTAGCTGAATAGTAAATGATAATAATGACACAGTAGACAGAAGAAAGAGGTAGGATGAGAGAAAGGAAAAAGTAAGAGATAACATATGGTTGAGTAGGTTGTAAGACTGAGGGGAAAGACATAATGAATAGGGAGAGGAAGAAAGAAACTTTGGATTTTTTAGAATATTGCATTCTTAATGCAATTTACTTTACTCAAGTTTAAAGAAAACTTATGCATAGAAATTTTATTTCTTTTTTAGTTGCAATAGAAGCACATAATGGACTTATTGATAGTTATAGAGATAAAGAAACATATTTCAGTATGTAATCTTCTTTGTAATATCTTGATTAATTTTATTTATTTATTTTTTATTTTAGGTTTAATTAATATGTTCCTTTTTAAATATCCCAATAGTCCTTCATATGAGAAACCATTTTACTCTGGTCAGGTATGTATATCATAAATGCAAACTATTTAAAACTATTTGATTCAAGTTTAAATCCTCATCATTCATGAAGTAAAATAGCTGAGTAGATGAAGTGTTGGGCTTCCGGTTTGTGGAAGATATGTGTGTTTTGTTGTCTATGTTTTACTGAAATATATCTCTTAACAGGCGCAGGTGTAGCTGTGTGGTAAGAAGCTTGCTTTCCAACCACGTGGTTCTGAGTTCAGTCCCACTGTATGGCACTTTGGACAGGTGTCTTCTGCTATAACCTTGAGCCAACTAAAGCCTTGTGAGTAGATTTGAGAGACAGAATCTGAAAGATGCCCATCTTATATATATATATGTATGTGTGTGTGTGTCTATGTCTGTGTTTGTGTTTGTCCCCCACCACTATTTGGCAACCAGTGTTAGTGTGGTTACATTCCTGTAACTTAGTGGTTTGGCAAAAGAAATTGATCAAGTACTAGGCTTAAAAAAAAAAAGTACTGGGGTCAATTAATTTGTTTAAATATTCTTCAAGGTCATGCTCCAGCATGGCTTCAGTGTATTAACTGAAACAAATAAAAGATATAGAACAGCTACTCAGTTGTATGTAACTGAGTCCTTCACCTAGCCATAGGGCATAGTCTTTAGTTTATCACAGGTAACACTTCACAACTGATTCTCATCTACTTAACAGAACGTAAAATGAATTTCAAGTGCTAGCCTTATAAACCTTTTTGTTTCGTAAAAGAATTAACTTATTTTAGCTGTTGCAGATAGGCTCGAAAGAAGATTATGAATCTAGTATTATTGGAATTGTTTCTGCCAACTCACTAGTATACATTGTTATATTAGGTGTATCTATGTGGAGAAAAGATTATTGAAAATTGAAGTGATGCAGAAAATATTATTTTTATATAAATACTCCAACACCATTTTACAAGTTTAACAGACATTGGTGAAGGAAACAAACAATTATATTAGTTTAACCCTTTTGATACCAACCCACATGAGGCCACCGCTGGTTCTATGATGCAAACTTCCTGCTTTAAAGTGATCTAAATTAAAACCTTCCATCAAACATTTGTGCTAACTTTCATTCTAAACAGCTGTTTTGTAATAAAAGATTACAGTGTAACATGATTTTTGTCCTTTGGTAGCAACTATTATTCCCTATTTGCTTACCCCTAGAAAGTATGAAAAATGGCTAATATTTCCTTCAAACTTTGCTTTTGTTACATTTATTCAAACTCCATAGGATCCCTTTCAAGACATGGCTCTGATGCTCCCCCCACTACTCCTGCTCATGGTCAGAGATGCACATGTTGTCAACCACTAAAGGACATGCTCAAGTGGTTATGGTCAAGCAACTGACAAGCAAATCTTTGGTATTTAGCAGAATATTTGATATGACAATATTTCTGCTTCAGCAACCCATCACTGAATCTGTCTGAAATGTAATGGAAAATAGGTCAGTTTCAAAACATTGACGTCCAGGTCGCAAAGGCAAAGTTTAAAGGGAATAGTTATTTCCTTTGATTTCCAGATAGAAGCAAATAGGAAATAACACTCACTATCCAAAGAGATGAAAAAAATTAGAATTTTGTTACACTGTGTTATTTTACTAAATTCTTCATTATTTCAAAAATCAACTGAAGCAAGAGCAATATATTTCAACAGAAATATTGTAACAAAAGGGTTAAAAAAATCTTATTTGTATAAAATAGTTTAATTTTATATTTAATTTAATTCTTTTATATTCAACATGTTTATGTAATGTTTGCTAATTTTCTTTTACTCAGCCTGGTTTCCAAGGATTTTTAGTGGTGGTAGCTTTTCTTTGCGTGCCGTGGATGTTGTTGGTAAAACCTTATCTGCTTAAAAAGAAGCACATGGCACAACAGGTAAGCATTAGTTCTTTTATAATGTAAATTATTTTTCCTTTTGTATTATGTCTTATGATAGTTAAACAAAAACTTTTAAGCTTGAAAATAGAAATCAATACAAACAAGTATGTACATGTAGACATCGGTCCCATCATATATACATATGCAAATATATATATATATATATATACACTCACACATATAACATACACACATATGTATATACATATGCCGTAAATCCTCGAGTATAATCGACATTTTTTCCCCCAAATTTAAAGGTCAAAATCCTTAGTGTGTACTCTATACGAGGTTAAAAATGAAAATTATTTTCTAAGCAATGTCTGAGTCTCTATTTGCTGTCCGGCAATGTTTATTCAGACGCATTTTGTAATGTCGGGTGCAAAAATACCTTAAGCTAAGCCTGAAAGCAATGAAGTCATAAAAGAATCATTCATGACTTGCAGTAAGCAACATTTTTTAAACGTTATTACTGTTATTTCTTTATTTTCTGCAAACAAAATGCACAAAAAAGCTACATGTTTGTATTATGTTATATGTACAATAATAATAAAGGACGTTTACCATATACATTTTACAAACCAAGGATGTTATATAGACCTCCTTGACTCAATTTAGAGAAGGGGTGCATATTATACACAAGGTTTAGGTTTTTCAGAGGTACAGCTCCCTAAAAATCCCCTGCGTATTATACTCAAGGGCGGACTATACTCGAGGATTTACGGTATGTACACCTGTTTACATATACATGCACCTTAAAGTATAAGTGGGATGTAACTATAAGAAAATAAATTATATACTCCATATATATTTTTATATATCTGTATATAAACCTGTGTATATGTATGTATGTATGTAAAAATATATATATATATAGCTACATGTGTGTATAACTATATACTTTTATCCATGTATATGCTTATGTACATATGCATGTGTTGTGTGTATATGAGTGTGTGTGAATATATATATATATATATGTATATGTGTGTGTGTGTATATATATATAATATATATATATATATATATATATATATATATATATACATATATATATATATAAGTTTAAAAAAATTAAAAAATTAAAGGTTTAAAAATATAATTTAAAATTTAAAAAATATAAAAATTTATAAATATAATTTAAAATTAAAATTTTATATTTTCTATATTATATTAATTATATTTATTTTTATGTTTTGGTTTATGTTTTTCACTGTTTGATTTGCCTAATAGTGGTTTTATCTCTAATTTAATTTATATGTGTGTGTGTGTGTATATATATATATAATATATATATATATATATATACGCACACACGTGTATATATATATATATGTTATATGAAAATCATAATGATGATGAGCTTATTGTACACAGTGCTCATGTGCACTACAACTGGTTGGAAAAGAGTTGAAGAGGGGATAGTAAACAGTTGTATAAATCAAGTAAAGACAGCAGTGAAGGTTAGAAATACTTGCTCAGTACACAGACTAAAACATAGAAAGGCAGAAATGTGAACTGTAAAAGAGTCATCAAGAGGAAAGGGTGCCATGTAATGTCAGGAGTAGTATTGTTAAATTTCAGGAAACATGGAATTATTTAACGATACAGTGCCCTGACAGCTAACAATTGACATGGGTTGTTTATTCCATACTTTGACAATTCTGGGCATGAAAAAATGTTTCTGAAAATGCTGGCTGCTGCACTGTTTTTGATTCTATAAGTAACCTTAGATATTAGAGGTATTGAATTCAACGAGGCTGCCAAAATTGTTGTCACTTGCTAGATGTTGAAACTTAAAGTGTGTCGATACCCAGAGAAGCAATATGTTAAAGATATAGTAAGTGAAAAGCAGTTGATGTATGCCTTGCGGCACATCTTTGGTAGATAAATATTCTTGGGGTATGAGAGTAGAAATGCAAACTTTTGTGTTCATGTAGCATAGCCATATATAGCTTTAAATAGATAACTGGTGAACAGATGGCAAGGTCTTACTAACTGATGCTAAAATACCTGCAGCATTTTTGACAATTTTTGAAATGTGGTTCATCCAGTGCAGATTATTGCTAAGAATAATGCCTATGTCACCTTCATTGGCAGACTTCTTATGGCTGATGTTGTGGAGGGAGTTGATAAATTCTGAGTTTTCACTTCCAGAATGTATAATGGTGCGTTTGTCTATAGCTAGGTGGTGTTGGCAGTTAGTAACCCATTGCTGCATTGTATCCAAGTCAGATCACAGCAAAGATCAGTAGCATATAGTATCTGTTCTTTTTATTTTGAGGTACAGATTAATGTTGTCTACATATTTCAACACACTAACATGTTTTGGATTGATATTTTATTAATAAGCAAAAGACAACAGAAGACCAAGAATAGATCCCCATGGGACTCCAGATGTCAATACATAGGGTGCGGAATGTTGTCCTAATACTATGGCTACTTCTTTTTAATCGAGAACGAAAGACTTCAACCAGTTATAAAGATTAGTCTTCATTGCCCACTACAGAGAGTTCCACCATAAGTTGTTCATGTGAAACAGCATTAAAGGCTCTGGCAAAGTCAAAATAAATAACATCCATCTATTAATCATCATCTGTGATTCAAGTGATGCCTTCAAGAAATTTGATGAGTTGGCTCGAGTTAGTGGGTAAATCCAAATTTAATGATTGAATAAGGTTATGATAGTTCCAGGGTGTCTTCCTGACACAGGGCTCTAATATGACAATACAGCAAGTGAGACTGGATGATTATTGACAGGTGATGTGCAGTTACCCTTTTTGGACTGGGGATTGATGCTGGCAATTTTTCACTGTTCTGGGGTAACAAAGAATTAGAAGACAGATTAGAGAATTGGTGCAATACAAAAGGCCATCACATTTGAGAAACAGTAACATCATCAAGACTAAAGGAAGCACAGTTGTGCATATGTTTGAGGTGTCATCACAGCATTGCAGGAATAACTTCAATAGGGGTTATGGAATTTGGTATCAGCAGAAGTGAAGATGGTACATTCAGATTTTCAACTAGAAAAATGCCAGCCATTTGTTAATAAGTTCTATGCATTCTTCAGGGTCATCAGTAATGTGACCTATGGTGGGGATTGTGGAGAGGGCTGACTGGAAGGTGAGGTTTCTCTTTCAAATACACACATTTTCAGAACATCTTATGATCAGGGTTGGCTAGTATGTATTGTTCAGATTTAAGTACTACTTCAGTTTCATGTATTCGTACTGTGTATGTGTGCACATTATATGTATGATTATATTTTATTCTAGTTTTCTCTTACCCTCACTTTTTGTTTAAAGGCAGATTCTAAAATTTATTGAATATCATGTGACCCTCCAATAATAATTTTTGAACATTCCAGAAAAATTTAATTTTTACTAAATAATGAAAAAACTTGATTATTAAAGTTAGTTTGATAAGTGCCATGCATGAAACTCATTCCACTTCATTACATTTATGTGTGCAATATGTTTATCTGCATGTGTGTGTGTGTGTGTGTGTGTATTTCTAAATATACAAGGTCTGATCAATAAGTATCTGGACTGTTGCCATAGTAACAAAGCTAATGCATGCAGAGTGAAGCCGCTTGACAAAGGTTGACTTTGAATTCTGCTGTGCACTTCTGCTGTTTACAGCAGTGCTTGGAAGGAAGGTGTGTAGTGTGTGATTGTCGCATTCACCATGAGAAAGAAAGTTGTAGGCCTATGCAAAGTTTTAGAAAGTGTATGCAGAGGAGTGTATGAGTCATACACAAGTGTACGAGTGGTTCAAACGTTTCTAAGATGACCGGAAAATGCTGATATTGACAAACATTCTGGGAGATCCACAACTAGTAGAACTGAGAAAACATCATAGATGTATGTGCAGCTTTGAGGGGAAATTATTGAGTCACCATCCATGAATTATCAGAGGATGTGCAGATTAGTTACAGTTCAGTTCAGTCCATTATCGCTGAAGATTTGGGTATGAGATGTGTGCCAAGTTGGTGCCAAAACTGCTTTCAGCTGACTAAAAAGATATTTGGGTTTCAGTTGAACAAGATCTTCTTGAATGTGTCGAGAATGATGAAAGCGTTTTGAAAACTTTGCGTAGACCTCTGAACAGGTATTGCCAAGCTTTTGGCATATTTGATGCCGATTCTCTGCTCAACTTCCTGTGTCATGGTCAATGCAACAATCACATGCAACACACCTTTGTTCCAAGCACTGCTGTAAACAGCAGAAGTGAGCTAGAATGTTAAAACTTAGTGCACATGCCCAGCAGCGATCAAGGTCAATCTGTGCCAAGTGGCTTCACTCTGTGTGTTTTAACTTCATTACTGTGGCAACAGTCCATATACTTATTGATTAGACCACATATATGTATATATGTTCATGAATTCTTGAAAATAGCAATACTTTCTACTTTTCAGAATACATTTTATTGATATTTACTCCAGACATATTAGTTTTAAAATCTTAGCTTTGTTTCGTATTATGTTTTCTCTTTTTTGTTTTCTTTTGAATTCATTGAAAATTTACATTATTTACATTTGACGGCTATTTGTACTCATCTTGTTTGTTGTTAACACACTGTCAAATGTAAATAATGTACATAATTCCTCATCTCTCAAATACAGAACTGTATCATTGAAAATTGATACTGATTTTGTAGTTCTTTATTGTTTTGATTTTATGTTCCAGAAATTTCCTCCTACGAATTACCTCTAAATTTATGGAAAGTTATTTGTAAAATTCTTAAATAAGTATTAAAATTGCAGTTCCTATACGTGAAGAAAACAGAAGCAAACCATATGATTTCTTATTTGTAGGTAGCTATGCAAAATTCATTTTGCATATCAACAAAATTACTCACTCTCAATATGAAAACTAGCAGCTTTAGTTGCTAATGCTGTGCCTGGCGAATCTATTTTAATATCTTTTTTTGCTTTAATTAACAATGTTTCTTGCCCTCTTGCAGCAGACCCCTCAAAGTAGCAATAGACTACTGCAGCAAAATGGTAGCCCCCACCATCCTGACAACTCTTCCACAGGGATGATGCAGTCACCACCACCTCCGCCACACCTTCAACAACAGCAGCAGCTGCAGGAGGAGGAGCAAGCGGAGGTTATACACTTTGATGTAACTCAGTCCCAGTCTTTTGGTGATGAAAGTGAAATGAAGGTGTCTACTACTACTACTACTACTACAACTGTCTGACAACTTTTACCAGTTCTTCTTCTTCTTCCACCACCACCTGCTCCTCTAACTGGGCTGCAATCCTCACACTGTGGCATGCTCTTATTTGTGTTGTTGTTTTTTTGTATTAGTCTTATTATTGTTATTGGTTTAGTCTTTGACCTGTGATATGTAGTTTTTTCATAATGTTATCGACAATGATCAGAATTTCTCATTTCATTCTTTTTTTCTCCATTACATTCTGCCCTACCATAAGTCTGCAAATAAACATTTCAGTTTATTATGGAATGACATTTATATGATATTGTAGACTTTTATTTGACCTTTTCTTCTCTGTATAGCAGCTGTTATTATATCATTTGGGTTTCACATTTTAAGAGCAGTGGATTTGCAGAATTGGTAAACTGTAGGACAAAAATAGTTTGGATTATTTGGTTATATTTCTTAGTATACTGGGTTCAAATCCTACCCAGGTTGACTTTGCCTTTCACCTTTCAATAAAATAAAGTAAAAGTCAAGTACTCATGTCCATATAATTGATTATATCTTTCAAAATGATGTCGAAAAGCTAAAACTGTTAAAAGAATTAAAACAATAAACTACTATTGAGAAGAGAGCTATAACTAGCCTGTTGGAAAGGCAGAATGATTTGTATACCTGGCCTGAACTTAATAACCAATAGTCCAGTCATTTATATAATCAGATACTTTAGAGAGACAAAGTTCACTCCAGTACTTAATAGAAGTACTATATATTCTTTGAGTTTTTGTTAGTGTAACTAGCATCTAATTCATTTCTACAATTCAACTGAACTCTTCTCATGAGCAATTGAAACAGAGATGAATATTCCTTGCTCAGAGGTTGTTAGAACAAATCAGCCATTAATTACAGAAAGGTTGATCATTCTAGCCCTGTTTCTCATTTTTGCAATGAAACTTTGATTTACTCACACCTTCTATTTGCTGAGCATTATTTGGAGCTAAAATTCTTTTCTAGTGTTAATGGTTTTCAATGAATATTATTAAAGTATCTTGCGTGTTTCACAGATTTACCCCACTTCCTTTTTCTCTCTCTTTCTCTCTCTCTTCACATATATATATATATATATATATATATAATATATATATATATATTATATATACATACATATATATATATATTATATATATATATATATATATATATATATATATATAATATATATATATATATTCATATACATACATACATATATATATATATATATATTATATATACATACATATGTATATATATATATATATAATGTATATATAATATATATATATGTATTTATATATATATATATATATATATAATATATATATATATGTATTTATATATATATATATATATATATATATTCATATATACATATATGTGTGTGTATATATATGTAGGAGTGGCTGTGTGGTAAGTAGCTTGCTTACCAATCACATGGTTCTGGGTTCAGTCCCACTATGTGGCACCTTGGGCAAGTGTCTTCTACTATAGCCTCGGGCCGACCAAAGCCTTGTGAGTGGATTTGGTAGACAGAAACTGAAAGAAGCCTGTCGTATATATGTATACATATATATATATATATATGTATGTTTGTGTATCTGTGTTTGTCTTCCCAACATCGCTTGACAACCGATGCTGGTGTGTTTATGTCCCCGTGACTTAGCGGTTCGGCAAAAAAGACCGATAGACTAAGTACTGGGCTTACAAAGAATAAGTCCTGGGGTCGATTTGCTCGACTAAAGGCGGTGCTCCAGCATGGCCGCGAAATATACAAGTGGGCTGAGAAGAATAGCATGCAGTTCAATGCTGAAAAGTTTCAAGCTTTGTGCTATCAGCATGCAAAACTAAATGCAATGCCCAATAAATACACTGGACCTGGAGGGATTGCAATCCCAGAGGCACAGTCAGTGCGAGACCTGGGCATTTACATGAGTAATGATGCAACCTTTCATGTGCATGTTGCTAAATTGGCAATGAAATATAGGCGGCTGACCGGATGGATTCTTAGAGCTTTTAGAACAAGAGACCAGGAAACCATGATGGTCCTCTGGAGGACACTTGTCCTAAGCCACTTTGACTATTGCTCTCAGCTATGGTCACCAGCCAGTGTCAAATTAATCTCAGAACTTGAGGCAATCCAACGAAGCTACACGAAGATAGCCTCTATGCAGCATATAAGCTATTGGGAAAGACTCAAGAGATTAAGACTCTATTCCTTAGAGAGTAGGCAAGAAAGATATGCCATAATATCCATCTGGAAGATCCTGGAAGGACTTGTCCCAAACTTTGGCATCAAGAGTTACACAAATACTAGAACTGGGCGCCACTGCATAGTGCCAAGGACTCCAAATTTGCCATCAAGATGTAGGACAAGATACTGCAATGGCCTGGGCTCCAGAGGTCCACAGTTCTTCAATATCCTCCCGAAGGACCTGAGAGACCTGCATGGGGTGGATGTAGATGTTTTCAAAATAAAGCTGGACCTCTTCCTGTCAGGTGTCCCAGATGAACCAACTTCACGGCAGGAGGTGCAGATGAGGGCAGCTGCATCAAACTCTCTCAAGCACCAAATGTCAATTGCTAAAAAGCATTCGTGAAGTAAAATCATGTAGCAATACCAAATGGCGGTGCCCCAGCATGGCTACAGCTCGTGAGCTGAAACTAGATGAAATTAAAAAAATAGAAATATATAGATATATACATATACTCGTATATATACATATATATATATATTGATTTAAAGCAGCAGAAAATTCAACAAAATTTTGTTGAATTTTCTGCTGCTTTAAATAAAGCATATTACTCTACCACTGGTATTTGAGTACTCTTTTTTCCACCTTGTTTCACATTTATGTGTTTACTCCAGTATATATATATATATATATATATATATATATATATATATAATTTCACATATATGTATTCATATATATATATTCACGTGTATTCAATGGTGATTTTCTTGAAGAGGTTGAGAGTTTCAAATACCTTGGCGCCATCATTACAGCCACAGGTCAAAGTGAGGCTGACATTAAAACACGAATCACCCTCTCTCACCAAGCCTTCAACCGACTCAATGCATGACTCTGGTCAAGATCTGAGATCCGACGCGCCACCAACGTATGGATCTACCAAGCACTAGTGCGAACGATTCTCCTTTACGGCAGCGAGTCATGGCCGATGAGGGTGGAAGATATTAAGCGACTAGCATCCTTCGATCACTTCTGTCTACACCGCATCCTTTGTGTCCGATGGCATCACTTTGTCTCCAACAATTCGGTGCGACACCAGTGCAAAATCACCTCCCTCTGACAAGTCATCCTAACAAGATGTCTGCGTTGGTTGGGTCATGCCCTCTATCGTCAACTGGGAGAATTCATCTACGAAGCAATTACCCCAGCTCCCCTTCAGGGTTGGCGAAAGTGATGTGGTGGACAACAGAAAACCTGGCTGATGACAGTCAAGGCTGATCTGGTACCCAACCTAGGTCCCCATGTCTAGGGTGTTCGCTGCTGGAATAAGGAGTGGTTGGAGATCACGCGGTCGTTAGTCTCAAATCGCCAGGCCTGGTCGGTGTTTGTGAGAGAAGCAGCATTGAGGATGAATGAAGCCAGCTCAACCCACCCCGGGTGAATGTTGTCTCAAGTCAAAAGTCAATATATATGTATTCAAACATATATTCATATATATGGTGCCAAAGGCTGAAACAATTAGAAAAATATCAAAGGCTTTTGCTGACTAACAGTCAGTGGGACTAGATGGTATACTATCAGTAAATGACATAAAGAAAAACTAGGGATTGTAAATAAATTTAAAGGTTACATGTGATAAAGATGATTTGAGAAGCAATAAATGGGGCACCAAGGAGGAAACATACATGTACACACATACACACACACACACACATATATATGTGCATGTACACACACATACATGTACATAATTCCTCTCATGTCAAGTCATATGTAAACATAATTTAACATTAAAATGAAGGATGGTCCAATACTTTTCAGTAGAGTACATATTTGTTAATGGTTGACAGAAACTTTGAAATTTTGTTTTCAAGGTGTTATGACTACATACCAAGGTAGCCATGTGTTATTATGACTACAATGTAGATGAGAGCTGTTATTATGACCACACCATAGATTGCCAATATATGACTACATTATAAATGACTATTGTTATGGCTATACTATAGAAAGTTTGTCATTATGATTATATTATACATGGTTGTTCTGTTGTTATGACTATCCTATAGATGGCTCTCTGCTGTTATGATTTTACTATACACCACAATGGAATCTATGTAAATAAAAAATAACCCAGAAGCTGAGGAAATTAGTGGTGGTTTATGTTGGCAAGAATTATTTGTTAAAGTTTATGATACTCCAGATAAGTTTGTTTACCATGGATAGAAGAGGAATCTGATACTTTGCTACTGTCTTTTGTCTGTGTAGAAAGAGATTTTTCAGCTGAAATATTCCACTTCTCTCCATGTCATAGAAAATAATCCAAATTAATGAAAAGTCTCCTTATAGTTTGCTGATGGTTATTGTTAGTGAGGTTATCTTTAGTTTAATTTTATAAATTGGATATATCTTCATGTTCATTTGGTTCTCTATATGTGAAGAATAACTCCAAGGAATATTTAATGGAAAAAAATATAAACTCCTTAACTTGATAAAAACACGAAACAACAAAAACAAGCAATATTTTGTAAGCTAAAGTGTATATTTAAGAGAATTCATCCAGCTCATTAGCTTGTTATTTATTTCATTCACACTCAGAAGTAGGGAAAACAAGTTTTATTCCTAGGAGCCTCGGAATATTGATGAATTATTTCAGACAGATAATCTCATTGGGCTCTGTACCATGTTCAGCCAATTTTGCTACCTTTTCACTTTGAGTTTATGGTTATTAATCTTTCTTTTACCATATCATCATCATCATCGTTTAATGTCCGTTTTCCGTGCTAGCACGGGTTGAACGGGTATGTATCTGTAGAAATACTGTTTCAGTTTTTAGATTAACAACGAACTTAGTAAAGTACTTTTGACATTATTAAGTTGGTATTTGGAACAAACTTGACATGAAAATCTGGTGGAAGGTTTAATTTGGTTAAAACAGGAAGTTTGTGTCATAGAACCAGGGATGATTTCAGGTGAGTTGGTATCAAAAGGGTTAAAAATGATGGTATTGGTTATAACATTATACAAAACATTTTTATTACCCCCAGCAAAGCTATATATTTTTTAAAATCTAAACTATATCAGTAATGGTGATGATGTATCCTTTACTTTCTTCTCTTGGTTGGATTTTAACCCTTTGAACCCATGAGTTAGCAGGTGTGATTTTGTTTGACTATAACCACTAGAAGATGGAAAAGTGGATGACAACATGGTTTTGTGTTTACATCTGAAAATAACAGTGTTTATGCCAGTTAGTGATCTGTAAACACAAAACCATATGGCTACATGCTTTCTGTCTTCCTAGGCTATAAATCAGCTGAAATTGTACTTGCAAGTTCAAAGGGTTAACCAAATAGATCTTTGCCTATGAAGAAACAGTGAGGAAAGACAGTTCAACTAAACTACATTTCTTTTACAAATATGTTATTTTTTGTTTCATTTCTCAAACTTTTTGCTAGAAATATATTTCATTGCTGTCTTAGAAATACCTTTAAAATTAGCATTTATTTTAATATTTATTTTCTTTTGTTTTTATAATTCCCTTTTTAGTTTTAAATTTCTTTTGTAGCTTTTCCAATATTTTAACCTTTGTTAAATAATTATTTTTCTATTTTTCAGGTTACTTTCTTGATGATTTCAATTTAAACACTTGTATTTTAGCCTCTTTCTTTTTTTGTTTTGTTGCCGAAATATTAATTGCATCCATTTTATTTCACATTGTATAGTTTTGTCTCTTTTTAGCCAAATTTTTCTACTTATTATTATTAGTATTAGATATTATAGTATATTAAGTTATTTTTGTTTTTCTGTTGTCCTAAATTGCTAATTCTAATCAGTCTACTTTTCTAAACTCCTATTATATGTACACATATACATGTGTGTTTGTGTGGTATATATATATATATATATATATATACATATATATACACACACACATACATACACACACTTACACACACACACACACACACATATATATATATATTCACACATACATACACACATGTATGTATATTTAAATTTATATATGTATACATATACATATGTATATTCACATACAGATGTCTATAGATACAGTTATATACATACACTCAGATATCTTCAGTAATTTCGTTGGATTCCAGATTTTACTTTTTTACACAGAGATCTGACTTGATTCCTAATGTTTGTATTTATTGAACAAAAAAAAAAGTTTCCTTCAACAGAATTGATGTGCCACAAAAATCTTCACCATTTTCTTTCCCTAATTTCCATTGCTGCATATGTTTTTCTTCTGCTATTAATGGCTTGGTTGGTTCCTACAGTTTGAACACCAGCAGCTGTCAGTTCAGAGTGGAGATTTGGTAAACCACGACCAAGATGCCATCATCTATGCGGCTGAAAATCCAGAAGACACCCTCCACTATTCTGGCCAGGAGCCTGAGGAGGTGAACAAGTTTTACTAAACACACCACTAACTTACATCAATTGTTAAGTCTTTCTTTCATAATAGTCTCTGCAGCTAACCACTTTTTATCTGTCTGTCTGTCTGTCTTTCTTTCTTTCTTTCTTTCTTTCTTTCTTTCTTTCTCTCTCTCTTTCTCTCTTTCTTTCTCTCGTTCTGTTTGTCTATTTGTCTGCATTCTCTCTGTATTTTCTTTCTCTGTTTATCAACTTCCTTTCTTACATCATACATTTACTTGCTTTTAATGTTTAGTCAAACTAATACTAAATTAACAAGATTTTAAAATATAGTTTTTTCATGTTGTTAACATTTAGGTACTTTAAAGATATAGTGCAAAATTTATAGAAACTCTATTAAACTTTTTTTTGTACTGTTTTAAATATATTGATTTACCATGTAAAAGGAGATGAAGGAAAATTTTACTGTAAACCATGTTGTGAATTTAGTTACAAGCATTTCATTGCCTGATTACTTTTGTACGGTTTACTACTACTACTACTACTGCTACTGCTATCATTATTGCTGCAAGCTGGCAGAATTGTTAGCATGCTGGATGAAATGTCTTGCTATATTCTGAGTTCAAATTCCACTGAGGTTGACTTTGTCTTTCATCCTTTCAGGGTCAATAAAGTACCAGTCAAGTACTGGGGTCGATATAATTGACTATCCCATTCACCCAAATTTCAGGCCTTGTGCCTATAGTAGAAAGGATTGTTATTATTATTATTATTAAGGTGGTGAGCTGGCAGAATTGTTAGCACACTGGTTGAAATGCTTAGCAGTATTTCATCTGCCGCTACATTCTGCCGAGGTTGACTTTGCCTTTCATCCTTTCAGGGTCAATAAAATAAGTACCACTGAAACACTGGGGTCAATATAATTGATTAGTCTCCTCCCCCAAAATTTCAGGCTTTGTGCCTTTAGTAGAAAAGACTATTATTATGTTACATTTATATTCATTTTATATGAAGTCTAACAATAATGTAAGAATCATTAGTGTTGGTCTTCATTCATCTATGCAATATTTATGAAGAATTGGAAGAACTAGTGAATAAGAGATTGAGATTCTTTGTCATTGAAATTCTGTGAATTGTCTAAATATGATTTTTAGCCTCTTGACCTGATTAGTTTTGTTGTCTTTATGATATCTTGGCTACATTTAATAGAATCTGGCTTAGAGTTAAGCTAATAAATTTCTGGATTCAGTTCTTGATATTTTAGTCTGGTGAATTGCCTGTGGCACATCTCCCATTATATTCTAGTTGCTGTAGATTCTTATTGTATATGTTCTTTCTGTTTCATTGTATGATGGACTAGGGGATTCTTACCTTGTTTGGAAACAGATGAGGATTGGCAAGAGGGGGGGGGGGCATCTGGTTCGAAAAAATCTACCTCAATGAATTCCATCTGACCTATGCAGGCAAGGAAAATTGGATGTTAAAACAATGATGTGTGTGTGTTGTATGTGTATACATATATATGTACACACACACACACACCAACAGCTATAATTAATCATTTGGTCTCTGAAAGCTCATCAAAGCTACCTGTCTAGTATGTAGCAGATAGTTACATATTAGTTTATAAGCATACAAAGATATATATGCCTCAGAACCTCCCAAAAGATACCAATATCTAAGTATTCTAAATATTATCAGATGTTCATATCTTCCTATGATATTGCTATTATCTTTTATTTAGTGATTGTTTTCTTGAAATTTTGAAATAACTTTAGTTTATGATTATTTTAATTTCCATAGATTTCCAAATATTTATTGTAAACTGACCCAAATCCTGGTACTGAAATTGTTATTTTTGCATTCCTAGTCTGCCTTCATCATATCATTTACCTGTGTCGTGCATCTCTGTATACATGTAGCTACACAGTGTTTGCATCTTTTGTTCAGTTCTCCTTCCTTTCTTCACTTTCTCACACATTTAATAAACTTTGAATTACTTTAGTCTCTAACCTTCTAACAATTTTCTGAATTATCATTTCGCATCTTATATTTCTCATTTTTAATTCTGCTTTTTTAAATAACAACTAAATCAATAACTAAATCTTATTTGACCAATATGTTTAAATTTTTTGCATGCATTGATCTTTTAGACAAAATATTCTCATTATTCCTACATATTGAATAAATATTACTATGCATGTTTTATTTTATTCAAATTAAGATTGATGATACAGCTAGAATTTTATTCCAGATTTTTTTTTGTATTTTGAGAAAGTAAGTCTATTTCCTAATTAAGATGCTAGACCATGAAAAATTTGCTGTCCAGCAGTTATTGTAGCAGGATTCAGATTTCTAGCTGTTAAATCAGTTTTAGCAGTTCAAGTTTGAAATGAATTTTGTTATCCTGGTCAGTTATCTGTTTTATCAGTCTCTAAAGGATGGAAAAATAACAAAATATGTGATAGGTACCATAAAATCATAGATTTCATATTTGTTATATCTTTATGAATTCTTTTGTTTTATCTGATTCAACTCAACTTCAAGATATATATTTTATATATATATATATATATATATATATAAAGAAGTCCTTTTAGTTTTTGCCTTTATTTTTATGGCTAACTATTTTCCTTTACCTCATTTAACTTGTTTGTGTGTGTGAAAGGAAAGTCTCTTGAGAATAAACATTTTCTGCTAATATGATTCAAAGGTAATTATTTCAACAACATGGTAAATCAGCCAGCTTCAGAGTTTAGATTGCAATCTAGCATGTAGATAGTTCTTACTTTAAGAATTGTTCATGGGTCTAAGGAATTTTGGTAAATTTTTGAAGACATGTTTTAAAGAACAAAGCAGTTTACTTAGTATTAATGTTTCTTCTTTTAAGTGACAATTGACATGTCTCTTCTAATCAAAAGAAATGTTCTTGCTACTGATTTTATCTTCCCTTAATATGATTTGAATTTCCAATTCTTTTCTTTCTAGAAAAAACGAAATGCACACTGAGGTTCTTTCTAAAACTCTGCTATACTTTTCTTAGTTAAAATGTTAGTTCAAAGAATTGTGTCTTTGATTAAGTTGATACCTCATGCTGTTTGGTTATATTGTTAAGCTGGATGGAGGTGTGTAGCTCGAGGTCTGTGGCCTAATGGTTTGGGGTATTTGGCTCACAATTGTAAGGTCGTGAGTTCAATTCCCAGTGGCACATTGTGTCCTTGAACAAAACATTTTATTTCACATTGCTTCAGTCCACTCAGCTGGCAAAAATGAGTTGTTCCTGTAATTCAATGGAATGGCCTTGTCACATTTGGTGTGTGATGCTGAATCTTCCTGAGAACTATGTTAAAGGTATGTGTGTCTCTGGAGTACTCAGCCACTTGTATGTTAATTTCACAAGTAGGCTGTTCTGTTGATCAGATTATCTGGAATACTCATTGTTGTAACCGATGAAAAGCCAGAGAGCAGGCCAAGCTGGATTGGGCAGTGCCTGCAACAATATTCTTTGGCAGGATTTCTTCTGTTGTAATTTTTACCATTTGATTTTTCTACATATAAATATCATTTCTTGATATTGATAAAATAACCTATTAATGACAAAAGCTTGTTTATTTTTTTATAAGGAAACTCTGTAATCAATTTTTTTTTTCATCTTAATAACCAATGATCTTAATAAGAATAAAAGATAATTGTTGCAATTAATTTAAAAAGCAGTTGCCATCTTAGATTTTAATGATATTACCAGATATAGAAATTGAAAGTAGTGTGAGAAGTTACTGATTGGCAGTGCTCAAGATAGTGAAGGAATATTAGTAACACTTGAACATTCTAAAACATTCATTACTCCTGATAAGCTTAAATATAACAAAAACATGTGGGGATAATTGTTTCATGTTTTATACAAATAAACATAGTTTAAAATAACAGAATCTTAATGGCTAAGAGAATTAGGATTATAAATTTATGATAAAAGAGAATACATAATTTAAGAATTTCAAAACATTAGCTTTTTTCTATACATAACCACTAAATTAACAATTTTCTGATCGGTATTTTTCAAAGATTGTAAATATATCTCATTTCTGTTGTCCTTTCCTTTTTTATCTCTTTCCAGTAGTTCAAAGTAAATTCAGTATCTCAAAACATTCATATTTTTTTCTTTTGTTTTAAGAATGTTTTAAAAAAATGTTTTAGATTATATTTTTGTAATTGAATTAGATTTTCAATATATTTTAATATCTTCAAACAAAATTGTTACTTTCTATCTTATATAATCTCCATTCACCTCCTTCCATTGAAAAATTGTTTAACAAATATCTTTAAATATTTATTTAAACATTAATAGAATGTAACATGCTGTTACATGTGTACATGCAACATTCAAGTATATGTGTGTGTCTATGACCTAGGTGAAGATTAGCAATGAGTTCAATGAGAAATTTAGCTTTCATCCTTTCAGGGTTGATAAATTAAGTACCAGTTGTGTACTGGGGTCAATCTAATCAACTGGCCCTCTCCCCAAAAATTTCGGGCCTTGTGCCTAGAGTAGAAAAAAAAGGGGTAGTTAAAACAATATGTACATTCATGAACTAATTCTTCTTTAAATGCCCAGAGGGCTCCCTAGAAGTAGATGGCTGCTTATATTATCTTGGTGACCTAATTAACAGTGGCAGAAGGTGTTCTGAAAACATGGTAGCCAGAATAAGAAAGAGATGGAAAAAGTTCTTTGTTGGAAATGAGATTTTCTGTCCAAATGAATGATAGATAGCATAATACTGGTGATGAAGTATAGTAGTGATTTGGATAATGAATGTGGAAGATATATAAAAACTAGAATTAAATGAAGCATGTGTGTTTTGCTGGATGTGCAATATGAAATGTGCATGAATGATAGAGCAGAAATGAACTGAGAGAGAAGCTGGGTATAACTAGAATAAAATGTAGAATATAATAGAAAAGACTGCAATAGTGTGGACAGGTGATTGATGGATATTAAGAATGACTGTTGGATAAAGAAGTGCCAAGTCCAAATGGAAGGAACCAGTGGTAAGAGAAAACATGAGAAGTGGAATATGGTCTCAAGAGACTGAACTTAATGAATGAGATGACAAGGGACTGCAACAATCTATATAAGCAGAAATAAATAAATAGATGGATGGATGGACAGACAGACAGACATTACAGTTTGTAAGCAAAAGGATGAGTCACAGCTTATAGATTTGCAGGTCCACTGAAACCAAAGAGGTGCTAATGTTCCTCTTAACTGTCACAAGTCAACACCTGCGGTAAAAATATGAGCTGGAAGCTGACATTCTAGGGAGAACGGGTTGGGAGTAGTGATTAATGGAAAGCCTGAGAAAGTTGAACAAAACATGGGTGATGAAGCAGAGAGAAAGATGTGGGAGCAATACTTCACCGTGAGTTTCATCTAAGCTTTGTTGAATGTTAGTAATCACTGGGGTTTAAAGTATTTTCTGGCTCTGAAGAAAAGTGTCAGTGTTTGAGATATTTTCCCCAGCCATTAGTTATGTTAAGGATATGCCTTCACTTGGAGAAATTCTTGGTAATAGTGAGGCCTAACATTTAAAGTGATTGTGAAAGTGCTCTGGTTATGTACTGATCATGTTGGGGTATAGTACATTGATGTTTTTTTTATATAAGTAGTGCTTAAATTTTTTTTATATAGTAAAAGAGAAAAAGATTATCATGCCCCATGGACATTTGCTTTCAAGATCTCTGTTCAATAAATTAGTGCATGTTTGGCATGTGGTATCTAGATTGCATGGTTGGGGAATGTTAACAAAGATTGAAAAATTGTAAGAATAAATGGATATATACAAAGAAGAGATTGAAAGTTCAAACTGAACCTTGGAGCACACTAGAGCTGACAGAGTGTGGAATAGAAACAGCTCTATCAACACACATCACAATAATGCATTCTGGTTGCAAGCTACCAGTTATTCAGTATTGATATATATGATTTTTGATAGCTTTCTAAATTTTATACAACACAATTTTTCTCTTTTCCATCATCTGGACACAGCTGTTAGACTTGTTATTTTATAGAACCCTCCATAATTGCTGTTGTTTAGTCCCAAGTCAGTCCTGACTAAGGCCTATGGTTAATAACATTCCACCTGTCTTTTTCCAAACATAGTGTAGCTAAGTCTATATTATCCATTATTACTTTTTTTTAGATAGTAGTAGAGTGTAATTTGAGGGAGATTTGTTTACTATTTCTAACAGGTGAAGTGACTATGTAAAGGATTCATTTATGACTTCATCTTCCACATTTATATTTAGTGAAACATATTTAAAATTTTAAGCGAAAAACATGGGGCAGACGTGAACAAATGTTTGATAAAAGTTCTCTGGCATCATATATATATCTAATGATTTCATTTTGGAATGTACAAACTTAATGAATTACCCAGTTTTAGTGACCATTTCTTAAAATGTGTTTTGCTTCTGCATAACTAGGGGGTACACACTAGTGGAAATCCTGCCCCTGCTGTACCATTACAGGTAATTCTTGTTGAACTTATAGGTGTCTGATACCTTTATTTTAAATTATTATATGTCAGTACAGTCTAATTGCTTTAGTAGTTGTATGACCAATAAATACTTTTGGTTACACATGCACCACCAAGCTTAATGCTACCACACTCCTTTCTCACAAACAAATGCTTCATATTTATTTATTTATGCATTTATTTTTGTTATGCAATCCCCTTAAGATTATATGAATCAAACTAAGTGTCCCTGTAACCAATAATTGCTTTGATTGTAAGAAACGAAATTCAGAATACTTTCATTGTTCAGAAAGTGTTAATTCATATTCACTTACTTTGTTACTGGTTTTAACCGCATTCTGTTGTGAGCCATCTGGGGTACTTACAATAACAAGGTATAATTTACCTGGAATTTTGATTTATTCAAAGGTGAATTAAATTTTCCTGTTAATATAGTGAAAATATGCCCTTAATTTTCTTTTATCCTTTTCCTTTTACCTTCAGTTGGCATGGTTTCTATATAAATTTGCTTCTCTTCAGCATGCGTTTTACAATTTTTTATTGTAACCCAAATGCATCTGATGCTTGCTATTGAATAGCTTCTTGTCAATTCTTTTTACATGGATTATTGTTCTGAAACAGTCAATTAAACCCCAAAATATTCTTCCTGTCTGATACACCTTGTGGAATCTTATTGTAAAGCCATTTCTTGTAACCATAGTCAACCTCTTTATGCTATAGAGGTTGGCCCTCATAGAAAATTTGGTTCTTAAATTCAAGAAGGAAAGCATGAATATAACAGTAATGATGATGATCATAAAACATAACCTTCAATGATTGTTCTGTTCATGCTATTGGTTACTATTAAAATTAATTTCATTGTAGAAAACTCGCTAATATCATAATTAAGAATCAATATTATAACATATCAAGAACTACTTTCTCATTAAGATCAGATTCATATTATGAACTTGTTACTTTAATTTATTAGTTTTTCCTCCATACATATACATGTTAAAGTATATAAATTTGTGTTGAATTTGTTTTCCATTCACTTGCAGTTATATTGTTCTTATCTCAAAGGCAACATCTAACCATAACCTAGATATTTATCTAAATTAGTGATAACAAGCAGGTCACTATTTGTTAGTTTTAGATTAGCCAAATCAGTACAGCACTAGACAAAATGCCTTGTGATATTTAGTTGCAGTGCTACTGCTGAAGTAAACTTTGCCCTTCTTCCTTCTGGAGTTATTAAGTAATTTAGCGATGGAGTATAGGATTTGATTTACTCAACTATACTTCTTGCCAAAATGCATGGCCTCATGCCAATGTTAAAAATGTATATTTTTTATATTAAAAAAAGTAAATTTAAAATATTTACTAATTTATCTTTTGTTTAAGTTTGTGGGAATTTTTGAAATTGAATATAGGTATTTTGAAGAATTCATATCATTGCATGGTTGAATGAGTTTCTTTGAACACAGGAATTGATTTGGTAATATGACAGCTTAACAATGAAAATCTCAAGAGAAAGACATATTCACTGCTTGAGAAATTGTTGGCATATTTCTCCTGCAGCTGAGAGACAAGACTTTTGTCTTTGAAACCGGGTTAATAACTAGAAAATTATATGAAGGAAGAACCAAAATGACTAGATCATATTTAAGCTGAAATTCTAAAAGGAATTTATTTCTACACCCTCTTTTATTGACTAATATAGCCAATATACCTAATATCTATACCACCTATACATCCAGCTATACTGTCATGTCCCTGTGATTCCTCTCAGTTTTTGTATTGCAGCCATAGTTAATATTTAATCAAATTTTAGTTCTAAATAATATTTTAATTTTACTGTTTTATGTGATGACAACCAGTGGTAGTGTATTGTGTTGTTTGATTGGTATTTGTGTTTCTTTTAGAGTCATGACCAGACTTGATTAAGCAGTCTTCTAATCTGAACCTTTCCTGTTGTGACCATCCTGGGGTTTTTTTTAAAGACATTATAGCATGGCTTTGTGGGTATCAAGTTGCTTCATAAGCATAGGAGTTCAGGTTCTAGCCCACTATGTGGCACTTTGAGCAGGTGTCTGCTATGGCCCTGGGCCAACCACTGCCTTCTAAGTGGAAACTGTAGGAAGCATGTGTGTGTGTGTATTTATATGTATATAATAAAAACAGTCATCAGTAAGGGAATACTAATCTGGGCAAAATACTTTATGAGCTCTCTGTCCATACACCAAGCTAACAATATTGTTTAGATTAGTAAAGAACTCTGCGTAGTCTTGTGGTAGAGTCTGAGGTTATAGCTTACTACCATTCTATATTGTAAATCTGTGGTTGTTCTCCAGTTATACTGGCTTTTACACAGTGATATACAAGCCAAGGTATAAAATATGATCAGGACAAGGTATAAATAATGGTAATTAAAGAAAGGCGTCATAAAAACATTACTGTTTGTAATTGGGTTATCACTCATGAAAATATTTATACCTTTTCTTGTATATGTATGTATGCATACGTGCATGCATGCATATGTATGTATGTATATGTATTTATATGTATGTGTGTATGTATGTATATATGTATATATATATATGTATGTATGCGTGTGTGTGTGTGTATATGTGTGTGTGTGTGTGTGTGTATATATATATACATAGTGAGAGATAGAGAGTATAAAAATGATAGATTATCCTGGTGGATACCATATTATCTCACAAATTGATAGAGATGCTGGCTATCCACCACGATGCTCCAGTTACATAGCACTCAAGTTTAATAGAGATACTGATACTGGTAAGCTTCACTTGTTGAGTGGTTCTGTGTTCCTATTCAGTACTGCAAATACTTCATAGAGTATATAATTGATAATGAAGAGGAGAATGGTATTCAGGATGCTTGTTTGAACCAGTTCACTTTGAAAACATCATAAGTGATGGATCCTTGATGAAATTGCAGTGACTAGTATGCATAATTGCATACAGAGTAATATGCAGTCCTGCAGTTAAAACATTTGTAGGTCAGTATTGTATATGCTGTAATATCTGGCAGTGTAGGTTATGGTCTAGTCACCCATATAGTTAACCAGGTGGTACATGAAGGAGTCATACCCAATGACTGGTGTAGCAGCACCATAGTCAACTGCTAGAAGGGTAAAGATGACACCTTAGAAATAATTACAGATGTATCAAATTGTTGGATCAGGTGATAGAAGTTACAGAGAGGGTCATAGCCCAACTAATTAGGGAGGGAGTTAGTTTAGATGAGATACAGTTTTGTTTTGTGCCAGGGAGAAACACTGCTGATCCTATATTTCTGGTTAGACAGTTGCAGGAGAAATACCTAGCCAAAGCTAAACCTCTGCACTTGGGCTTTGTTGACAAGATTCTCTGATCCCTTATCTGGTGGTCAATGAGGAAACTAGGGGTAGACAAGTGGTTGGTGAGAGCTGTACAAGCCATATACAGGAATGCTGTCAGTAAGGTGAGGGTTGACAGTGAATATAATGAAGAATTCATGGTACAAGTAGAGGTTCATCAAGGATCAGTCCTCAGCCCCTTCTTGTTCATTACAGTCCTCCAGGCAATAACAGAGGAATTCAAGACAGGCTGCCCCTGGGAGCCCATCTTTGCTGATGACCTTGTTATTATAGCTGAATCACTACCAGAACTAAAGAAGTTTCAGGTGTGGAAGCAAGGTCTAGAATTGAAGGGCCTTAGAGTCAACCTAGCAAAAACCAATGTCTTAGTAAGTAGGAAAGTAGACAAATTACAAATCCCTTCAGGTAGACAGCCCTGCTCAATCTGTAGAAAAGGCATAGGCAGAAACTCCATAAGCTGTACCCGGTGTAAGCTTTGGACACATAAGCAGTGCAGCAACATCAGAGGAAAGTTAATAGGGAGTATTCACCAAAAAAGCTAATGGTGTCTGTTTGGTGGTCCAGCACTGGTGTCATCCACTACAGCCTCATGAGACCTGGTATGTCAATTACAGTGGATGTATATATCAATCAGTTGGATGAAATAATGAGTGGACTTGCAATTAAACAATTGAGATTGGTCAATAGAGATATGTCAATTCTCTTGCAAGACAATGCTCGACCACATGTTGCACAAAGAACGCTACTCAAGCTGCAAGAACTGAACTTGGAAGTACTCTGTCATCCTCCATATTCACCAGACCTTGCAATAATTGACTATCACATTTTCCAGGCATTGGACAACTTTTAGAAGATGCAAAAGCAGCCTTTCGTGATCTCATCACCTCTTGCTCTCCAGAATTCTTCGCTGCTGGCATAAATAAGCTACCGATAAAATGGCAAGATTGTGTTGATAATTTAGGTGCATTTTTTGATTAACTGCATTGCTTTTTGTTGAGATAAAGTAAAATTAACTTTCAGTTCAAAATCGGACATTTCATTCTTAATGGCCTGATATATCATTGCTATTATGTTAAACTGTCGAATGTTCAAATTTTGCCAAATGCATTTTTTTTCAATATTTATTTTTGCTTGTAGTAGCTGGTTCTTTTATCTCCAGCTGCTTCAGATGCCAAGATATCAAAAATTGTCAAAGTGTAATACAACAGTTTTGCTATATAATGGTTAAACTTTTATCATTTTCCGAAAAAGCAACATTTGTTGCTATTATGCACTTTTGCATAATAGCAACAACATATATATATATATATAATATATATATATATATATATATATATGTATGTATATATATATATATTGCAAATTGTGATGAGGTAGTGGAAGAGTTCATCTGAGCCAACAGTGCTTCTTACATTATGCTGAGCAGACAACTACTAGATCAGCAGTGTGGAGATCTGTATGAAGAGAATAAGTGCAACACATCCATAGGGGTGACATCCGAGTTTGTGTAATCAGCTAATGAAAGATTCACTATGACTTGAGCTCCCAGTTCAAATTCATAATAATAGAATTAGATGGCATCAGAGAGCCATGGAAATCGATGAAAGCAGAAAAAGAGAAAATATGTGTGTAAAGAAATGTGTGTGTGTGTGTACGTACATAGATATATATATATATATATATATATATATATATATATATGTATATGTATATGTATCTATGTACAGGGTGCATAAAGTATTTGAGGACATAACTTTTTTTGGTCATTGCTGCATTTTTTTCTAATTCTTTATCATCTTTATTTCAGAAAATAATTATGGCAGACCTTTAGTTTACTAAAGAAATGAAGAAGCATGATGTTATTGTGGTTATAGAGGCTGGGCATAGCAATTTAGAAATATCTTGATTTTTAAAAGTTGCTAGATCTTTTGTGTACATAGTTTGTAAGGAGTTAGAGACTGAAGATGGAAACGTATCACCAGTATCAAAGCACAGAGAGCATTCTAAACACTCTGAGATCATCAGAATACCTGAATTTATCCAGCAAGTTCAACAGACCATTGATTACAATTCCAGAAAGTCCATGAGGTCAATTACAAAAGATCTCCATGTGTCAGAAGGAACAGTCAGAAATGTTGTCCACAAAGACATCATATATAGGTCTTATATGATAAGGAAAGGTCAATTTATGTCAGAAAAAACAAAAGAAAATCACTTCATCAGATCTCAAAGGCTCTTAAACAAACTGAAAAATCCAGCAGAAGATTTGATTTGTTTTTTTCTCAAACGAGAAAAACTTTGACAAAGATCAACAAGTGTATACAATGGCAGGCCATATATGTTTCAGTGAGACTCTGCACTATCACACATGGCTCTAGTAACACAAGAATGGATGGCTGAAAATTTTCATGATCTCATAGCCCCTAACATTTAGCCTCCTAATTCCCCAGATTCCAATCCATTGGACTATTACATGTGGAGCATTGTTGAGAGAGAGGCCAATGAACATGCCCGTAACACCAAAAATTCTTTGAAAGCTGCCATAGTCAGATTAATGTCCAAAATGAACCAGGACCATTTGATTTGAGCATGTAGATACTTTAGATATCATATAGAAGCAGTTGTTGAAGCTGAAGGTGACTATTGAATAATATTATAGAAAAGAAGGTTTATTTTTATCCTCATAGCATATTTTAATAAATAAAGTTATTATCTGTTATTTTATATCTTTTTTTTTATAAACATAAATCTGTCCTCAAATATCTTATGCACCCTGTATATATATATATATATATGTATATGTTTGTATATATGTATGTGTATTCCTATTGTTTGTGCATGATTGTCATATTTATATTCCCTGTTGACAGTTCATCCTGTCACTGTGTACTTTCAAAGACAAGCAAAACAAAAGATCCCCTACTTAAAAAATGAGTAACGCTTGATGACAGGAAACATCCAGCTGCAAGATTTGCCTCAAATAATTTACCATTCAGCCTATACTAGCTTGAACAAACAGATGTAAAGGAATGAACAAGTGTATCTGGGGACTGTATTATCCAATATGTGTTACCTTTTTCCTAAGCTGATAAGGTACCTCTTGGTGGAGGTTTCTAGCAAGTCAAGTGACCGCATAAAAGCCATCTTATTGGCTCACATTGGTACTTGCGTTACAGCTTGATAAATTGTTGTACAAATACAACTGAAGTGCATGCTGAAAATAAAACTAGAAAGTTCTAAGTAACATAGAAGTGGAGTAAACTTAACCATTGGTTGCCATTTCATTGCAGATCATCTCAATATATAACTTGTATGCTTTCTAGGTTCATTTGAAAAGTAACTGCCCTTTAATTACCATGATCTATTCATAATTCATATTATATAGTAGAATTGTCATCTAAACATTAATTTTTGCTGCATTTCTATTTAAGGCCATTATTGGTCAGAATTGACTGCATATCTGCTGCTGGGAAGATCCTCTCCATGCCATTGATGTTTTCCAAGGAAAGGCAAAGGTTGATATAGCTTGGTATCTGTGTTTTCCTAGTGAACTCAGAACATAAGGAGCTGGAGCAAATACTACAAGACATCTTGTCTGACAATTTTATACACAAGCTCAAATATATACCAAAACCTGATTATACCCTTATTTACTTAAACTCAAACTAAATCCAATCATTTATGGTTATTTAATTTGTCAGTCACTTGCTACTCCTTGCATTACTAAGTAAAACAATTATTAGTGTTTAAATAAGAAATATAAACGAATGTATACGTTCTTTTCTCTCATTTCCTTTGGAAATTCAAACAACCCTCATGTTCCTTTATAAGTTTCTATTTACAGAAATATTACAGGTAAGTATATCTGCACTGTGCAATTAAGAAAGTTTTTCATAACACTTAGAAAAAAAAAGTTCAACATATGTTATTATTTCTACAAATTGAATCCTTATTTGTCATGCATGATTGCACACAAATATTTAGAGCTGAAAGCCAAGATAGGAAAAGTAGCATGTTGTTGTATGTAGCAGTTTTTTTTTTTAGTTTTAATTGTTGTATTTTGATGTTGTCAGTGTTGAGGATATCTGCCTATAATTGCATCCATTTTTAACATAAAAATTAACTATTATTCTGCCAGAGATTCTTTCTCTTTTTCTTTCATTAACTTCTTCATTTATTCATAAATAAAACTGAAGCAAATTAACAGTAACAATTTGTAAATTATAAGCTATCTGATTGCCTTCAACTTAAAAAAAAAAAAAATTATCACATGAAAAAATATGCTTTACATATTGGCTATTTAAATGTTGTTTCTATGTATTTATGTATTCATTTGCCAATTTTCAGGACTTCGATTTTGCTGATACTCTGATTCATCAAGCTATCCATACCATTGAATATTCTTTAAGTTGTATTTCAAATACAGCTTCCTATCTTCGACTCTGGGCACTGAGTTTAGCTCATGCACGTAAGTGTTAATTTTTGTTTCTTACATTTTACTGATATAACTGATATATTTCTGTCTGTTGTTTCATTGGGTAGACATTAGTTTTAATGGATAATTCACACTAAACCTATGGACAGAAAACCTGAGAGTATTTTTGTGTAGAGCAAGTATGTGTTTAAAATGTCACTATATTTCTGTTCAGTGTTTCCTTAAATATAATGTACAGTTTACATTAGATCCTTGAAAAGAGACCTAGAGAGGGTCATTTTATAGAGCAATTCAAGGAAAGTGTTTTATAACCTCAGTCCCTCTGGTCATAGACAACACATAATTAAAGTCAAAATATCTTCAAATGCTTAGACCACCCTGGTTACTTAACTGGTTATTTATAAAATTCTACTAAAACCCTCATTGAAATACTGTTGTACTTCCACACATCCTAAATAACATTTTTTTAAATCCCCCAATACAGCTGTTTGACTGATTGGTAATGGATCAGTCATGAACAAGAATTAATCACTAACACAGTTATCCCTTTCTTTGTCTATTTATCACAACAACAATTGCCTCTGCTCTTAACTACCTGCATACCCTCTTCATCTGTTTCATCTTGTAGTGACCTACACCAAATGCCTTACCTAATCCTTACACCTCACAATTGTAATCCTCCAGGTTCAAATATTTTTCTTCTGAAAATGACTTATAGATTTTCAAGCTGAATATATTAATCTCATTAGCCTGGCAGGCTCTCCTATGGTCACTTATAATAAATATTAATATAATATTTATCACTGTTATCTAGATTAGATAAATGTGATGATAATATATATGGGTGATGGCTGCACATACATTTAACCAATGTACCTTTTTATGTATTGTTGAAACAAAATAAAAAATTTTGTTTTAATTTATTTTTTCTATTTTAGAGTCTGTCATTATCATACTTCCTCTTTCTCACTAAATAGTTGCACATGTTGATGATTGTTCCACCCCTTATCCTAACAGTACAAGTGAAACCGCTATTAGTCTCTTAGCCCTACTTAGTTCCATTCATGAATACAATAATACCCCACTTGGTAGCAAAATTCACACCACCTATTACTATGATACTAAACTGAGGCAATCAATGTAAGGCTTCCCTCCTCCCTTAACAGACATAATACTATGCCTTTTACCTGCTCCAGCCTCTGTTGGAGTATACTATTATCTATTTTTCCTGTGATAAATTATGTATAAAAATTCTTTTAGTTTAAGTGGTAATAAAAATACTTGTTTTAGAGAACAGTAACTCTGAATATAAACTCAATAGTAATTAGAAGGATGAAGTGTCTAGTCCAGCTCACATGATACCATCTTTGCTGCTGGTGCCATGGTAAAATGCATGCAGTGTACACTATAAGACATACACAACACCACAGTTAGTTTTTTTTCCTCTATTGCTGTGTGTGCCAAAGGACATGAAGTGAGATGGCTCATCTAGCCTTTGTTAGCATTGAAAAATAGACATAAAAATAATGGTTTTGTTTAATTATTCATTATTTTTTATTTTAGAGTTGTCTGAAGTATTATGGACGATGGTGATGAGAAAAGCTTTAAACCAGTCAGGTTATGGTGGAGTTATTATGACGTTTATGATATTTCCATTATGGGCAGTTCTCACAGTAACAGTTTTATTGGTGATGGAAGGGTTATCAGCCTTCCTTCATGCTCTTCGATTACATTGGTAAGGCAAATATATATTATATTTTTCCATAATTTCTATTTCAGTAAGTTTCTAATAAGATAAATATATAAATTTAATGAATTCATTAACTTTGCAATTGTTTTTCATTTGAAACTGCTTAGTCTCCAAGCCACTAACCACACCCTTTATAAAACAATAGTTTATATAGAGAAAGTCCTTATTAAGAGGTTCGCTATAACCTCAGTCAAATGTGGCTAGATTTCCTACGAATTCAGCATTATAAAGTGGTGACAATGTTACATGTTGTAGTGTTTAAGATGAAAGCAGAATCAAAATAATATCTGATTTTTTATTATATTGTTGCTTGTATGCATGTTTACACACACACACACACATATACATATAGGGGTTGGACAAAATAATGAAAATACCTTAAAATTTCAAACAAATTTATTTTAATATGGGTAGGACCACCTTTGGCAGTAATTACAGCTTGAATTCTATGAGGTATGGATTTGTACAAAGTTTGAATTGTTTCCAAACGAATTTTTGTCCATTCTTCAGCTAAAACAGTCTCCAGTTCTTGTAGTGATGATGGGGGAGGATATTGACTCCTTACTTATTTTTCTAAAATGCACCATAAATGTTCAATAATATTGAAATCTGGGGACTGTGCTGGCCAGATAAGATGTTCAGCTTCACTGTTCCTCATGCCATTCAGTAACAACTTTAGCTGTGTGAATTGGTGCATTATCATCTTGAGATATTTCAAAATTATGATGCTAGGTGTTTCCATTATTTTGCCTAATCACTGTGTGTGTGTATATATATATACACACGCACACATTTATATGTTCATCATATTTTGTCTTATTGTTTTTGACTTTACACTTATGTGTGCGCATTTGTATCTATATTTGTTTATTTTTTCTTTTATTTTCAGGGTTGAATTCCAGAACAAATTTTATCAAGGCTCTGGATATCTGTTTCAGCCATTCTCTTTTGAACACATTTTGGATTATGGAGGTGATGAATGAGCTATTACTGTTGTAGTGCTGGGCCTTGTATCATCGTCACAGATCCAGTAGTTGATATGCTGCTACTAAAATTAGTAACATACCCTCATGAATTGTTGTTGTTGTTGCCATTGTTGTTATTCTTTCTCTTTTTTGGTTACAGTCATACTTTCACTGCTGCATTTAAACAGTCACAGTAAAAAAATACTGATCTGATGTTTTCCCCTTAGATATTTATTCAATTAACATTATTAATTTGGGATTTTCATTAGTGATCAAATGTTTTAGAAAAGAATTTTTTTTCTTTTTTCTTAACTCTTCACACCAGTAAATTATGAGAAAATACTTTAATTTCCAGAATACTTTTCATTAATATAGTTGTTTATAATGATGCAAAGGTTAGTAGTTGGCAGAATGATGAACAAAATAATTGTGGTATTTAGTTGTTACCTCCATGGAGGTGACTGCTTTTCCTCTTGAAACTTTTCATTTTTCTTGGACAGTAATCCTAAACATTTGACATTGATCTCTTAGTCTACTAAGAAATATTTTTAATGTATTAGTCTGAATAAACTATGTGCAATACAAGTAAATTTTCTGAATGAATTTCAAGATATTTTCAGTTATGTTAGATATAGTCCTGTTTCCACAATTTTATTTGTGCCACATGTGGAAAACAATTTTTCATTATTTCTCACACACATTAAGAAACTTAGTTTTCTTCATATAAAATCTTACTAATTTTGATTGTAAAACTTAGGGGTACACATGACTACATTTTATCACTTCCAATTTTGTGCTAAAATTAAAATTTAGTTTCAACTTGTACAATCTGGTAAAATAATAATTTTTGACTTCTATGATATAATATAACAGACTATAATATGATATATATATATATGAGTTGTACTTGGTTAGCTAGTGACTCGATCCATTCTTGAAATGGAAATAATTGCATCGTGTTGGTCATTTTTGCCATTTAAGCACACGCAAACAGTTTGTATTCATTTTTCTAGTGATAGTAGTATTGAGAAATAAAATGAGAATAACAGATGTATTTAAATGGTTAACACGACTTTTCCACAATGTAATTGTATTAACTAGGTCATATAAATTTATCTATGTAGAAATTGTGCTATTGTTGTCAATAGTTTTCAACTCAGTAAAGTATTTTCCATCTTAAACCCTTTTTTACTGTTTGGCAGTAAATTTAGTTTAAATTTTTCAAAAAACAAACCCATGTGCATGCATGCACACACACACCTATATACATATACTTGTACTAATTCTAGATAAAAAATAAAATATTTGGACTTCAGTGTAAGTAGTTAGTTATTGAAAACTAAGTTTTGTATTTTTAGTGGCCTTTAGTGGGATAATACAGTAAGTTCTGCAACCTAATTTTGATCCTGAGTTGGAGTATTTTCACTTCACTTCACTTCATGGTTTCTTCTGAAAAGTATGTGAACATATTCTCATTTCACTTCTCTCAATCTGCAAGAAATTTTAATTCAGTCTCCATAATTCTTTCATAATGTTGTTAGTGTTTCTTTATTTTTCTCTTTTTTTTTCATATTTTATTTAATTAAAATGTAAAAAAAAAAACTAAAAAAAATATTGATCTTGGCTGATCTGTGTATCATTTATATATCTCTTCTCTCACTCTCCTTTTTGATATTTAGCTAATAACTTCTTCCATAATATTGTTATCCTCTGTATCTGCATAAAGCTGGCCAAATATGATGGAGGCAGGATAAACAGCAAACACCTTACCACTCTATCTAGATGGTATTGGTACCATTGTTGTCAGTAGAGGCAGGATCACAACGATTGTAATATGGAGATGGGGAGTTAAGTGTCCCCTACTCTCTTGAACTAGCTGTGTAGGCAGGGTCACAACGACTGAATCGAATGGAAGGCTGGGATTTGTTGAAAATACATAACCAATATGTTGCCTATTATTTTCATTTTTCTTGGAATATATAAGTAACCATTTTAGAATCAATTATATTAACTACCTGATTACAGTTCAACAGAATATAAAGCTCTATAATAGTGTTTTTTAAGATGATAATTTTCTTAAATGAAAAATTCTCATTTTACTTAATTGAAATTTCAAACAAAGTGCAATATCTAAATGAAATAATTTTATTATTATTTTCCTTTGTTTGTTTCTGATAAACAATAATTTAGATTAAATTGATATTTTAGTAATACAACATTTCTGAATACAATTTCAAATACTTTAATATTTCTTTGTCTTGAATTCTAATTATGTTGCGTTGGTTCCTATATTGATAAACTTGCCCCTATATAGGATGGACCTAATCTTTTCTACTGTTTTCTTGTTTTCAATGGGATTACCAATACATCCTAAATTGGTTATGTATTGAGTCACGTCCATTTTTTACTGTGTTCTCCTCTCCCCCACCCACCCCAGCCTTCCCCCCCATCTTAATAACCTACACATACCAGAAGTATTCTTTAATAGGGTTTTATTTATGTGTCTCCTGATTGTTGATATTTTCTTCCTCAAAATTTTAGCTTTGGTTTTTTTTTCCTTGTACTTTAATTTTCCTCATAAATTTCCTCTATTTTCCTAACTTATTCCCTTCATTTGACAGTGCCTATCATTTCAATACATCGACTCCTTTATACTATTAAAGGGCTATATTTTTTCAACTGAATTTCTCTCTCATTTTAATTAAAAAAACAAATAGATATATACATATATTTTTCTCTTTATATATATTTTCCCTTATTCGAAATAAAATAAGGATACAGTGGTTTTTCATTGTTCATTTCGTTTTTCCTTTATATATAAATACATCTGTAGAAATTTAGTGAAATTTACCTGCCAAATAGAATAGAAAAGTGCCGAAAAGAAGTTGTTCTGGTTGTTCTATTCTTAATGATACCCACTGACTAAAATCAGTCTAATTTTACCATTCATTGAGAAATTTGTAATTTTGCAATTTGTGGGAAATTTGCCTACCCTAACAGAAAAGCTATGATACCAAATATTTATTGATACATAGATAATTGCCAAGATCTAGTTAGGTTTTCTCTTTTACATATTGTCTCATTAATGAGTTGTGTGTATGTAAACTCTCCATTTCTTGCAAAAATACACAAAATAAAGTCTCTTGTAAGGGGATTTTAAAAAACTTAGTTATAAATTATAAGCATTCTTTACATCATTATTTTATACACTTAACTACTTAGTTCTTATTAAAAAATGAAATTATAAAGTATTACTTAAACTGAAAATCTAAATTTCACATTTTTTAAAAATTAATTTTTCTATTCTCATATCTAAAATTAGTTTATTTGTAATTTTATTTTTCCCAAAATTTATACAAAGATCAATCAGAAATGAAGTGAATTCATTTAAATAGAAAATTTAAAATGTTTATTTTTATTATTTTTTGTAGCTTATGAACCATAGCGTAGTGTGTGTGTGTAGAAGGATTGTATTAAGGTTTCAGATCTCTGTAGAAGCCATAGCCATTTAGACTATAAAACATTGAATATAGTATATATGATCAAACAAGTGGAACACTCAGTTGTGAAAGCTAACATGAGACCTATACTTAAACATACACATAATTTGTAAACAAAAATAAGGCTAAATGTAGTAGATAAAAATAGTAATATATATCTAATGCATTTATAAAATCGCAATTAAATGTTACTATTTTACCATGAGTTAAAGTTCCATGCTAATTAGATTGTTTTCCAGCTGGATATATTTATAAACATTTATAGAGTACAATCATATCAGTATTGTAGTAACCATGTTGGTGATTGAAGAGTTTTAGTATCAAAAGTATACATTGGAAATGAGAAATTAGGAGGTGGAAATATATTCAAATATATAAACAAAATATTTAGAAGAGAAAATGTGAAGATGAAAATGAAAGAAAATAGACATAAGATGTCAGACTTAGGTGGCTTAGAAAATTTGCTATTTATTAAAAAATAAAGATTTTCCAGGAACAATGGTTGCTGAGGTAAAGCAATTCACATAGCTCTAAGCTTTATGTACTTGTAACTATATATATTTAATTATAATAATTTTACCAATGGTAAAATAAAAATAAAAATGCACTGAATAGCTCTGAATATTTTACCAGTCTGTTCTGAACTCCTTATTTATAACTGTGTATGTGAGTAGTTATATAGTATACCTATATCAGAAATACATCTTTTCTGTTAGATAAAGATTTGTCCCTACTATTAAAAGAAAATAGTATTCTCTCATAGTTGTTTCAAATATCAGTGAATTGTTGTTTAACTTCATAAGAATAAAAATAGAATCATAAATGTTTATAATCTTTAGAAAATTCTGTGCTGACTTGAAATGGCAAGAATCTCAATTGTTGCATCATTGCAAAATTTTATATAAATTCCTTATTGTAGAAATTATAATTCAATATAAGTTTTCCTCTTCTAGTTTGTTTTACTTTTTACCCATGCTAGTGTAATTTGAATCATTCTGAAATTTTATATATTTACATAAACTGAAGTTGGGAACTGTTGTTGAGTTTTAGCTCTTCTTGATAGAGTGATATATCTTGCCCAAGGACACACTGTGATGCCATTGGTTACATGTGTAAGATGTTTTAATTGTACAAACATAACAAGGGGAAAGGACAGGCATACAGAAAGATGGACATGGAAACATAAAGACAAACAAACATACAAATACACACACAGAAAGCAAGGAGAAACATGTGGACATCGGCCAGGCAGACAGATGGACATGCAAACATTACAAGGTTAGACACGCATAACAAAGACTGACTGACAGACATACAAAAAAAAAACTACTTTCATTAATCTTTTAACCCCCTTCTCCCATTTGGATTCAAAAATTGTTTTTTTCTTTTTGTTATTGACAATATGTTTTTCCTCAGTAAACAATTTCTATTTTGAAATGTTACCAATATAAAGAACAATTAAAGCTAGATATTCTTTCACCAGCGTTAGTCTTCATCTCTACCCTATATTTCTTTCTTTTATTTTCAACTTCTTGTTTTGGGGGGTTTTTGCTTTTTTTTGTTTTTGTTTTTTGTTGTTGTTTTTTTGGATGTCAGTTTGGAAAATTTTTAAGATTAAAGATTCTAGAATAGTAAATGGAAATGAATGATTGTTTTTATTTGTTTTTCATTTCTGTTTAGATTTTTGTTTATATGTGCTTATACAGGTTGCTCATCTTCTCATGTGATTGTAAGGTTCGTTACCATTTTGCTGTTTTGAATCAGCTATCAAAATTATGAAAAAGATGAAGTGAAACCCAGAACAACTTTATATATAAAAGAATAAAATTAAATTAGTTTCGTACAAACTTACTACTCTTTTGGCTTATTAATACAAAAGCCACCTCTGATAAATATATATCTGTGTAGGTTATGTTTTCTTCAAACTTTATTCATTTTTAGTTTAAAGTGATGAGCTGACAGAATATTAAAGTATCAGACAAAATGCTCTGCAGCATTTCTTATGGTTCTTTACAGTTCTGCATTCAAATCCTGCTGAGGTCAGTTTTTACCTTACATCCTTTTGGGGTTGGTAAAATAGAATCCAATTCAAGTACTGGAGTTGATATAACCAACACCCCTTTCCCCTAAAATTGCAGGCCTTTGCTAAAACCATTAATTCTTAGGTTAAGGAGAACTAGAAATGAAGTGGCTTCCTAAATTCTTCAATATTCATGGTATTGAACCATTAAATTCAATGTTGAATTTTTTTTCATTGTTTTCATCATTTTATTTGTTGAAGGATCATACTTTACCAATGTTCTGTGTTCTTTATTATGAATTCATTTTCTATTTTTGCCAACCTCCTTTTAGCTATAAGGTAAATTTGTTCCTTATTTCTCAATTTATAAAGACATTTTCATGTTTTCCCATTTGTTTTTCTTTTGTTTTCAAGCCATAATTAACTAATAAATAGGTTTAGATAATATATACATATGTATTTACAGTATTTTTATCCAGTTATTTCATATTTCATTTACCTTTCATTGTTTATGAAGTACAAAGGCTACAAAATCAACTTGATAATCTATTGACTGCATAGACATGAGATAATCTAGTAACCATATGGTCACAAGATAAAATGTTATTTATAGACCAATGTGTTTGTCCCTGGGCATGATAGATAACTGTTTGCTTTAATGTGCCTCAATAGCATATGGGTCCCATTGCTAATGGGTGGTGATTAGACAGATATTCAACAGTAACCTCCAACAATGTACAAATATCAAATATATAAATTTGCAGAAATCATCCAACCTAGATTAGCCTGTAAAAATAGATATGAACAGAAATTAAAGAAAATTATATGTTTAGTTCAAACTGAAGGCCTTCAGGTTGGCTGTGAATTAGGTGTGAGCCCTGGAAGGGGCAGTGACACCAGAGGTTGTACCGACTGAACACAAGCTACGGCTTAATCAAACTATTTTATTCTTTATTTTATGTTAAAAAAAACTGGGTGAGAATCTTGGTTTTTTTTACCTCTCAAAATTTTACTAGTTATCCTTTTAAAATTCAAATTCAAAATCTATCTAGCAAGATTATGACAAAAAAACTAGCCATACTAGTGTTGACCAAGAAAATATGACACAATAGCATATCTTCTCTATACTATCAAGAGATGTAATCAATTTCATTTCTGTATTAAACTCAAGTAATCCTATTCTCAATTTATTTATTTTGATCCAATCAAAATGTTTTTAATGTCTAGAATATTTAATTATTTCTTAAGACAGTTTCAAATGTACAACAGAATTATTTTGGTGATTTAAGCATTGTGATTTTTAATCTTATGGTGAATAAAATGTTGAATGTATGCAAAATGTGTTTCCATTTGATTATTTATATATTCCTTTTGTTAACTGTTAAAGATTGGTGTGTGTGTGTGTGTGTGTGTGTTAGGAGGACAATTTACTGAGGGTAACTGGTTGGAGCAAAGCCTCTGCCAGACCAAGGGTGATGTGGCGGTGGAACAGTGATGTTGACAAGGCCATAAGAGAAGAGACAGGTCTGGAAAAAATGGAAGGGAGGGGGTAGCAAAGATTCATATCAGAAAGCTAAAAGGGAAGCTAGACATCAGGTTTATTTAGCTACAGTAGAAGTGAAGAAAAGGTGTTCCCAGGGAGGGGGTCGAAGGGGCAATTACCACAGGCTCCTGATAGATATTGGGCACCCCTGCTATGAAGAATATGCAGCACTCAATACAAGGAGGCCCCACTTCCCAGCAATCTTGCATGCAGAGGCTCCCTTTCAATAAACAAACATATCTTTAAAAATGTAATGGATCCTCTTTTTTTTTTTTTTGACACCAATTCATTCAATTAAAAAACAGTTTGCTACCCACTCCTAAAGCAGCTACAATTCCCTTGGGAATTAATTGCAGCTGCTTTTGGGACAATGACAGGCAAAAGGAAAACAACAACACTCCTAAAAGTGTATGTATGCATCTGTGTATATGTATGTGAAAGAGAGTATGAATATATATAATGTAGAGATTGATAGACAGAAGTTATTGTCTCTACTTCAAATGGGTGTCTTGCTGTAGAGGCAGTACAACCTTGTACCTGGCCAAAGAGAGAGAGATCAGGAATGAGAGAAAGAGATGCTACAAAGGAGATACATGGTTACCCAACCTGAAGGGAATGCAGGATAAGAAGAGTGGGAGAGAGAGTGGGAGACATTAGGATAAAGAGGGTGGCAAAGTGCAGAGCATACTCACAAGGAACAGGGATCAGAATATAAATGGGATGGTCGAGTATAAGCAGAGAGAGATATAGATGGTGGCAAGTACCAGGGCATACCCTTGAGGTTTGAAGGTCATAATATAAGTGACAGGATATTGCCAAAGGAGTGTGATTAGAGAGTGGGAAGGGGAAGGGTGTTGTGAAAACCTGAGTACATAGATGGGGAGCTACTGGCTCGCAATGATATAAAGAAACAGGCTGTAAGGACAGGATTGGGGAGAGGGAGGTAAGCATAGTGCATGAAGTGGAAATGTGAGGAAGAGATGTAGAGGTGTTTGGTTTTTTGTGGTAGGGTGTGAGACGTTTTCTTGTTATGTGTGGGTGGGACACACAGTGCTTCTACATATATATGTATATATATAATGGATGCAATAGAAAAAGCTCAAATCAGGCAAACTACGGTTAACACATATATATGGGTTTAATTAAGATAAAAATAATTGTCCAAGCTGAAACATACATTGATATATTAGAAATATAAAAATATATGAATATTAAAAATATACTTGGACATATAAATATATTAATATATAAACATAATAATAATGGAATATAGATAAAAATAATAATGGAATATAAATAAATACGTCTATTTTTTAATTAAAATTTGGTATAGAGAAAATAATAGCCATTAAAAAGAGTTTTCAGTTACATTCCAACAAATGTTTGTGAGGTTCATTCATCCAAATAACAAATGAATCTTAAGATTCATTTTCAGAGGATGTCTCCTTCATCAGGGGGAAAAAATGATGTTTACGCTAAATAGGCATTCAGTTCTTTGTCAAAGAACTGAATACATATGTAGTGTAAACATCATTTTTTTTTTCTTTACTTTCATGAAGGAAACATTCTCTGAAAATGAATCTTAAGATTTGGATGAATGAACCTCAGAAACAATTGTTGGAATACTTTTTCTTCTGACATGTAACTGAAAACTCTTTTTAATGCCTGTTATTTTCTCTATACCATATTTTATTTTTTTAAAACATTTTTTTATCTATGGTAGGTCTAGTGAGATTGTAGAGATGCTTGAAAGAAGACGGGTTGATGTATGCTGCATACAAGAGGTAAGATGGAGAGGTGCTTCAGCTAGGGTCCTCACAGGCAAGGCACATAGGTGTAAAATATTCTGGCAAGGTAACATGGATGGTGTAGGCATTCTCCTTGCGGAGAAATGGGTGGAGAAAGTCATAGAGGTTGTCAGGGTATGCGAGAGAGTGCTCAAGCTCAGGTTAGTCCTACAGAACGGCACAGCTACGATTATCTCCGCCTATGCCCCACATGCGGGACTACCAAATGATCAGGAGGACCACTTTTATGATACCCTTCTACAGGCTACCGCAAAGACGAGTGGCAAGGACCTCATCTTTGTGGCTGGAGACTTTAATGGGCATGTTGGGCGGGAATCGGGTATCTTCACTGGGGTACACAGTGGCCATGATATTAGCACCAGAAATGATGAGGGAACTAGACTACTGGAATTCTGTGATGCCTGTAACCTTTTAATCTGCAACACTAACTTCAGGAAGCCAGACTGCCACCTTATAACCTATCAGTCAGGGGACTCCACTAGCCAAATAGACTTCATCCTCACCAGACAGCGGGATGTAAGGTTGCTCTTAAATGCAAAGACCCTCCCGGGTGAAGAATGTACCCCTCAGCATAGGCTAGTCATTAGTGACTTTAGGCTTGTGGCCAGAAGGATACCAAGAAGCAGACCAATCTAGAAAAGAAGGATTTGGAAGCTAAAGAACCCTTCACATGGTCAGAGATTTAGGGACATCCTAATCAAGAAATTTGATGAGAGGGAGGAGGAGCTACAGACGTCGGACATAGAAGGTAGCTTGAAATTCCTACGGGACAGCTTTCTGAGTGCCACAGGCCAAGTCTGTGCATGGTGCAAAGTCCCTTCCAGACCCAGAGTTACATGGTGGTGGAATAGAACAGTAGACAAAGCCATTAGAGCAAAGAAACAGGCCTGGAAATCCTGGAGGGATGGGGGTAGCAGGGAACTGTACCAGGTACCCAGAAAAGAGGCTGGGTGGCAGGTATACATAGCCAAGGGTGAAGCGGAAAAGAAGAAGTTTGCCAATGTCCAGCGACGTGAGGACCAAAGAACTGAGGTATTTCGGATTGCTAGACAGTGTGTGAGAGAAAATAGTGATGTCACAGGAAAGAAATGCGTCCGCATGGATGATGGTGCACTTGCTTTCAATGTTTCTGAAAAGAAAGAGGCTTGGAGAAGCCATTATGAAAGACTGCTGAATGTGGAGAATGAATGGGAGGAGGAGAGCCTGCCAAATGTTGACCCAGTAGAGGGACCAGCTATCAGAATAGACAGCTCCCTAGTAGTTAAGGCAATTAAGGGTATGAAACCAGGAAAAGCCCCAGGCCCACCAGGAATCACTGCTGAGATGCTTAAAACATCTGGTTGTGTGAGCTATAACCTAGTCACCTGCATTGTAAACCAGGTAGTTCATAATGGAGTCATACCCAATGACTGGCATAGCAGCTCCATAGTCAACTGCTACAAGGGTAAAGGTGATGCTCTAGACAGAAATAACTACAGGGGTATTAAACTGTTGGATCAGGTGATGAAGGTCACAGAGAGGGTCATAGCCCATTTCATTAGGGAGAGAATTTACTTAGATGAGATGCAGTTTGGTTTTGTGCTGGTGAGAAGCACCACTGATGCCATATTCCTGGTACGACAACTGCAGGAGAAATACCTAGCTAAAGATAAACCCCTCTACACAGCTTTCATGGACTTGGAGAAAGCCTTTGACAGGGTCCCCCAATCCCTTATCTGGTGGTTGATGCAGAAACTGGAGATTGATGAATGGTTAATAAGGGCTGTACAGGCCCTATACAGAGAGGCTGTCAGCAAGGTTAGGATTGGCAATGAGTATAGTGAAGAATTCCAGGAAGATGTAGGTGTCCACCAAGGCTCAGCCCTCAGTCCCCTTTTATTCATCATAGTCCTCCAGGCAATAACAGAGGAATTCAAAACAGGTTGCCCCTGGGAGCTCCTCTATGCTGATGACCTGGCCCTCATAGCAGAATCACTACCGGAACTAAAAAAGAAATTTCGGGTGTGGAAGCAAGGTTTAGAATCAAAGGGCCTAAGAGTAAATGTAGCAAAGACCAAAGTTCTAGTAAGCAGAAAGGCGAACTCATCACACACCCCCTCGGGCAGGTGGCCCTGCTCGATCTGTAGGAAAGGTGTAGGTAGAAACTCCATAAGATGTACCTAGTGTAAGCTATGGATGCATAAGAGGTGCAGCAACATCAAAGGGAAATTAACTGATAAGATAGCTTTCACGTGCGGCAGATGCACAGGGGCAATAGATACCACAGATACTCAGAAAACAGATTCCATCACACTCCAGGGGGAGAAACTAGTTGATAGTTTCCACTACCTAGGTGACTAAGTTAGTAGTGGAGGTGGATGCTCAGAGAGTGTTACCACTAGAATACGAACAGCCGGGGCAAAGTTTAGAAAGCTCCTACCCCTACTGGTGACAAAGGGTCTCTCGCTCAGAGCGAAAGGTAGATTGTATGATGCATGTGTGCAAACCGCCATGCTTCACGGCTGTGACTGCAGACAACATACGTAGACTTGAAAGAAATGAAGCTAACATGATCCGCTGGATGTGTAATGTCAGTGTGCACACACGACAGAGTGTAAGCGCCCTGAGAGAAATGTTGGACATATGAAGCATCAGATGTGGTGTGCAAGAGAGACACTTGTGATGGTATGGTCATGTACTGCGGATGGATGAGGAGAGATGTGTGAAGAAGTGCCACTCCCAAACAGTTGAAGGTTTCAGGGGGAGAAGTAGACCCAGGAAGATATGGGATGAGGTAGTCAAGCATGACCTCCAAGCGTTGGGCCTCACAGAGGCAATGACGAAGGACCGAGATCTCTGGAGATATGCTGTGACTGCAAAGACCCAGGCTTCTTCCTGCACCAGTTTCGCCAGCCCATTCAAAGTACCAGCCATTCAAAGCCCCAGCCCATTCAAAGTACCTTGGATTGCAGAACGACCTGCTGTGCTTACCTTGGATCGTAGAGTGACCTGCTGTGCTTGAGGAGACCTATTGAGTCAAGAACATCAATACCAATATCAAAATAAATATCAAATGGAAATTGTAGTTACGACACCTGTGCCGGCGGCACGTAAAAAGCACCATCCGAACGTGGCCGATGCCAGTGCTGTTTTGACTGGCTTTTGTGCCGGTGGCACATGATTTGCTGTGCTTGAGGAGACCTATTGAGTCAAGTACATCAACATCAAAATAAATATCAAATGGAAATAGTAGTTGTGATACCTGTGCTGGTGGCACGTAAAAAAGCACCATCCGAATGTGGCCGATGCCAGTGCTGTCTTGACCGGCTTCTCTGCCGGTGGCATGTAAAAAGCATCCACTACACTCACGGAGTGGTTGACATTAGGAAGGGCATCAAGCTGTAGAAACACTGCCAGATCAGACTGGAGCCTGGTGGAGCCTCCTGGCTTCCCAGACCCCGGTCGAACCGTCCAACCCGTGCTAGCTTGGAAAACTTCTCCTCTAGTTCTGATAGTGACTCAGCAATTAGAGCAAGGTCATCAGCATAGAGGAGCTCCCAATGGCATCCTGTCTTGAATTCCTCCATTATTGCCTGGAGGACTATGATAAATAGGAAGGGGCTGAGGAGTGAACCTTGGTGAACCCCTACCTCTACCCGGAATTCTTCACTGTACTCGTTGCAAAAAAAAAAAAATTTCAAACCGAAACAATAATTTGCGAGAAAATGGGGTGATGGGAGGAAGTTTTTCCGAAAATAGTAGCTGAAAAACAGGGAAAAAAACCTAAAAGCAGTAGAAATGCACAAACGATTATGGTGGTGCCATGAAGTAAGCGTACTTTAGATACACTCGTTTATTCATACGAACGTAACTGAGATTAAATGTGTCATAAATAACAGTGACAAACGAAATATACACCACCGGAAGTTGTTGACAAACAACAACAGTAACTTTATTTAGCTCAATAGCCGTCAATGACTGGTTGAAATTACCCAAATACGACAACTTTAACACGAAATAACTTCGAAAATACAAACTTTTCTCAACAACGCTAAGAGTAAAAGATGTTCTATATGACACATTCTACCAGTAGAAGTTTGAAAGTGTTTAGTTAAAAAAATGAATTTATCAACATGCCGATCAAAAGGAAAAGATCCAAAAACTTTTTCAAGGAGAGGTGCGATTCTGTATTAGCCCCAAATGCCCATCTGAGTATATTCAGCCCCCCCCCACCTGAAATACAAACTCCCAGCGCATGCATTGGGAAACACTGTTCTAAACATTACATTAGTTGATAGTGTACCTTGATATCCCAGCAACGGTTGATAGAAAAAAAGACTATTTTCAGAATCGGCGCTAAAATTTGCATAATATACACTTAGGATAAACAAAACTTTTGCAAAATCTTGTAATATAGTGTTATTGATAGAAAGTCCACAGGAAAAGTAAAATCGGTACATTATCCCCCACAGTAGTCGGCATTGCTTCATTTTGAATCTCAGAGTTGTCAAAGAACTGTCATTATCTTCATTATCTAGATGGCAAAATAAACAGTGACTTATCTCCCTTCAACAGGGAAATCTTCCTTCTTCAACGTCAGAGGAAATTATTGGTGAGAATTTCTTTCTTTTATTAATTAATCTTTCGTTTGCAATTTCAGTTTATTATTTAAATCCTTTTCTTAGCGTGAGATCCCCCACCACCAAAAACTGGAGAAATGAAAGTAAAAAAAAGAAAAGAAAAAAACTCGGATAGCAGAAAATGCATAGACAAAATTAGTAAACGGGTGAGACAAAATTAGAAAGCGGGGCAAAATGAGTAATTTCCGATTTCTTGTTGTTATCTCTCTACCTGTTTAGAATCATTGCATTGCAAATATTGCATCATCGTTTTGTATTGTGGCATCATTTTTATGAGGAAAAATTGGTCAGCATAGATGTTGAAGTTGAGAGAGTCCGAAACATAGTCAAGTGACACTTAGGGGTAGGGTAGAATTAGGGTTAATATAGGGCGTAACAAATATCAGAAATTAGTAAACGGGTGAGACAAAATTAGAAAGCGGGGCAAAATGAGTAATTTACTTTTCCTGTGGACTATGAAATATCAGATTTGTTACGCCCTATATTGACCTAGTAACCAGAGCAAAATCATTAACTTTTGGTTTCTCGTTTTATTTTTTTTCTCTACCTGTTTAAAATCATTACATAGCAAGGTTAATGTTTCAGTATGGTTATATTAAAATAAATGAAAATTAAGTGGAAGATAAGTAATAAAAGAAACAACTTATATTTACACAGAATAAACACTAGCGGTCGCTGCCAGAAAGTGAACAAATGTGGGCACTGTCATGCTTTTAGCTGTCGACGTAAATACACGAAGTTGACTACTTCCACTTCTGACAGCTAAAAGCATGGCAGTGCCCAAATGTGTTCTTTTTACCCGTGGAATTACGCCATATAAATTCATGCAAATATGAAACAAACAATTCGTCCGATGTCCCAAACTGTCGTCGCAACATCCGTTTTACTCGCATCCACATTTTGTGTGTGGACGTGTTGATCAGGAGGATCAACAAAATTTTGTTGATGTATAATCTCTCGTGCATGTAGGCACCATCATTCAGGATACCGATGTTATTATACACTCGCCAGCCATCACTGACTATGTGAGTCCCAGGTAAAATCCATCTTTGTATTAGCGCAGTTAAAGTTTGTTCAGTACGGACAGGTACTTCGACCAAAAAACACTTTTTAGAGACTCTCTCTCTATGCCACCGAATACCCAATGGCCAAGGCGCCACTTACCTCGGTGATACTTAGGATGAAAGAACTTGCTTCCGTCAATTTCTGCAACTAATGGCTGTCCATTAGCATCTAAACCGCCGATTTCTATGGGATTCTTTTGGAGCCAAACAGACGATCTTTCGTTTGTAGTAGCACGTTTCCGTCGATGATTTCCGTAAAAAACTTTTATTTTTTTACATATAGGCTTGCGGGAACATTTGAAGTAATGAGAGCGAAAGAGACTAAGAGGAAGCGATTTTATGACGAGGGAATTTCTTTTGAAGTTACCGAAGCATTGATATACATGTGTGTGTGTGTGTGCGCGCGCGCGCGTGTGTGTTTGATAGGGTGTGGGAGACAGACAGTATGTTGTGTAAGTGAAGTGCTTCTGTTAGTGTGTGTGAAGAGACAGAGAGAGTAATGTGTGAAAGAGAGAGATAACTGAATTTTTTTACTCGGTGTATTTGTATATGTATGTATGCATGTATGTGTGTGTGTGTATGTATCTATGTATGTGTGTGTGTATGTATGTGTGTATGTATCTATGTATATGTGTGTGTATGTATGTATGGCCGATTCAGTGTAATTTTTTACTCGGTGTATGTGTATATGTATGTCTGAATGTATGTGTGTGTGTGTGTAAGTATGTGTGTGTATGTATGTATGGCCGATTCAGTGTACACTGAATCGGCCATACATACATGCATACATACACACATACACACACACACACATACATACATACACACACACTCATACATGCAGACATACATATACACATACACCAAGTAAAAAATTACACTGAATCGGCCATACATACATACATACACACATACTTACACACACACGCACATACATTCAGACATACATATACACATACACTGAGTAAAAAATTACACTGAATCGGCCATACATACATACATACACACACATACATATATACATACACACATACATACACACACACATACATACACACACATACATACACACACATACATAGATACATACACACACACACATACATAGATACATACACACACGCACATACATGCATACATACATATACACATACACCGAGTAAAAAATTTCAGTTATCTCTCTCTTTCACACATTACTCTCTCTGTCTCTTCACACACACTAACGGAAGCACTTCACTTACTCAACATACTGTCTGTCTCCCACACCCCATCAAACACACACACACACACACACACACATGTACATCAATGCTTTGGTAACTTCAAAAGAAATTCCCTCGTCATAAAATCGCTTCCTCTTAGTCTCTTTCGCTCTCATTACTTCAAATGTTCCTGCAAGCCCATATGTAAAAAAATAAAAGTTTTTTACGGAAATCATCGACGGAAACGTGCTACTACAAACGAAAGATCGCCATTGTGCAGCATAGTTGTTGCTGAAGTTGAGAGAGTCTGAAACATAGTGAGGTTCCTTTTTTTTTCTTTTTTGTTTTTTTTTGCAAGAAATTTTTCCTCAACTTTGACCCAATTGTAATTGAGGTTGCTTAGAAAATATCTGGATAATTTTTGGTGTTTAACAATCAATGTTTTTTCTCAAATATTTTAACAAGGCAAGAAGATGGAAGAAATTCATGTTGTTACTGTTGTAGCTAAGAATGGACTACACTTCCTAGAATCACATGAAGCCAATTGGGGTCATAGTTTTGTAAAGGATTGTAATGCATTTCTAAGTCTTTTATGTCTTTAACAACTACTAAATCTAAGACTAGAAGACTGTATTCATTTTGAATAAAGGACAAGAGTTCTTCTTGCTCTGTTAAGATATTTGAGAAAAATTATATTAATGTGTCCGACTGGTTAAAATTCTATTTATTTGTTTGTGCAGCTGAAGATGGCACTGCATTTAAATTGATGTAATGATTGCATTGTTCAATTAAATGAAGCTGCTTGAAACAGCAGTTCTGCATCACTACTTGATATCCTGTTGCTTATTTTGATTTCATTCACCTTACTCTGAGCTGTGCAGATAATACCGCACTGATTTGGTGCTTCAACTTAAGTACATAATTCAACTGAATCTCAATTATTTCTATATATATATATACATACATATTGAGGTAGGTACGTACATATATGTTTATATATATGCATATGTTTTATTTTATTTATTAATATATTATATGATGAAACGCACGCACCCCCTTAATTAAGATTGTTCTTTATATCAAGTTTTTGTTCTTGATATTAACTCTCACGCGCACTCTTTACCTTTTTGTCCCATCCCTTTCTCAGCCTTCATTCTTGTTCTCCTTTTTCTCTACTTAACTTGTCTCTTCCTCTCTCTCATTCTTCACTCTCTCTCTCCCCCTCCCCATTCTTCTTGGTTTCCTTGCAGCCATTCCCCTTCTTCCCTCCCTTTCTCTTGCTCCTCCTCCCCCCTTCCCGTCGTTCACCCACAACGTGTTTTCCGCCTTCCCGTCGTTCACCCGCGACGTCACTTCTGCTGCTGTCTCTTTCTAAGTAATGGACGTCACTCTTTTTCCTCCTCGTCGTCCCTAAAAAATTCTGCATTTGTAATACTTTTTTTCGTTCGGCGTCAACAGCCCTTCTTATCTTGTTTTTCCTTGTCCTGTCTTCTATTGTTTACAATTTGCACTGTTGTTACTATTTTTTACCCCTCTGCGAAAAGATCTCAGAATTTTAATTGATTTGCTTTTCGCAGGAAGGAAAGTTTTCTTGTCGAAGATACGTCTCGCTTTTATCCTTCGAAACGTAGAGTAGATGAAAGCTTTAGCGACTGAAAAAGGGTTTTTTTCTTTGTGTTAATTGTCCTGTATTCTATATTATTTTTTTGTTGTTTTTAAATATATGTCCAGTTCCTTTGGTTTGTGTCTGTTTTCGTTTCTCATTGTGTTCGACGTCTTTTTGGTATCCTGTACTCACATATATGCGTGTATATGTACATGTAGAGGTAGGTACGTACATATATGTTTATATATATGCATATGTTTTATTTTATTTATTAATATATATATATAGAGAGAGAGAGAGAGAAAAGTTGAACCTAAGAAGCATCAGTTGTTGTTTGCAAGAGAGACGTTTGCGCTGGTATGGTCATGTGATGAGAATGGCTGAAGATAGTTGTGTGCGAAAGTGCCACACCCTGGCAGTTGAGGGGACCTGTGGAAGAGGTAGACCCAGGAAAGCCTGGGTCAAGGTGGTGAAGCACGACCTTCGAACTTTAGGTCTCACCAAGGAAATGACCAGAGACCGAGACCTTTGGAAGTATGCTGTGCGTGAGAAAACCCGGCAAGACCAGTGAGAATCAAAATCAAACCAAATCAATTCATATATCAGAAAGCAGAACCAAATTGAGGTCGATCAACATCAGTGGGAATTGCAGCTGTGGTTAAGCGAACCATCCGATCGTGGTCGTTGCCGGCGCCGCCCCGTCTAGCCTCCGTGTCGGTGGCACGTAAAAGCACCATCTGTTCGTGTCCATTGCCAGCCTTGCCTGGCCCCCGTGCAGGTGACACGTAAAAGCACCATCCGTTCGTGGCCGTTTGCCAGCTCTGTCTGGCCCCCGTGTCGGTGGCATGTAAAAGCACCATCCGTTCGTGTCCATTGCCAGCCTCGCCTGGCCCCCATGCAGGTGACACGTAAAAGCACCATCCGTTCGTGGCCGTTTACCAGCTCTGTCTGGCCCCCGTGTCGGTGGCATGTAAAAGCACCATCCGTTCGTGTCCATTGCCAGCCTCGCCTGGCCCCCATGCAGGTGACACGTAAAAGCACCATCCGTTCGTGGCCGTTTACCAGCTCTGTCTGGCCCCCGTGTCGGTGGCACGTAAAAGCACCATCCGTTCGTGTCCATTGCCAGCCTCGCCTGGCCCCCGTGCCGGTGACACGTAACAGCACCATCCGTTCGTGGCCGTTTGCCAGCTCTGTCTGGCACCTGTGCGGGTGGCATGTAAAAAGCACCCACTACACTCACGGAGTGGTTGGCATTAGGAAGGGCATCCAGCTGTAGAAACACTGCCAGATCTGACTGGGCCTGATGAAGCCTTCCAGCTTCACAGACCCCAGTTGAACTGTCCCACCCATGCTAGCATGGCAGACGGATACTAAATGATGATATATATATATATACATATATATATATATATATATACATATATATATGTATATATATATATATGCATATATATGTATATATATATATGCATACATACACACACATCCATGCACCCCACACCCAGAAACACACACACATATATTCATATGTATACATATATGCATTTTGCTGGGTGGAGGTGCTTATCTCCCCTTTGAAAACATAAGGACACAGAAAATGTGTCATGGCCAACTGGAAATGGTGTTTCCTAGGGCTAAATAGCAGTAGCATTCTTCCTATTCATGGGACTGCCGCATTAAGTTGGCAACATACCATCACTTTATCATGCTGCTACTGTATAAATCTCTTAGAGATTTAGAAATGTAATATTTCTACTTTTGAAATCAATGAATGTATTTCACTTGAAATCTCCATGTTTCCAAAGGCAAATAGGCGTCAACAGCTTGCAAGCCATGATTTTGTTGTTTTTTGAAGGACTCTAGGCGATTTTTTGTGAAACCACCATTGTTGGGTAGTAGTGAATAATTGAGATAAATGAGAAGTTGTGCGGAAGCTGCTGGAAGTCGAGTTCCCCTAGACCCAAGTGTGCTGAAATGGGAGATGTTGCAGTGGGAGGGAGAGCTGATAGTGAAATATGGTATTATGGTAGAGAAGGAAGAGTCAAATATAAAACTGACCCTGCCAGAGGAGGAAAAAGTGAAAATGGAAAAGAAGACAGTAATATTCAGATTGTTTTCAAATAAAAATAGAAGAATTGAAAATGCGACACAGGAGGAAATGGAAGAAATTTTGGAAAGACAGATAAGAGACAGCATAGAGTTCTTTATGAGAGGAAAGCGATACGTGTCTATTATGGTAACCTTTGTATCAGGTGGGGAGGCAGAAAAAGTCTCCATCAGGATGATACAGGGAGAGAAATGGACATTGATGCCAAACTGTTTGGATAAACGGATTGTTAGAATTAGGGTAGGAAGAATCCCACGATGGATAGATCCACCTCATCCCAGTTCTTCCTGGGTTTACCTCTTCCACAGGTTCCCTCAACCGCTAGGAGTGTGGCACTTTTTCACACAGCTATCCACATCCATTCTCACCACATGGCCATACCAACGCAGTCGTCTCTCTTGCACACCACATCTGATGCTTCTAAGGTCCAACATTTCTCTCAAGGTACTTACACTCTGTCGAGTATGCACACTGACATTATACATCCATTGGAGCCTACTGGCTTCATTCCTTGTGAGCTTACGCATGTCCTTAGCAGTAAGCTCACAAGGAATAAAGCCAGTAAGCTCCAATGAATGTGTAATATCTAATTATAATTTAGTAGACTCCTATCAAGCAGATATTATGGTTAGGTTTCTCAGTTGATGTAAGTTCACTCTCATGCTGCTTAAGAGAGACATGGGTATAATAATATCTGATTTCTGAAGGTGTTGAGCTGGCAGAAACGTTACCATGCCGGGCAAAACGCTTAGCGGTATTTCGTCTGTCTTTACATTCTGAGTTCAAATTCTGCCATGGTTGACTTTGTCTTTCATCCTTTCAGGGTCGATAAATTAAGTACCAGTTACGTACTGGAGTCGATCTTATTGACTGCCACCCCCTCCCCAAATATTTTGGGCCTTGTACCTAGAGTAGAAAAGAATATCTGATTTCTGAAAAATATTGGGCTTTTGTGCCTTGTCAAAATATTTGTAATATTTAATTAATGAACTTCTGTTTGCTTTTGCAGGTGAATCTTTCTAAGGAAAAAAGATGGGTGTTCAAGGGTTATTATCCTACTGTCTCAAGAACCAAAAACAATGCTGCACTTTTGTTGACCTTGTTGAAGTTGCATGTGAGCAAAAAGGAATTGAAATACTGGTTGATTATTACTGTTTTGCAAATTGGGTTTATGAAAAGTTTATAACAAATCTTACAAACAAAAATAAAAACAGATATCTATTACTTTATGGTGGGGAATATTCCTCTTTGTCCCTCTATGTAACTGCTCTGATAAAGAATTTACAGTCTGTGGATATCCATCTAACATTTTTAGTTGATGGTGCAAGAGGCTCATGCAAGGAAACCACTAAGAGGAGATTAAACACATGGTTATCTCGTTCTCAAAATGATATGAGGAAGATTAAAAATATGTTATCTGTATTTTACAATGAAATCAGCATTGAAGACTTGTCATGTGATGACATTGTAAGGCCTGTTCTTCGTGATGTAATTTTCAATTCTGCTCTGACAGAATGTGGTTGTAAAATAGTGAATTGCTCAGGTGAAGCTGATGACATGATAGTCAAGCAGCTGTTGGATAGCAAAGCATTTGCGATTTTCAGTTATGATTCTGATTTCTGCCTTTTTAAAGACTGTTGTTTTATTCCACCAAAATTGTTTGATATTCACAATGACATGGAGCTAGAATATTGTGAAGAGTTTCCGAAAAAACCTTTACATCTTCAAACTGGACTGATAAATAATGAAAGAGTCAGTCATATGTTTGGCGTAAGTTGTATTTTTTCATCTTTATTCAAAATTATTATTTAAAGAAATGATTTCTCATCTGTTTGGTTCTCTTTAAATTTACTGATAACTGGCCAAAACTAGTTGTATGTGGGAAACAGCCATTTATAGGAAGAATAAAAAAAAAATTCAGGTATGTATTGGCTACATGTTTAAACTGTAAAACTTATTTTATTCAATCAATGATTCTAAAATTTGGTCCATCTAACTTGATTTCTAAAATGTACATATTCAAAATTTATTAGCATAAAGGTTTGTTGCTTTTTATTTTGGATATTTGCCAAGATTTCATAGAAAATCTTCCTTCAGAGCTCATGTAGAGTTGTAAAATTTTGTCAACTTTCAGATCACAATTCCAGCTACTTATCTCGTTAGCAAGCAGACATTTATAATGTTAGGGCTTTGTCTTTAGCCACTTTTCAACAACATACTTATTGGATTTCTACAAATCCAATGACTATGTTGTTGGATGCTAGTGATCATCATCATCATCATTTCATCATCACCATCCTCATTCATGGCTACCTGGATTGGATGGAGTTTAATGAGACAGATGTTTCATTGGCCAGATGCCCTTCTAATTGCCAACCCTCGCTTGTCTCCAGGCAAGGTAATATTTCCCCATGACCAGACTTAATTTCATAAAATATTGGAAATGAATGACATTGACTGTATGTTAGTGATACTCTTTTACAAATATCACTTGGGTGTCCTCTCCTGCATGCCAAATTTAATTCTGCCTAACTTTCCTCTCAAAACAGTTGTGCTTTGTTGGCCATGCAGACTGATGTTGCTCATCCAACGGAGCATACTATCTTCATTCCTCTCCAGTCTATGCATGTCCTCTGCATTCAGAGCCCATGTCTCACTGCCACGGAGTATAGCCATTCATAAACAAGCATCAATACAATCTACCTTTCACTCTGAGAGGGAGACTTTTTATTACCAACAGAGGTAGTAGCTCTCTGAACTTCCTCCATCCTATTCTTATTCTAGAAACAATACTTTCAGAGCATCCATCATTGTTACTAATTTGGTCACCTAAGTAGCAGAAACTGTCTACTCCCTCAAGAGAGCCTCCTGGACATTGGAGAGAGTTTAAGTCTCATGTACTCTTAGTGCTTATTGTTCCTGCACATCTGCTACTCACAAAAGCTACCTTAATCTCTTAACCTACCTGTGATTCCACTACATCTCTTACACTGGGTGTAAGCAAATGGAATTACTTCCCACTCCTTTCCTATAAATTGAGCAGGGCTGTTTATCTGATGGAAAGAGAGTCTTATCTGCTTTCTTGCTAACAACAACTTTAGTCTTTGCTAGGTTAACTTTAAGGCCCTTTGATTCCAAGTTTTGCTTCCATACCTGGAACTTCTCCAATCTGCTTCAGATTCTGCAATAAGAGGTAGATCATCAGCATATACCAGTTCCCATGGACATCCAGTATTGAATTCTGTTGTTATGGCCTGGAGAAACTATAATGAATAAGAGTGGACTAACAACTGATCCCTGGTGAACTCCAACTTGTATGCTAAATTCATCACTGTATCCAACGCCAATTCTCACCTTACTGACAGCACCACTGTACATGGCTTGTATGGCTCTAATAAGCCACTCCTCTACTCCTAGCTTCCTTAGAGACTACCAAATAAGAGTGGGGAACCCTGTTGAAAGCTTTCTCCAGTTCAACAAAAGTTAAGTACAATGGTTTACTTTTGGCCAAATACTTTTCTTGCAACTGTCTCACTAGGAAGATGGCATCTGTGGTACTTCTCCCAGAAACAAAACCAAACTGCATGTCATCTACTTTAATTCTATTCCTAATCAATTGAGCTATAACCCTCTCTGTAATTTTCATAACCTGGTCCAACAGTTTGATACCCCTATAGTTGTTTCTATCTAAGGCATCACTTTTACCCTTGTAGCAGCTAACTATAGTACTACTACATCAGTCTTTGGGAATGATGCCTTCCTGAATAACCTGGTTAGCTATGCAAGTGACTAGGCTGTATCCCACACCAGATATTTCAATCAGCTCAGCTGTGATACCTGATGGTCCAGGGGCTTTTCCAGCCTTCATATCCTTAATTGCCTTATCTATTATACTACTATCACCTCTGGCTGGTCCCCCAATTGGTTTGATATTTGAAAGACTCTCCTTCTCCCAGTCATTCTCCACATTTAATAAACCTTTCATAGCAGCATCTCCATATATCTTTCTTCTCTGAATCACTAAATGCAAGCACACCATTATCCACTCATACACATTTCTCACCCATCACATCACTATTGCGAGCAGATGGCTTCCAGAGGAGAAGAGTAGAAATTACCTCGTTTTTAGCTCTACAACAATGTCCAGCAAACTGGACTCTTCTACCTTTCACAAGAGATGATACAGGTGGTAATTTCCCATATATTTGTACTTTGGTTGGATGCTGTTTCTACGAGAGATTTTGAGCTCTCATAAGGAGGTGAGTGTAAGTTTCATCCAACCGCCTCTCAAGCTTCTTTGATAACGTCCAGGTTTCTGAGCCATATAGTAGAATTGGTTCGAATGTGGCTTTGAAGATTTTAAGTTTGAAATCTCTACTTAGATTTACTCTCTCTCTTTACTCTTTTACTCTTTTACTTGTTTCAGTCATTTGACTGTGGTCATGCTGGAGCACCGCCTTTAGTCGAGCAAATCGACCCCGGGACTTATTCTTTGTAAGACCAGTACTTATTCTATCGGTCTCTTTTGCCGAACCGCTAAGTGACAGGGACGTAAACATACCAGCATCGGTTGTCAAGCAATGCTAGGGGGACAAACACACACATACATATATATATGTATATATATATATATATATATATATATATATATATTATATATATATATATATATATATATATATATATATATATATATATATACATATATACAACAGGCTTCTTTCAGTTTCCGTCTACCAAATCCACTCACAAGGCATTGGTCGGCCCGATGCTATAGCAGAAGATACTTGCCCAAGATGCCACGCAGTGGGACTGAACCCGAAACCATGTGGTTGGTTAGCAAGCTACTTACCACACAGCCACTCCTGCGCCTATGATGACCAGATCTTATGCATGTCATTACAGGCTGAACAGGCATTACCCTTTCTAGTTAGGCATGACTGTGTGGTAGGAAGCTTGCTTCCCAACCACATGATTCCCGGGTTCAGTACCACTGTGAAGCACCTTAGGAAAGTGTTTTCTACTATAGCCTTGGGTCAACCAAAGCCTTCCATAGATGGCAACGAGATAGGCTGATGCACACATATGTGAAGTCTTTCCCAGGTGAAGAGTACACTCCAACATAGGCTACTAGTTAGTGACTTCAGAATTAGGGCTAGAAAAACTCACAGAAATAAATCATACTGAAAAAGAAGATTATGGAAGCTCAAAGACCAAGCAAACTAACAAAAATTTAGAGACATTCTATTGGAGGCCTCTGATGATAAAGAGGAGGAGGAAGAGGCATATAGCTTAGAGGACAACTGGAAGTTCCTGTGGGACAATTTACTGGATGGGGGGGCACTGACCAAATCTGTGGCTGGTGCAAAGTCTGAGGTAGACAAGGAGATAGACAGCACTATGAATTCCATTGTCTCGGCCACAGTCGAACAATGATGATGAATCATGCCCGTATCTGTAATGTATAAATAAATTTTAAATGTTTCTAAAAAAAGCTTTTTGTTTTATTGTCTACTTTTGGCTATTGAGAGAAGGATTTCTTTGGGAAATCTTTTTTTGTGAGTGCTTCAAAGAAAATTTTATGTTGCAAAGCTTGAAGAATGGGATCTTGAAGGAGAGGCAAAACTACAAGAGTCATCAACTAAATATTCCTTCAGAAATAATGAAAATAACAATGTAAATGAACATCAGATGCCAAATACTGAAGCAGCAGGGGACTTTTGGTCAGATATTTAGGGCAAAGAGGTTCAACATAACAGGGAAGCAGAATGGTTACAGAAATTTAAGAGTGAAATGGAAAATAGATAAAAACAAAAGAATATAAATATTACAGATGAGAAAGTGAAAAGGATGCGTAAAAACTACTAAATTGGAAAGCCCTTGGCCCAGATGGTGTCAGAAATTCTGGTTTAAAAAAACATCTCATAAGCACACTCAGCTTTATAAAACTGTTTCTTAATGACTGTAGAAAATGGAGCACCAATATGAATGACAAAAGGGAAAACAGTGCAAATACAGAAGAACAAAGAAATAGGAGGGTAAGTCAATAATTATAGGCCTATTACATGCTTACCATTACTCTGGAAATTATTAACTGGCCTTGTATCTGATGAAGTGTATGGTTTTCTGGAGGACGGGGTAGCAGCCGGCAGGTGTATGTCTCCGGTATCAGTCGGCATAATGCCGGAGATGTCAGCCAAAGACCCCGTCAGCCTGGTGGGTGGTTGCCGCCTTCACGCCACCATGGCACGTAAAAAGTGGCACGTAAAAAGCACCAACCGATCGTGGCCGCTGCCAGCCTCCTCTGGCACGTAAAAAGCACCCACTACACTCATGGAGTGGTTGGCATTAGGAAGGGCATCTGGCTGTAGAAACTCTGCCAGATCAGACTAGAGCCTGGTGCAGCCTCCTGGCTTCCCAGACCCCGGTCGAACCGTCCAACCCGTGCTAGCACGGAAAACGGACGTTGAACGATGATGATGATGATTAATCTATTACCAGAGGAGCAAAAGAGATGCTGAAAGAACTCAAAGGGAACTACTTGCCTGTTGTATATTAATAGCATGATACTAAGTGAGGTATGAATAATAAAGCAGAACTTGGATAGATTATAAGAAAGTATAACATAATGGCTTTTGACGTGAAAACAATCAGAGCAAAGAGAACATTAACAGTTTTTTAATATCATGGGAAGTAGAATTGAAATGTGGAAATATATTGTATGAAATGTGATAATATGCAGGACAATATTTCAGGGTGACTTGTTTCCTCCATTACTTTTCATCATTGTCTTAATCGCTCTGACAAGCATACTGAGAAAATCCAGGTCTGCTTGAGAGTTTGCCTAAACCAGGGTGAAAATAACTCATTTGCTCTGAATCAATGATCTCAAATTGTACATGAGAGGTGAAAAAGACCTGGCTTCTCTGAGCCAAACGGTAAGACTATTTATCAAGGGTAGTGGTATGCAGTTTGGTGTAAGTTAATGTGCAGTTTTAATTATGAAGCGAAGCACATTATGAAATAAAGGAATAGGTAGAAATTTTGTATAGTCAGTTGTAAACCACAAGCTCACAAGAACAGTACAATCAAAAGCAGCACCCATTAAATACTTTCAAATGCTCAGAGTACCTCAGAAGTAGTTAATAGCTTCAGGTACCCAGTTGGTAATTAGTAAAGTATAGCAACTAGAGTATGCCTGAAATGAAAGATGTTACTTCTGCTTAGATCTTCAAAAGGATTCCGTCTCTGAGTGAAGGACAGCTTCATCATCATCATCGTTTAACGTCCACTTTCCATACTAGCATGGGTTGGATGATTTGACTGAGGACTGGCAAACCAGATGGCTGCACCAGGCTCCAATCTGATCTGGCAGAGTTTCTACAGCTGGATGCCCTTCCTAATGCCAACCACTCCGAGAGTGTAGTGGGTGCTTTTACGTGCCACTGGCACGAGGGCCAGTCAGGCAGTACTGTCAACAGCCATGCTCAAGTGGTGTTTTTTACGTGCCACCTGCATAGGAGCCAGTCCAGCGGCACTGGCAACGACCTCACTCGAATGTTTTTCATGAAATGATATGCTACACTGTAGCAAAACATAGACAATGAATGAGAAGGATGTACCAAGGAATGAGATGTGTATACTTTGATGGATATGTAATGTTAGCTTTATAGATAGAGCAGATAGAGCAGAAATAGACTGACAGAAAAATTAGGTATGCCAAGATTCAGATATAGTGTACAAGAGAGTCAACTGACCTGGTATGGACATGTGATGTGTATAGAAGATGACATTTGAGTGAAGAAGTGCCAAATAATCCAAGATGAAGGAATGCATAGAAGAAAAAGACCAAGGAAGACATGGGATAAAGTAGTGTAAACTGAACCCAGGAAGTTGAATGTAATGAAAAAAATGACTAAGGACCAAAACCAATGGTGACATAGTATGCAACCCATACAAACATGGGATAAAACTAGACACAACAATGATAACTATGATGGTGAATTTGATGTTAATCATCACTACTGATGTTGTCATCATCATGTTACATCCCTTTCCATGATTAAAGGTGTACCTGTGACCATCTCATCTTTTTGTATATCAGAAACTACATTATTTTCTTTTCTTTACAACTTTAGGATGTATAACCTGCTATTTCTGGCAGGTTAAATAATCACTCAGAGGTTCTCCTGTTGGCTCAGGAGAAGCTTTTGAGATTATCACTGCAAGCTGAAAAAACATTCAATGGTTATATGATGTCTTTACTAATTTTGTTTATGAACTGTACTTTGACACAGAACATATTTACAGCAGGTGGTCAAGGCAGATGATAGTGTCTTTGCCAAGGAGATTATACGATGATAGGGTAAAATCTGTTGACCATTAGATTACAACAATGGCATCTTTTCCTTTCTATTTTCAATTTCTCTCTTCCATTTCCATATGCAGCAGACCAGAATGCAAGCATGACTATATGGTTAAGAAGTTTGCTTTGTGACTATATGGTCTTTGACATTTTGGTGATATATCTCCTACCATAGATTTTGGTTGACCAAAGTTTTGAAATTTGGATAACAGAAACTGTGTGAAAGGTCGTTATAATGACCATTCTTGTTCTTGAGTAGTAAACTTCACCTATCACCCAGTTTAACACCACCACCTGGCTACCTTTGGGGTCCTTTAGTGAAGTCCATTTTATTGGAAATATTCAGGCTATGTCTCTTGCCTATGGACAACATCACCCCTTTCTCTCACCAGTCTTGGATGACCTTTCTCACTTGATTAAGCCATGAAAAAAAGCAACATAGTGCACTCTGTACTAAGCATAACATTTTTGCAATTGGTTCATTATGGATCTCTGGCTGCATGTCTCAAATTTGATAAAGTAAAATAAACAAAATGAAAAGAAAAAAAAACTGAAAAAGCTTCAATGAAGTTGATGAGTATTTATTTTTAAAATTAAGTGATTGCTCTTTTTATTCCAGTTGTCTCCAAATGAATTGATTGAGCTGGCTATTGTATGCGGCAATGATCTAACATCACATCATATGAGGTACAATCAAAAGTTATTGTATAAGCTGGATATCAGAGAGAAAAAAAACCAACTCGAAAATATTGTTGCTTGGGTGAAGTCATATAAAAGGATTGAAAATCACCCCCTCTTGGATAAAGAGATGGTAAGTACATTGAATATTTTACATTATGTTAATTTCATCATCATCATCATCATCATTTAATGTCTGTTGTCCATACTGGCATGGATTGGACTGGTTGACTGGGCTGGCACGCTGGAAGGCTGCACCAGACTCCAGTCTGATTTGGCATGGTTTTCTATGGCTGGATGCCCTTCCTAATGCCAACCACTTTGAGAGTGTAATGGGTGTTTTTACGTTACACTGGCATGGGTGCCAGTTTGCATGACACTGGTATCTGCCATGACTGCGATTTTGATCAACTTGATGGGTCTTCTTCCCAAGCACAATATAATGCCAAAGTTGGTCATTGCCTCCGTGAGACCCAACACTTGAAAGGAACTCAGCCACTTCACCTATGTATGGCCCAATGCTCGAAAGGAACTCAGTCAATTTATTCTGTAATTTTGTATTTAGTTTTTCATACCAACATTAAATGGACCTGTTCATCATTGTCATCATTATGATTACTGTAACGTTTGATAGAGGTTATTGAGGCAGATTTTCTATGGTCAGATACCCTTCTTGTCACCAAACTTTACCTGTTTTCAAGCAAGGTAATATTTCCCCATGACAAGATATGTTTTTGCAGAATATTGGAAATGAATGACATTTTATAGCAATCACATGATACGATGAAAAGGAGAAACAAATGTACATACCTATACATGCATACACACACACACACACACATACATACATACATACATACATACATACATACATGCATGCATGCACATGTGCACATATACCATGTGTATATAACTTGGTACCATGTGTTTGGGAATCAGACTTCTTAACCACACACCCATGTCTGCACTTATATTGATGAAGGGCTTTGGTGCTGCTTACATGAGCCAATAAGTTATGATATATTACTATATGTTTTTACAATGGATTATAGCTCGTTGGTGGATTGGCAAATCTTTTGAGCTTCAGAGAATTCTTTACATTTTACATTTTTAAGTTTAAATTTACATTTTTAAGTTTAAATCCTGCCTTGTTGAACTTTGCTTTCCATCCTGCAGGGGTTGATAAAATAATACAGTACTAAACATGGCAGGGAGAGAGCAAGAAAGAGGGGGGGGCAGCAAACCAAACTGGAAGTTATGTTATGGACAGACAGATTTCACAAAAAATTTCACAAAAAATTGTAATAATGATTTCACTGTACATTCATGTATTGAGTATTTTCATTAGTAAATGTTGTTATTCATTTATAAACAATTCTAAGGTTAATATATGTGTTTGTATATGCATGTGTGTGTGTATACATACATACACATACACACGAATTTGTGTGTGTATGTGTAACTAATTAAACAGACATAAATACAATAGAAAGTATCTTTTTATTTGTTTCTTTAGAGAAATAACAGCGAGTTTGCCGTTGCAGTCCAGCAGTCTAGAAGTTTCTATAAACTGGAACTGGTTCAAGATTATGATGACAACAACAAAGGGTCTTTGACTGAATTAGTAACTGAAAGACTCAAGACAAAAACTCTTCATCCTAAAATGTTAGGTGCACATCATGGAATGTACTGGCAGAAGGTTCTTTTTGAAGATTTATATAATTATTGGCCTGGGATTGAAACATTACTCTCGAAACTAAGGTCTTGTATTTATCAAATATTACTGCCATTGAATGAAATGGCTGTTATAGACTATGGCTGGGATCAGTCTTTAACTATTATGCCACACTCTGTAAGTTCTTTGACTTTGTTTCCATTGCTTATCTTCATCCTTAACATCATTGAAGGAACCTGTGTGTGTTTGTGTGCTTTATCTGCTTGAAACAGTAGTTAAATCTCCCTTAAATCACACCTTGCATCTTAAATAAGAAAAGATATTAGATAGCGTAGTCCCATAATTGTATATTCCATAAAAGTTCTTTATGGCTATGGCTCAAGTGCTTTTGGCTGTAGATATCTGCTCAATCAGAGTTGGCCCAGATCTAAACAAGAGCATCATATTTACAATCACTGCCTACAATTGCATCATTGAGACTGAGTTTCCTCTTCAGATATGTACAGTAGCTGATTGTATACAAAATGCAAATGTGCACTATATTAGAGTACTGCACTTATATTTGATTGAGATAGTGCTGCTGGCCATGTTACTCATACAATCTCATACAAATTGTATTAAAACAAAATCTTTTTGCCTTGCAAAAACAATATACTGTATATGAAGGAACCATGGTATGGTCTCTTAAGACGGCGAGGTAGCAAAAACGTTAGCATGCTGGGCGAAATGCTTAGCGATATTTCGTCTGCCGTTACGTTGTGAGTTCAAATTCCGCCGAGGTCGACTTTGCCTTTCATCCTTTCGGGGTCGATAAATTAAATACACGTTACGCACTGGGGTCGATGTAATCAACTTAGTACTTATGTCTGTCCTTGTTTGTCCCCTCTATGTTTAGCCGCTTGTGGGTAATAAAGAAATAGGTATGGTCTCTTGATCTGCTAACAATAGCAGCTAAATCTACCTGAATCACTTAACGAGTATACATTGGATAGTGTAGTCCTAAATACACTATGTATAAGGGGAAAAAAGATGATATGGTTATGGCTAGAACATCTTTGATCACAAGTTTGTTTGATTAGGGTTAAATAATCTCATCATGTTAAACTCATCACTTAGTCCACGTCAGTAATCATTGAAATTATTTTTGCTACACTTCCAATTCACAGTTTTTTTTCTGAATATTTGTTGTGTCAGGTTTCAGTTGCGAAATGGAAATGGTTGCCCCGATTTGAAGATATAAAGAAAGAAAATATTTCATCTAATTTGAAGATTTTTCATAAAATAATAACCCAACAAGAACCAGGCTGGAGAACACAAGGTCAGTAACAGTATATATTTTTAGCAATATCATTGAAGTTTTATTTTTGCCAAATTTTCTTTAACAAATGAGAAAGCTAACAAATTTATTTATTTTCTATTAATATATTTGAGAGTTGTAATCTATCACAGACACTCAGCTGTATTCTTGCTAAACACTCTTAGCTCTCTCTTTAGTTCAGTCTATATATTTGTAAAAAGACAACATATAGAGATATGTAGACATAAAATGTTTGGGTGTCTATGGCATCGAGTTCAAGTCTGTATCAAGCATTTCATTGTGTTTTTAAGCACAATAATTTCTGGTACTTGTTTTATTGACCCTAAAAAGATAAAAAGCAAAGTTAGCTTGGCAAAACTTGAGTTCAAAACAGAGAGGAATAAAACTATACACTGTTATGGATTTACTTTGTCATACTTCCAATCTCAGCAGTTTCCATCTGGTTTGTCATGAAAAATAGAAGAAACAGAAAAGCATTTTTATATTTTAAAAGTAATATTCAGTTAATGTAAAAAAACACGGAAGAATGAAATTAGCTTCAGTTAGGTCACTAATGCCTATAAGAAAGTTAAGTATATGTAGGCTTGCTGTAATCTTCAAAGTTGAAACCAGGGCCAATAGGAGTGGAAACTGAGATAAAAGGAACTGAAACTGAGACCCATCTGAGTAATTTTAATCTTCTTTTCTTTTCCAATGTCTTCCTGTTTTTCTTCAAGCTTTCACAGCAAGGCCTTTGCATATTGAGGTCCAGATTCACAGTTTTTCTTCCTTTTTCTGTATTTGTAATCAGGTTTTACATTTCTGGTTTTATACCTATTACATTTGCATTATCCTTCTCTTTGACTGCCATTGAATGAAATGGCTGTTATAGACTATGGCTGTGAATTGTTTGTTAAAAAGGTAATACTGGCCAGCCCACGAACAAACCATAAATACATTCCTCAAAAATCATTTCCCAAAAAGTTCCTTTAGCTGTGATACATGAACTGTGTATATGTGAAAAACTTGAAAATTTTCACTGTAAATGCTTCAATATCAAATGGTTATATAACAACAGCTGTTTGGAGGAAATTGTACACAATGTGTGAACCACAGCCAATGCCAACAAGATGCTGTCCAAGTTTGGTTTTACATTGGGCAAAACTGTTGTTCTTGCCTTTTTGTTTCATGCCAACAAAATTTACATTACAGTTATCTCAAAATCCAACAAGTCTTGACACCAATATGTGTTTGATGGTAACTGAGATTAAAACATCAGTCAAGATCTCAGCTATCTTACCTGGCTGCAGTCCCACTGGAAAGTGGTTTCTTGAGAAGCTTCTTCTAAAGCCTCAAGCCTCAAAACATTACTCTTTACTCTCTTACTTGTTTCAGTCATTTGACTGTGGCTATGCTAGAGCACTGCTTTTAGTCAAGCAAATTGACCCCAGGACTTATTCTTTGTAAGCCTAGTACTTGTTCTGTCGGTCTCTATTGCCGAACTGCAATTTAGAAAAGAGAGGAAAACATACACAGGTCTCTCCTTTCTTCATACATTAAAGACTAACTAACATCAAGGTATTGTGTCTTTGTCATCAATGCAGGTTAAAAATCATAAAAGAAAATTTTTCCAAATTTCGAAAAAACCAGGACAGAATCTCAAACTTTGCTGATTTGAGTTAAACTGAGATATATGGCAAGCCAAACTATATGTCATTTCCTAAATTCATCTTCCCCTGAAGTAAATTTTGTAAACTGCTCATTAATGACTAATGCTGTTAAAGAATCATTTCTACTTTGAATATAAAAAGATACTTTGATCTGCATTGAATAATGTTACTAAATTTATTCATAGACAAGAAATAATTGATGGTTTGGCTATCAAACATTATTTCCTGTTGGATGAAGGATTGACAAATGAGGAATAAAACTTGTTTGGCTCTGTTTATTCCTCTTAGGATTTAGTTTCTTTGAAAATTCCCACTAAGAATTTTGTTACTGCTGTATAGTAAGATACTGTGTTGCAAGCCTTTCCAATCTGAGAATTTGACATTAAAATGACATGTATATGTGCATGTATGAGCAACAGAGGGAAAGAGAGAGAGAGGACAAAAGATTGACAAATGAAGAATAAAACTTGTTTGGCTCTATTTATTCCTACTAAGATGCTGTGGTGCAAGCCTTTCAAATCTATGAGAGTTTGTGTGAGTGAGAGAGAGAGAGAGAGAGAGAGAGAGAGAGGAGAGAGAGAGAGAGAGAGAGAGAGAGAGAGAGAGAATGTTCAAAATACTGGAAAATATTAACCATTTTGCATTTCTTAAAAGACTTATCTTGATTTCTTCATTTTTCAGATTGGCCGCGTAATTACTTTATACGATATGGTCGACATAATGGGTTCATCTTTTACTGTCTACGGTATTTTCTCCTTCTCAATTGGCAGCACAACTTGTTTATAACTGAAAGAGAGTTCATAACTTTGACATGCCTTCTTTTTACACACAAAGAAGAAAAACAGTACCAACATTATCCAATAACTCCACATTCACGATGTGTCACCATTAATAATTGGATACAGGTTACATTGATTCACTTCTATTTTTGTTTGTTATATATTTATAAACTAAAACACAACTGAATATCCCATACACTTAGCTATAATTTATAGCTAAATACCATTAGGATGAACACCCCACTGGTGTAAGCAGTGTAGACGCTATTCTTCTTAGTTGGTTGAAATAGCTTTAAAGAAAGAACAAAAGTGCAATAGGAGAATTCTTTAAACTTCTTAGAGCCATGGAAGCTCTACTAAACTTTTCAAAACAGTCTACAATTTTGAAAGAGACAGGTTGTGTATATAGGAATCAGTTTTAAAAGATCCTACTCAAATTAGATTCAATCACCTCCTTCTTTCCATATCCCAAATTCATCCATATCCCATCAATTTACAAGATATTTTCTATCCCAGTTATGTATTTTTAGTATCACAACAAATGAATGCTGTCTTTAAATACCATCTTGCTTGGCAGTGTGACCAAAAGGTTATTAGGTAAAATAACTGTATTTCCTGTGTAAATGTTTCCTTTCTAACACATGGTTAATATCTAATCTTCACCTTACTGATGCTGCCAGTAAGGTGAAGGTTGGCAATGAGTATAGCAATGAATTCAGTTTACAAGTAGGAGTTCATCAAGGCTCAGTTCTCAACCCACTCCTGTTTATCTTAGTCCTCAGGCAATTCAAGACCGGCTGTCCCTGGGAGTTCTTCTATGCTGATGACCATGTTTTTATAGCTGAATCACTACCTGACCTAGAGAAAAAATTTTAAGTGTGGAAACAAGGTCTGGAATCTAAGAGCCTTAGAGTTCATTTAGCAAAAACCAAACCAAAGTCCTAGTGAGTAGGGAAACAGACAAATCACAAGTCCCTTCTGGGAGATGGCCCTGTTCAATATGTAAAAAGGTTGTTGGTAGAAACTCCATACATTGTACCCAGTGCAAGGTTTGGACACATAAGAGGTGTAGTGGTATCACACGAAGGTTAACGGAGGATATAGTCTTTGTGTATGGCACATGTGCAGGTACAGTAAGTGCTAAAAATGCACAGACAATAGGCTCCCTCAAATACTTGGTGGGATTTTTAGAAATAGTTGATAGCTTCTGTTACCTAGGAGACCAAGTTAGCAGTGGTAGAGGAAGTTTGGAAAGTGTAGTTACTAGAATAAGAATGGCCTGAGCAAAGTTCAGAGAGCTTCTGCCTTTGTTAGTAATTGAGAGTGAAAGGCAGGTTGTATGATGCCTGTATATGGTCAGCTATATTACATGGCAGCGAAACATGGACTTGCGAAGGCTTAGAAATGAAGCTAGCATGCTCCACTGGATGGGTAATGTCTGTGCATGCATGACAGATTTAAGAGGAAAATAGGATATAAGAGGCATCAGATTTTTTAGAAATTTCTGTCAGCTTGCTTTTGAGACGCGTGCTTATAGTGATAAATTATATAGTTATTGACGATTAAGTCTTTCAGCATATTTGGCATTGAAATTTTTTTCTTGTGCCCTTGTTTATAAGTTGTTTATAAATTTAACCTTTAATGGTATTTTTTTAATATGCTGGCCATTGATAAAATTTTTTCGAAAATTTTATCCTATATTAGATGTGAATTTAATACTATTCACTTCCGGACTCTTTCTATGAGAATTTTCAGTCCGATCACACGTGTCTCGAGGTATGGTGTGGAATTTCTATTTTGGATATATTTGGGGTACTTAAGTGTGCTCATGACTTAGTGTTTACTTCTTCCATGGGTACAAGTAAGTATTTCATTTATTTTCTTATCATATTTATCGCTGATGACAAGAAAATTCTAAATGAATTAACTCAGAAATTGAGACCAATCTGATAATAACAGAAATTTTTTAGAAATTTCTATCGGCTTGCTTTTGAGACATGTGCTTATAGTGATAAATTATATGGTTATTGATGATTAAGTCTATTTCAGCATATTTGGCATTGAAATTTTTTTCTTTTGCCCTTGTTTATAAGTTGTTTATATATACGTATATATATATATATATATATATATATATATATATATATATATATAAAAAAATACAAAATGGGACAAGAATGCAAAACATCCGGACAACTAAGTGATACAAAAAGGGACAACAAAACATCCAGATAGACGATACAAAAAACACGGACAGGTCATTCAAAGCCTTTAATCTTCAGTCAAGAACTGGATCATCCTCGCAATTTCGGCTGATTAATCTTGAGATTGCTCCAATCTGACCAGCCCCAAGGGAAAACTAAGCTAAGAGGTTATACATACATACATACATACATACATACATAAATATAAGTATACATACACCCTATGCACACACACACACACACACACTTAAACACCAGATTCGCTCCCATTGCATTCCATATTTGTTTTTGTCAAAAATTTAGGGTTGTCTTCCTTCTTCCTTGCTCTTTCTTTTTAACTACAATTAATCATTTTGATAATTCCACTCATCACTGTAATTTTTGATTACTTAAGATTTTAGACGTTAATACATCATCAAGTATGCTAAGGTTTACTTGACTATTTTCCCCTTGTCGTTCTCTCACACGCACATAACATGCACATATATTTATTATCTATTTGATATATTTCAGGATATTTTCCATCATGCCTATGGATACCTTGGAACGTTGCTCTTTCTAACAGAAGAATTTCCTAAACCTGCTAGTCTCTTTTCTGGCTCCACTTGGGTTGTTTATTATTGGTGTTTCTGTTTAGAAAGTAAGTACCCACCTAATCACCAGTTACCTTTGCAGAGCTGGGAGAATTGTTATTATACCAGACAAAATACTTAGTAGCATTTCTTCTGCTCTTTATATTTTCCGTTCAAATCCTGCTGAGATCAACTTTGCCTTTCATTCTTTTGGGGTCAATAAAATGAAGTATCATTCAAGTACTGGGATTGATGTAGTCAACCAACCTCTTCTAGCTAAAATTGCTGGCATTGTGCTAAAATTTTGAAAACAGCAACACTATTAGTATTGTTTTGCAAAGAACAAGAATACGATGTGTTAGATTTTCTATGCTAATATGTATAACATGCAGCCAGGATTTTGAATCAACCCAACTGAAACTGTCAGCAGCAAGAGCACTGATAGTCTTTTACTACTTTCAGTCATTGGACTGTTCCCTACCACCAGGATTTATTTTAATCTGGTATTTAATTCATTGAATAGTTAAATCACTTCAATTATTCAATATATGAAGGGACACAACTCATTTTACAACTCTGTACAATACAAAACCACAACATATTAAAATATAAACACACACACACATATGTATTTGATAGGCTTTCTTTATATGATCGGTTTCTACACAGGTTCATCTACCAAATTGCACTGCAGGCAGAACTGAAGTAGCTGTAGAAGATGCTTAGCCCAAGGAATTGAATCTGAAACTTGATTGTGAACCTAACTTCTTAATCACACAGCTATATGTGGATCGTAATAATAATAAGAGTAATACTAATGGTTTTAAATTTTGGCAGAAGGCCAGCAATTTTAGAGGGAGGGAGTGAGCCTATTACAATGACCCAAGTGTGACTTATTTTGTTGACCCTAAAAGAATGAAAAGTCAAGTTGATCTCAGCAGTGTTTGAACTCAGAATGAATGAATCAGAAGAAATACCACTAGTCATATTATCCAATGTTCTAACGGTTCTGATAATGACAACAACAACAATACCCCATGGCCAAGAAGTACTGGGCTGGCATCTGATGAGGTTAAGATGTGTCTCATTGCCAGGAAGGGTCTTTAGCTTTGGTTGTTGGCTCTCTTGCTGGTAGTGTCACAAAAAAAAAATACTTGTGGGAAGGGAAACCCTTACAAACCTAACACATTAATAAACTGCTGCAAAATAATGATTCAAATAATGACATAAATAGGATTGGGACCAGAGGCGAAAGTACCTTGCTCAACAAGAGCCTCATAGTACAGAGTGGGCCCAGTCATAATTCAGCTCCTGCTAACTATGAAAAGAAGTACAGTAAACAGGTAAATGCTGTTGTCATGGAGTGCTACTATTTGAGCAACCCAGTAGATGAAAATGGAGTTCTAGTAAGGGATTATTGACCGAGAATGTACAGTGATTGGAAAAGGAGAGGACTGTTTGAAACTACAGAGCAGAGGATTTGCAACCAGGAAAGAGCAATTTGAAAGAATGGATAATTACATGAGGTTGAACTTGAAGCCATCAAGAGACAAACAAATGAAAGTATTAAATGTGGTACAGCAGAATGAAGTAGAAATAGTGAAGCTGGATGATACTGTTCAAAGTAATGGATCTAAAATGGTAGCAAATGGAAATTTTGATGACATTAATGTATCTTTGATCAACATGATACAGATACTGGTTGAGTGCTGAATGAGGATTGATCAAATAATAATTAATAGGGTGTTTGAGTTAGTAAAATTCCCAACATATAGAATGAGCATGGGATTTCAAAAATGCTGATTAGAGAAAATTGAACCTAAAAACAATGACAGTTAACAAAATTTTGGAGTATGAGAACACACAACATAACAAAAAGCAATAGCTTTATCAAGGCAGCAAGTAGTGTTGCTGTGGAAAACTCAAAAATAAAAGTCAATGAAAGAACAAGTAATACAAGAAATACACAAAATAAATACTTGAAGGATATAAGGAGATATAACTGATGTATCAGTAATGAAAAGAAAGAGAAAAATGTAAGCTTAGGAAAGGTTATAAATATGACATACTGAAGAAAACAGTATGGTGTTGACTGGAAAGGACTGAATTTTGTAATTGAAGAACTGAAACAGCATGTTTTGGATAAAAGAGGGAAAATTACAAGACCTGATCAAAGAGTGAAGCAGTAGAAACAAAATAGATTACTCCAAAATGAGAAGGAAATTTTATCAAGAAATAAACGGGGGATTTCACAAACAAAAGAGTTATATCAGAAGCAGAAGGAAGTCATATATTTTGGAGCAAGATATGGAGTTAGGAAGAACAGCAAAATGCTGTGGCTGAGTAGCAACAAAATCTGAAGGAGTTCTTGTCTAGTGCAGGAAGAAATTCGAATTGAAAAGAGAATGTGCAACAAGTATGTAGGAATTATTTACAAGCAAGATGAGGACAAATATCCATCAGATGTAAATAATGTACATAATTCCTCATCTCTCAAATATAGAACTGAAGTATGTGGGAAGATGAGTAAAGCAGCTGGACCCGATGGTGTTGAGAGGTATTGGATAAAGAAGCTGGCAGGGTGCTGTAAAAGAAAAGCAGAACAGCTTAATGCACTGATCAATGGGAATGAAGAGATTCCTCAGTGGATAACTACTGGATAAACAATACTGTGTTTGGAGGATGCTTTAAAAGGGAATCATTATCATCATCATCGTTTAGCGTCCGCTTTCCATGCTAGCATGGGTTGGACGGTTCAACTGGGGTCTGGGAAGCCAGAAGGCTGCACCAGGCCCAGTTATCTGGCAATGTTTCTACGGCTGGATGCCCTTCCTAACGTCAACCACTCCGTGAGTGTAGTGGGTGCTTTTTATGTGCCACCGGCACAGGTGCCAGACGAGTCTGGCAAACAGCAAACCATTATATGCTGTGGATAATTACAGATGCATATTATGCCTCCTGCTGATGTTGAAGCTGGTCACTGGAATGATCGCTGATGAAATGTATATACTGCTTGATGATAATGGAATTTTCCCTTTATAGTAGAAGGGTTGTAAACGGATTTACTGGGGAACTGAAGACTATAGATAAAATGGTGATGAAAGATAGTATGCAAAGGAAAACAAGTTTAGTAATTACCTGGATAGATTGCTGCAAGATTTATGACATGACACCACATGGAGTTTTTTTAATAGAAACGGTACAGTATCTCAGAAAACTAAGCTCACATCATACAGACAATGTAGGAATATCAAGAATCAAGAGGGAGGTGTTTCAAGGAGACAGAGTGTCTCCTTTAACATTGCTACAAAGAAAGTAACATCTGGATATGAGTTTAAAGAAAAACAGCAAAAGATCAATCATACTTCTGTATGATATCAAGCTGTTTGATAAGTATGAAGCTTTAGTAACACAGTTTATTGCTTTAGCAAGGACATCAGAATGGAATTTGATCCCCGAAAATGTGGAGTAATATTCCTAATGTGAGGGAAATCAACAGATTTGAAAGTAAAGAATTACCATCAGGAGAAAACATGAAGAGGCTTGATGATCCTGGGTATTTATATAAATACTTGGTCATATTGGAGATGAATAAAGTGATGGAAAAAGAAATGAAGAAAATCTTTCTGCAAGAATATCTCCAAAGACTTGAACCAGTATTGTGGTCAAAACTGAATGGAAGAAATAAATTTCATGCAATCAATGTGTGGGCAATTGCATAAATGAAGTATGTTGCAAGTATTATCAATTAGAGGGAAGAGGAGATTCAGAAGTTATACCAAAAATTGAGAAAACTACTTACAATGCATGGAGCATTCCACCTGAAGAGCAATGCTGACAGGCTGTATCTAATCAGACAGAAAGGTGTATGTAGGCTAATCAGCCATGAAAGTTGTATATGCTCTGAAGAAAATAGCTTAGTGGGATATGTGAAGAGTACCATAGAAGCCTTGCTGGTTCAGGTGAGAATATCATATCTGATATACTCAGGACAGATATTTGCATGGAGACAGAGATGTGCAAAGAGAAATGAGTAAGGAAGATAAAAGAAAATGGAATGGAAAAAAGGTGTATGGGTAGTTTGCAAGGGATGTGAGCAGGAATACAGAAGCCTATGGAAGGTGGCATTGGCTAAGGAAGATGTAATGAGCCAATATCATCATCATCATTTAATTTAATATCATCATCATCATCATTTAATGTCTGCTCTCCATGCTGGCATGGGTTAGACAGTTTGACTGGAGTTGATGAGCCGGAGAGCTGCACCAGGTTCGATCATGAAATTGAACAAGAAAAGCCAAATATTAATAAAGAGGGGGAAAAACCTCTTTTTAACCATAGATATTGCATGTTCTGGTACTAACAGCGTGTTGGGAAAAGGAATGATGCAGATCAGATATGATGGTTTGAAGTGGAAGGTAAAATGACTGTGGCCATTGAAAAAGGTGAGTGTTGTAGCTGGCGTTATGTTCGAAGCTCACAAACTGGATTGGAAAGATAACAGCATTGCTTAGAACTGTGAGAATCCTCTGCAGAATTCTTGAAATTTGAATGAAGAGTATTATCTTAGTTGTGGACAGCTTGGCATGTTACATTACCTGGCGACGTTGCTGTATTAAACAACAGCAGGAGTAGTAGTAGTATTTGCATGAGCATTTGTTTTTAGTATAGACATGAGGATATATATTATTGTTATTTAAGCCTTGGTCAATTCTGATCAAGCAGACCTATGATCAGAAACATTCTAGCCATGACCAGCTTGTCTTTTTCCTATGTGCAAGGAACACAAGACCAAATTATCCAATATCTTCTTTTCTTAGACAGTAGAGCCAATAATACTTGGCTGAGGAAGAGGTTTAGCTGATATGATTGACTCTGACTTGCTTGCTTTATCAAACCCTGGGACGGTAAAAGTAAAGTGCTTCTCCAATAATGATAATGATTTGTAGCCTGGGCACATGATCACAATTTTGGTGGGAAGGGGTATAGTCAACGTTTAGCCTAGGCACATGACCACAATTTTTGAGGAATGGATATAGTCAGTTGATCAACTGCTACTTCTCCTACACCATACATAGTGTATCTGACTAGTGTATTTTATGGATACTAGAAGGATGGTTGTAGTTTGCTAACTGTAAAAATAACAGTAATGCTTGGGCCACTTCAGTTTACTTGAAGCATTTGCAATGTGTAAATGTTATAAATATTTTTAAGAAGACTAAAGTAATGCAGGAGAGAAATTAGGCAAAATATGTACAGTGATACCAACAAAAAAAAAGACAAGATGTTTTATCACCCAGCATAGGTTGTTTAATGATTCTGTTATATTTTAGGAAAGATTTCCCCCTTATCAAATATAAGATAGAAAATTATCCAAGAGTGCAGAATATTATTTTCCCCTTAGTTCAATGATACAAACTTCATATTTTAAAGTGATATAAAAAGTGATTTAAAATTTCATGTTAATTTATGTTCCAATAACCAGCTTAATAATGATTAAGTTATTTTACTAAATTTGTCATTATTTTCAAAATTACTTGAAACTAAGGCAGTGTATTTCAACAGAAATATTGTAAAAAGTAAAAAATTGACCTGTATGATTTTGGAAAAGTTCTTGTGTGTTAATTGTTATTTTCCTGATTATTGAAACTTAAAATTAAATATTTATGCTGTGTGTGTGTGTGTGTGTGTGTGAATACAAGGGTCAGCTGAAAAGTCCATAGGCCAACCAAGGTACTCCATGGAATGTGACCAAATGAGTTTTTTTATTCAAACATAGTCCCCCTTGTAGATTACACACAGTTTTCATTGGTGTTGCAGTGATTGGATCCCATTGGTGAAGATGTTTTCATCCTGTTGGTAAAATAAGCCATTAACAGCAGATATGATATCATCATAACTGCAATACTTGTTCCCTGTCAAGTGTTTTTTCATGATAGTCAGATGGGGCCAAATCAGGAGAATGGGAAAGGTGATCAACCAGTTCAAAGGCACAGTCATGCACAGCAGCCATTGAAATCAAGAACTCATGTGCTGGAGCATTGTCCTGATGAAACAAGACCACCTTCATCAGTTTTCCTGAGCATTTGGCCTTGATATCCTTTTGTAACTAACTGCCTCAGCAAATTGTCATAGTACTCTCTATTGATGATGTGGCTCTTTTGAAGATAGTCAATAAACACAATGCCTTTTGCATCCCAAAAATCTGAGGCCATCATCTTCCCTGCAGATGAAACAACCTTGGCCTTCTTTGGAACAAGTGAGAAAGGGGTTTTCCATTGCTTGGATTGTCTCTTTGTCTCTGGTTCAAAGTGATGAAGCCAACACTCATCTGGGTTAGGAAATATTCAAGGAAACCAGCTAGATCTATCTCAAACAATATCAGATTTTTCCATGATGTGATAAGCTTGGTGTGTTTTTGATCAGGTGTCAGGAGACATGGCACACACTGAGCAGAAACCATCATGCCAAATTCATTGTACAGAATATTCTCAGCTATTTCGTGGGATATGCTAATAGCATTGGCTACTTGATTTATAGCCAGTTACCTGTCATTCATCACTAAATGGTGAATACAACCAATGATTTCTTCGGTGATGGCAGTTGCATGATGTCCAGACCTTAAATCGTCTTCAAGACTTTTCTTTCCTCTCCTAAGCTCAGCTTCCCACTTTTGCACTGTTGATGAAGCTGAAGTGTCATCCTCTAATGTAGCAACCATGTCAGCATGAATGTCCTGAGAGTACTTGATAACACAATGATGCCAAATTTTGTCCATTTTCAAGAGAACTCACTACTAATTACTTTTGAAGTTTTCTTTGAACAGTCAGATGTCAGTTTATCTGGAGAAGAAACAATGCATTTATTAATAAGAAGTGTTGAAATTAATGCAGGCAAAGTTTCACAGCTCTAGCAGCAATCTTTCATAGTCAGCCGATGAACTTTTCAGCCCACTTTTATAGATACATAATATGTATGTATACATGTGTGTGTATATGTATGTATGTGTGTGTGTGTATATATATATGTATGTAAATGTATGTGTATATATATTGTTTTTCTTTCTCATTTAGGCTCCCCTGCACAATTAAACAGGGAACAGCGCATGCTTTTTGATGAAACAAGACACAAATTGAATGACATCATTTATGAGAAGCGTCACATGATCAAGTGTCTGGTGGATGGTGTTTTCCCATTTGAAGATTGACAATATTTGGTCATCAATGACTAGTCCACTTGTTTTTTAACTTTAATAGGGTTCGGTTTTTCTTGGGGTGAGTTGAAGGCTCATAAAGATAATGCTCTGTTGTCATCATCATCATCTTCATTGTTGTTAACTAAATATTTATGTTCTGTGTTTGTGTGTGTATGTATGTATTATGAAACCAACTTCAAAAATGAACACATATCCAACAACCCCTTCATAAAATTAAGTAAAACAAAACCAAATACCAACAGAACGGAACAACCACCAAGAAATCCAAACACACCCTACACCAGAAAAATACATTTAAAACGCACTCCACACTACCTTCACCAACCCCAAAACACTTACAGGGGCCCACCACACCATTTCGAGAACCAAAGGGCTATAACATACAATTCTATGAAATACAATCCACATGACCAAACTAAGACTCCACCACCAAACATCTACCCTAGGAACCAACCATACAAACCTAACAAACAACAAATACACTACGGAAGAAACAACTACCAACACAATCATCATCATCATCATCATCGTTTAGCGTCCGTTTTCCATGCTAGCATGGGTTGGACGGTTCTACTGGGGTCTGTGAAGCCAGAAGGCTTCATCAGGCCCAGTCAAATCTGGCAGTGTTTCTACGGCTGGATGCCCTTCCTAACGCCAACCACTCCGTGAGTGTAGTGGGTGCTTTTTACGTGCCACCCGCACTGGTGCCAGACAGAGCTGGCAAACGGCCACGAACGGATGGTGCTTTTTATGTGCCACCGGCACGAGGGCCAGGCGAGGCTGGCAACGGACACGAAACGGGGCGGTGCTGGCAACGGTCGCGAAACGGAAAGTTCTCTTACATGCCACCGGCACTGGTAACACATCTGCAATTTCCATTGATCGATTTCCATTGATCGATTTCGATTCTGATCGTCACTTGCCTCAACGGGTCTTCACAAGCAGAGTTTTGACATGCCACCGGCACTGGTAGCACATCCACAATTTCCATTGATCGATTTCGATTCTGATCCTCACTTGCCTCATCACGTCTTCACAAGTAGAGTTTTGTGTCCCAAGAAGGGAAGGTATGCATACGTAGGCTGGCTCCATCCCATGTAGAAGGCCACGGGTTATGGACTCACTTGTCCTGCCGGGTCTTCTCGCGCACAGCACACTTCCAGAGGTCTCGGTCTCTAGTCATTTCCTCAGTGAGACCTAAAGTTCGAAGGTCGTGCTTCACCACCTCGTCCCAGGTTTTCCTGGGTCTGCCTCTTCCACAGGTTCCCTCAACCGCTAGGGTGTGGCACTTTTTCACACAACTATCTTCATCCATTCTCGCCACATGACCATACCAGCGCAAACGTCTCTCTTGCACACCACAACTGATGCTTCTTAGGTCCAGCTTTTCTCTCAAGGTACTTACACTCTGCCGAGTGTGAGTACCGGCATTACACATCCATCGGAGCATACTGGCTTCATTTCTAGCGAGCTTACGCATATCCTCAGCAGTCACGGCCCATGTTTCACTGCAATGTAGCATGGCTGTTCGTACACACGCATCATACAGTCTGCCTTTCACTCTGTGCGAGAGGCCTTTTGTCACCAGTAGAGGTAAGAGCTCTCTGAACTTTGCCCAAGCTATTCTTACTCTAGCAGTTACACTTTCAGCACACCCGCCCCCGCTGCTGACTTGGTCACCTAGGTAACGGAAACTATCAACTATTTCTAGTTTTTCTCCCTGGAAAGTGACGGAAGTTGGTCTCAGAGCATTTTCAGTGTTTATTGTTCCTGAGCATCTGCCACATACAAAAACCATCTTCCTAGTTAGCCTTCCTTTGACATTGCTGCATCTCTTATGTGTCCATAGCTTACACTTGGTGCATCTTATAGAGTTTCTACCTACACCTTTTCTACAGATCGAGCAGGGCCATCTACCTGAAGGTGTTTGTGATTTGTCTACCTTCCTACTGATTACGACTTTGGTTTTAGCTAGATTGACTCTGAGGCCCTTCGATTCTAATCCTTGTTTCCACTCCTGAAACTTCTCCTCCAGTTCTGATAGCGACTCAGCAATTAGAGCAAGGTCATCAGCATAGAGGAGCTCCCAAGGGCATCCTGTCTTGAATTCCTCCGTTATTGCCTGAGTACTGAGCCTTGGTGGACTCCTACCTCTACCCGGAATTCTTCACTGTACACATTTCCAACCCTCACCCTACTAGCGGCGTCCCTGTACATGGCCCGCACAGCTCTCACTAACCATTCATCTATCCCTAGTTTCCTCATTGCCCACCAGATTACAAAACAGAGCCCCACAAACTCACTCTGAAAATTATAACAACAGGAGACAGATAAACAGTATTTTTCAACATAACTACACCAACCATTTTTTAGACCTAACACACAGGAACAGGGACACACGATGGCAAAGGACAAACAAAGGAAACCACAGGTAATTAAAATAATCAATCTCTCGAATAAAGAACTTACACCTAACGAATTAAGCATACTCTCCAAAGGACTTAAATTTACACCAACCCCACAACGTTCTAATTACTATGAAATGAAAGATGATATTTTGGAATTTTGTAGGAAACTAAGACTTACCGAGGAATTTCATGGCAAACAAATAGATGATGAATCAATAGCTAGAAACAACAGCAATTACACCCCTACCAAGGGAAAGAATAAAGTCTTAGACCGCTATTGTGACTACATAACTAATTTCCCTTTTCAATTCACCAAGAAACAAAAACACAGCCAAAACTTTAACAAAAGAGAATGGAACGACCTCATCAAACTAAGAGAAGACAAAACAATAACAATTAAGGAGGCAGATAAGGGCAACGCGGTAGTATTAATGAATACAAACGATTATAAAAATTTAGTGCTATCCCTATTAAGAGATGAAACAGATTATGAAAGGGTCCAACAGTATAATCAGCCAAAAATAATGTATAACCTCAGGACATTAATCAACACATACCGAGAAGGACTCATGGACAAGGAGTACGAATACATCACTAACTTTAAGTGCAAATCAAGTTTGTTCTACGATATCCCTAAAGTCCACAAAAGCCAAATAATTAGTGAAACATGCAAAACATCTACCGATATACTCATCAAAATCCCTTCACCAAATGATCTTAAACTTAGACCGATAATAGCAGGCCCAGCATGTGAAACTCACTGCCTCAGCAATTTCTTAGACACACTTCTTAAACCTTTCCTAAAGCACATCAAAAACTACGTAAGAGACGATATAGACATGCTTAACCACCTCCCAAAAACAGTCAATGAGAAAACCCTTCTAGTATCCTTCGACGTAATTAACCTTTATTCAAACATCCCTCACACCCTAGGAATAGAAGCGATCACTTTCTGGCTAAATAACTACTCCTTTGAACTCCCAACTCGCATAAAGAAAGAACTTATAATAGAAGGACTTAGATTTATTTTTGAAAACAATTACTTTATTTTTGACAATAATTTCTACAGACAAAGATCGGGAACAGCGATGGGCACGCGTACTGCGCCTTCTTTTGCCAACTTAGTGATGGGATACCTCGAGAAAATACTCTACCAGATAACACTCGAGAAATATGGAAACACCTTCTCCACCTATATCCAGAACAACTGGAAAAGATACCTCGACGACTGCTTTATCCTCTGGGATAAAAGTATAGAGAAACTTGAGGAATTTAAAATACTATTAAATGGTATAAATGATAATATACAGTTCACGATGGATCATAACGAAGAAGAATTACCATTTTTAGACATCCTCATTAAGAAAGTCGGCAACAAAATAGAGACAGATATCTATTATAAACCGACAGACTCCAAGCAGTACCTACCCTTTGATTCATGCCACCCAAGACACACTAGAATAAATCTCCCTTTTTGTTTAGCTAGAAGGATTTGCACCATAATATCAGACACAAACACCCGACACATACGTCTCCAGGAACTTAGAACTATACTCATAAATAGAAATTATCCACTGCCCCTAATAGACAGTGCAATCCAACGGGCACTTAAATTAAGTATAGAAGACCTGAGACAAACAAAACCAAAAAAGAAAGAAAAATTAAAAACCCTTCCCTACATCTCTACACACAACCCACTTAACAATGAGGCCTTCAGCACCGTACTACAAAGCACAGCCCTACTAAAGGGAGACCCAAAGATGAACCGGATCCTCGAAACACACACCATCATTAAAAGTAAATGGCAACCAAAATCCCTGAAAAGGATTTTAACCCAAGCTAAACTGCACTCAACATCAACCACAAAATCAGCAGTTAGAAAATGTGGAAAGCCCAACTGCGGGATCTGTGTCATCTTGGTAGAAGGTTCAGAATTTATACTAGAACAAGGCCATCAGTTCACCATTAGAACAAACTTCACCTGTGCATCAGAAAACTTAATTTACGTCTTAACATGCGCAGGTTGCAGTAGGCAGTATATAGGCCATACAAAAAATAGCTTACGTAACAGGATGGCGGTGCATAAATCACAAATTAGAAACCCTGAATACCGGAAAATACCAGTCAGCGGACACATAGATAGATGTGCTTCAAATGAAAAACGGAAATTTACAACTTACCCACTTTACAAATTCAGTGACAGCATAACCTTCACCCAATGCCAAAATAAAGAACTTTATTTCATCAAAAAATTTAGACCAAGTTTGAACACCCTGGGCCAACAAAACATTGGTCTTCCAAAAAGGAAAAATGAAATTCTACCACAACCACCACGACCACTACAACTGCTTCCACTATCACTACTACTACAACCACCATGGTCACTACTATTGCTGCTACAATCAACAGTCCTCTACTGCTGCTGCTGCTATGGCCACAGTGTGAGAATTAAAATAGTAAAAAAAGGGTGGAGGTGGGGGGAATTACAGTTTCTCAGATCTGTAAACAGTCGCTTCCGCTTGCAGTGGTATGTTTTAGGGAAAGATGAATTTATAAAAAATTTTTTTCTGCGAGCAAATCTGATTTTGATTCGTTAAAAAATTGATGACGTTTTTCTTCCATGGTCAAGCTTGTCGTTCTGCTTGGTTGGTTTCCTTGCAGGATACAGTTATAGATCATTCCGGTTCGTTGGTTCTCTTAAAGGGTCTTTTCCTTGTATTCGTTGAAGTTTGGTTTTGATTGGTTTGGAATTATGTGACATCAGTGAACAGTGCCAATGAACAGTGTCACTACTATTGCTGCCACGATCAACAGTCCTCTACTGCTGCTGCTGCTACGGCCACAGCTTAACTGCTACAACCCCAACCACCACCACCAAGGTTGCCAAAATTACGACCAACAGTAACTGCTGCTACTGCCATCTGCTGCTAGGACAGCCACAACCAATAAGCTACTGCGACCCCAACCACCACCACGGTTATTACTACTACGACCAACAATCACTACTGCTACTACCATTCCATTGTAACACAAGGAAACAAAAGAAAGGTTCCTTTTGATGCCAGCAAGAAACAATAATGAACTTCTTCACTACACTCAACTGTAATATAGCGATTATACCAACTACCGACAAAACACCACCACATAGATTCTATTGAGACCAGTAAGAAACGATTATGAACTTTTCTATTGCACTTTTTATAATATTTTTGATAAAGTTCGTTTTTTCAAGAACCGAAACATGTAAAATTCATAAGAAAATTAAAATTTATCTAATATAGTGGCGTTTTCAAACTTCTTTTTTACAAATATATATATATATATATATATTGAAATTTATAGAAAGCAAAAAATGAAGACAGGTGTATGAGCAACAAGCAAGTGTATTAGTTTGATGCTCAGGAAAATTAAAAGTCTTTTGCATTTTGAGCCTATGCTCTTCAACAGAAAGGAATAAGAGAAAATAAACAGAGACCGCATAAAAAAGAATGAAAAAATAAACAGAGATATATACACACACACACGCACAAGAGTCGGCTGAAAAGTTCATAAGCTGACCTAGATACTCTCATGAAATGTGACCAAATTGTTGATATTGTTCTTGTTATTGTATCTGTGTTGATTTTGTTTTCCTTGCTGGTATATGTTATACAAGACTTATTGTGGCAGTATTCTACAGCAGGATGCACTTTCTCTTAGACTTTACTGCAATTTTTTTTATTTCCAAATAAAGTGCTTTCACTTGTTTGCCACTGTTTGAAGCTGCCAAGTTCCAGAACATATGTTTTAGTGAAGACATCTGCACTACTTAATTGGTGTTATGCAAAGGAATAAATACTAATGTCCACACAAATGTGCACACACGTGAAGAGACACACACACACTCATATATACATGTATACATACATAATTCATGCATACATATATGCACGCATACTTTCATGCATCATACAGACATACATGCATACATTCATATTTATATATAAATACCATACATACATGCATACATGTGTATATACATCAAAGATTCATGGGGGGTGTACTTTCATACAATTTCCGTTTGTTCATTTCACTTACACGGCATTGGTTATTGTGAGCCTGTGTTAGAAACCCTTGCTCAAGGCAACACACAGTAACATGAAACCTAAAACTATGAGCTTACAAAGGAAATTTGTGTGTGTGTGAGTTGGGGTGTGGACTTGCATTTAGACTTATGAAAGAATTTAAAAGTGTGGAAGAATTTGTGCTTACACGTAGTGAAGGCTTTGCTGTGTTTATTAAGCAATTGTGGTGAGTTATGGGTTAAAATGGTAATGCTAGCATTGATATTGATACTAAAAATGACAGCAGTAATAACAGCAATATCACAATCGATTCACCTAGTTCTACCTTAGACACTACAAGCACTACTTCATCTCTCTCTCCAATTAAACATCATAGAACTAATTAACTGTAACTGCAGATCTGGGACAGACTGCCTGCTGCAAGCCCAATGAAGAAGATTCAGCGTCATATACCAATGCACTGTTCACAACATAGTAAATTACTCCAATAGCTACTACATTGGGTCTACTACAAAATTTAAACAAAGATATTGTGCACATTTAAACTTGTTTAACCCTTTAGTGTTTAAACCGGCTATATCTGGCCCGAATATTCTACTCATTTTATGCTCAAACTGGCCAGAACCAGCATCTCACACCTACCCTGCAATGTCATTCTAAAAATAAACAATTACATCTTTCAAATCTTGAAGCTACAAGATGATATCAAATAATTTTTTTTAAATGTAAATGAATAAGGATTACTTCTGACATATTAATTTGAACGCTAAAGGGTTAAATATAAAAAGAATAGCAATTCCACATCACTAGCCAACCATGTACACTAGCTAATTAATAGAAAAATACAATATAAACTTTCCTGGGCTATAATAGACTCGGGTATCCTGTATTAGAGCCAACACTCCATTTCTAGACTCTGCTTAAAAGAAGCCCTCAAAATTTTAACCCATATCTCACTACAATTGCTTAATAAACACAATGAAGCCTTCATTACATCTAAGCACAAATTCTTCTGCACTTTTAAATTCTTTTATAAATCTAAATGCAAGTTCCACAAATTTCCTTTGTAAGCTCATAGTTTTAGGTTCCATGTCATTGTGTGTTACCTTGAGCAAGGGTTTCTAACACGGGCTCCTATGATCATTAACACAAACCCCTCTATATCTCTTCTATTTCTCCTATATCTCTCTATCTCTCATATCTACCTTATATCTTATATCTCCTCCATCTACCTTATCTGATCACTTTATGAGATAAATATTAATTCTTTAATTTATCCTTAATTTATTTTTAAACCTTAACCCAATAAATCCCCTAATATCTAATCTAACTACCACTCATAAATAATTTAACATTCAACTAGCTCATCCATTCTTGATGACCTATACATCCATAACCCCATTGCTAAAAATAACTCTACAGCCACTGACCTTAGCCAGAATGGACACAAGTATTTACTTCTAGATTTCCTCCCCAGCACTTATAGACAAGAAGACTACTACCGACACCTACTACTCTCTTTAAATTCTTTTCATTTTTGCTCTATTTTGTTTATTTTTTTAAGCTATCTTCCTCTACCTCCTCATCCTCTCTCTAATCTTCTCGGCTACCCCTGTACACAATATTCTTAGACACCATATGCTTATACACCTTATTTTATCCTAAAGCCAATCCTTAACTTTCTCCCTCACTCTATTTACCTCTCTTTTTATTTATTTACTCTTTTTCCTCTTACTACTTATTAGCCATCTCCACAACCATTCTGTTATTGAACGTTGATATGTTCACATCTTTTTTTTCTCTAGATGTTTACAATATCAGGATATTAACCCACATGGATCTTCGTAGAATTGCACCTAAGGACTTATGCACTTTTTTCCACAACATTGGAAAGTTGAACTATGAACTTTTATGCTTCTTTTTTCTTCTCTCTCTTCATCTCCTTATTCCTTTACTCCCTTCCTCTATGTTGTCATTTCATTAATATATACCATTTTCATTTTCCCTATTTTTCCCGATTTGTCTCTGATGATGGAATATCCCATACTCGGGGTATCCCAGAAACAGCTGTAAGACTTTGAATCCATTATGGCACTTACCTAGCATACCTGTTTAGATCACCTGTGAACTAAACCCCCATACTTTGTATACATGTATATATATATATATATATATATATATATATGTTACCCTGTAACTATCATGTAACTTCCACCCTGGGACCATCTGCCCTCTACAAACCCATTGTAGAAGTTCTTGCATCTCTCTCTATATAAACGGCAGTTTGTCTGTGCGTGTTTCTGTGTGTCTGTTTGCTTGTACCCTCACCCTGACCACGGCTTTCAACCGATTCTGATGAAACTCGACACACACATAGCCCAATGTCATAATTCAAAACTAACGCAGCGAAAATTTTGAAAAGTTCCCCCAGTTCTGAAAAAAATCGATAAATTCGACATGGGGTCGAGAATCAGAAACACAAACCGCAAACTATCTAGGGGACGCAACTCCACCTTTTTTTACTCTCAAAAAAAATTTACCATCATTTTTTTCCATTTTTTAGCTATTTTATAGTTATTTCCCTTACAAACCTGAGCAACGCCGGGCGATACTGCTAGTAATTTATAAATGCACCGTCCTCAACACGCTAAACAGTTCTACAACCATATTATATAGGGTCAACTATAAATTTCAAATAGTGATATGCTCTGCATCTCAGTTCTTTTAGATATGAGTAACACAGTAAATCTACAACACTTTCCAGTCACATACATCATCTCAAAAATAGAAATATTCCATACATCTTGTCATGGTCTATAATAGATTCACGGCTTCCACACCAGGGTGAACACTCAGCCTGTAAGTTATGCCTAAAAGATGCATTCTACATATTAAAACACAACTCTTCAATACTACTAAATAAATATAATGAGGCCCTAGGTACATGCAACCACCGCTTTTTTCATACGTTCAAATTTTACCACAAATCTAAATGCAACCTAAATAACCATGCAGTACATATCCTGAACACCCCTTAGGCAATCTCCAGTAACCCTACTTTACTTTCCATTGTCTCTAGTACTTATAGAATAAGTACTAGGCTTACAAAGAATAAGTCCTGGGGTTGATTTACTCGACTAGAAGGCGGTGCTCCAGCATGGCCACAATCAAATGACTGAAACAAGTAAAAGAGTAAAAGAGAGAGAGATATATAGATATGTGTATATATGTATACCAGTGCTAATTGCATGAAATATGTAAAAAAAAAAGACAAGGGGAAAACAAGTGAAATACATAAACAATGAGAAAAAATGGAAAACAGGACAAGTTAACACAGAGAAAAGACCCTTCATCAGTTGTCAGCTGTCTGTCTACTCCTCATTTCAAGCATTCAACAACAATATGAGTCTTTAATGACAGTTGCTCCCATAAATTCTAAAATAAAATTTAGGATTTATGGAGGCTCAAAGTTGGGAAAAAGAAAATGACAGTTGAGACATACAATGAAACCGAATGAAAACAAACATGAAGGGTTGTTAGACCAGAACAAGAGGAAAATAGTGAATGCTGAGAAAAAAATACTTTCTTTTTGAAAAGAAAAAGATAGAAGAGAGAGAGAGAAAAAAACATGACCCTTGTTTAAACATCTATGCCAGAAAAGAAAGATGATATATAAATGTATATAGGCGCAGGAGTGGCTGTGTGGTAAGTAGCTTGCTTACCAACCACATGGTTCCGGGTTCACTCCCATTGCGTGGCACCTTGGGCAAGTGTCTTCTACTATAGCCTTGGGCCGACCAAAGCCTTGTGAGTGGATTTGGTAGACAGAAACTGAAAGAAGCCCGTTGTATATATGTATATATATGTGTGTCTGTGTTTGTCCCCACAACATCGCTTGACAACCGATGCTGGTGTGTTTATGTTCCCGTAACCTAGAGGTTCGGCAAAAGAGACCGATAGAATAAGTACTAGGCTTACAAAGAATAAGTCCTGGGGGTCGATTTCCTCGATTAAAGGCAGTGCTCCAGCATGGCCGCAGTCAAATGATTGAAACAAGTAAAAGAGTATATATATGTGCTCTGTTTTTGGCGCAAAACAAAACCAGTTCCACAGTCAGAGTTTAATGTGAGAGTTATGGATTATAACCTGAAAGGCCACACT
>NC_043006.1:27519407-27559407 GCF_006345805.1 Octopus sinensis | reverse complement strand
TTTAGCAAAGTTTTCATTCCCTTCGAGAATTTATCCCTAATTAGTGGTTTGGACTTTAGCTGTTCCTTCTAGCATAAGGGAGTCCTATGATGGATACCTCTGAATGTGTTTTAATGTACACTGTATTTTATATGAATAATATATGATCTATTGACTAATTTTTCTATACGCTAGGCCACTGGTAGTAAAAATTTCTAAAATGATATTATTATGTATAATGATTTCTGGGAAATTCGTTCGAAGAAATTGCTGGCATTTTTTTTTTGTTGCTGACAAAAAACTGCACTTGTGTGATGGATTTGAAAAATTAAAATGTATAATCCAGTGGCACATGCTGGATTGACCTTAGGTTTATATGCTTAATCTTGGCATACCTGTTGATGAAGACTTCGCCTGGTAAATTATTTTATTTGCTAAAAAAAGTCAGAAACCATGGTCCAAGAAATAGATGGTAAATGTTTTTATTTTTTTCATTCCCTTCGAGAATTTATCCCTAATTAGTGGTTTGGACTTTAGCTGTTCCTTCTTGCATAAAGGTGTCCGATGATGAATACCTCTTAATATGTTTAAATGTACACTGTATTTTATATGAATAATATATAGTCTATTGACTTATTTTTCTATATGCCCAGGCAATTCTTATTCTAGTGGTAACGCTCTCCGATTTCTAAAATCTTTATTACTCTGACATTATTAATTATATATGTGTGTGTGTATGTATATGTATATATATATATATATATGTGTGTGTGTGTGTGTGTATCATTATTAATAAATTTTCAAGGTAGCAAAATATTATTTAGAAATTTTTTTGCTACCAGTGGTCTAGTGTGAAGAAAAAACTAGTCAATAGACTATATATTATTCATATAAATACAGTGTACATAACAGGACATCTAACCCGCTAGAAGGAGTAGTTAAAATCCAAACCACTATAAGGGGTAATTTTGAAAAAGAATGAAAAATAAAGACATTTACCATCTATTTCTTGTACCATGGTTTCAAGCTGTCTTCAGCAAATAAAATAATTTGCTAGGCACAGCTATTATCAGCAGGAAAGCCAAGATTAACATATAAATACGAGGCAATACAGAAATGCCTCGTTATATAATTTTTCAAATCCACCGCGCAAATGCAGATTTTTTTATTGGCAGCAAATAGAAAAAATGCCAATTTCTTCCAGTTTAGTCAAAAAATCCTTATTAATAAATTTCAGGGTAGCAAAAAATTATTTAGAAATTTTTTTGCTACTAGTGGTCTAGCATGAAGAAAAAAAACTAGTCAATAGACTATATATAAATACAGTGTACATTTAAACACATAAGAGATAGCCATAATAGGCTATAGGTGAAAAATTTTGGAAGAAAATTGGCATTTTTTCTATTTGCTGCTGATAAAAAGAAATAAATATGTGCTTGCGCGGTGGATTTAAAAATTATAACATGCAAGCACAAGGCATATTCTGTATTGCCTCGTATTTATATGTTAATCTTGGCTTTCCTGCTGATGATAGCTGCACCTAGCAAATTATTCTATTTGCAGAAGATAGCTTGAAACCATGGTACAGGAAATAGATGGAAAATGGTTTTATTTTACATTCCCTGTCACTCAATAATAAAGTTGACCAAAATATCAATTAATATAAAACCTAATTTACTTAAATGTAATACTACTTAATAAATATGCCACCTAATTATTAAATAATGTATTTTCTAACAAAATTAATTCTCAAATTAAATTATATAAAGGGAATTAGAGAAAGGATAAGATAGAAAACAACACAGATGTGTAATGAAAGATTTCCAGACAATAGACATGAGTTAAAATAATAAAATAAGAATGGTAATAAACGAGTGAAGAAAAAAAATATATATTGCATGTTTATTTGCCAAAAAAATGAAAATATGACCATCCGAATACAACAATATCTGTTTCAACACAGGATTTCACATCAGGAATCTTGCAAAACGAATTGATATGTGTGTGTGTGTATCTCTATCTATCTATCTATCTCTCTCTCTATCTATCTATCTATCTATCTGTCCGTCCATATATATATATATATATATATATATATATATATATATATGAATGACCATGGGATTGCACCTAGAAAGTTACCCCACCAGGCACAAGTCCGGGCAAGGTTATTTGTGGAAGGCTTGCAGTCGCCCATGCATACCAACCTCCCCTCTCCACACCACTGATGTTAACCAAGGGAAAGGCAAAGGCCGATACAGCTCAGTACCAGTGATGTCACAACTCATTTCTGCAGCTGAGTGAACTGGAGCAATGTGAAATAAAATGTCTTGCTGAAGAACACAACACACAGCCTGATCCAGGAATTGAACTCACAACCTCACGATTGTAAGCTCGACGCTCTAACCACTGAGCCATGTGCCTTCACATGTATATGTGTGTGTGTGTGTGTGTGTGTATATATTATATATTATATATATATATATATATATATATATGTATGTATGTATATATATTATATATATAATATTATAATATATATATATATATATATATATATATAGAATGGTTGTATACTGTCAATCTAACAAGAACGTGACAGTAGGGGGTACACCACCGTTGTATAGCCCTAGGAGGCATCGAACGCCTCCTGATAGCTTCAACACATTTTTTCCCGGTGTCCTTATATACATATACGAAGGGGAGACAAACACCTCCGGCCGCCGGAACTGCATCTAGGGACGCAGTGTTTCAGGATCATTGTCCTTCATCGGCCTAGAGTAGCAGACACCGGTCGGCTGGTGATATTATATCTTTATTATGGGCACGATGGCCCTAATTCAGAGGGGACATTACAAGACGGGACATGGGGTACATAAAATAAAAATAAAATATGAAATAAAGATGAATTATATGTAATGAGATGGAACGGCTTACGAACCTCCAACTCGCAGTTCCGTTTAAAATACACTTGTACATTTTACAATTACATATATTCCAGTTCAAAATACAATTTTACATTTTACAATTTTACAATTAACAATTTTACATTTTAACATTACATATATTCCAGTTCTTTTATATTGGACGTTCGTCCGTCATATATTCTATTAAGTCCATTTGGTCTATTACATTTGGTAAATTGTCATACCGTACATAATGCGTTATATAAATAGCATTAAATATCTTTTTCAATTTTGTGAATGTTTCTTTTTCTATAACTGCGCCTTTTACATCGTCACCATACAGTTTTGGGTTCAACTTCACCCTGACCAACCCTTTCCTACCTGCAAGTCTCTTTTCCACTTCTGTATCTTTGATATACATCACAAATGCTTTCAGGTTTTTTCCTGCAGGCCTTCTTCCCTTTTACACGCTTCCAACTGCTCTTTCACTTTTGTCTCCCATTCTTGGTCAAACTCTGTCCTTGTCTGCTCTCTCGCCTTCTCTTTTACTTCCTTTTCTTTGCACGTTCTCTCTTCTTTTTCTTCTGTTATCTTGCTTTTGATTTTTTTCTTTTTTAGAACTTTCGGTGGTGATTCCACCCTTGTTCTCTTCCTATCTTCTGTTCTTTCCTCCTCTGCACTTGCTCATTCTTCTTCCATATCCTCATTTAGCTGCTCCTCCGTTTGTGCCTCCACTGCTTTCGTTTCCTCCTGTACTTCTCCCTCCTCCACACACGCATCTTTACACTCCTCTATTACAGCCTCCGGTGCCTTCGTCTTCTCCAGCGGGCACACATCCTTCATGTGGCCCCTTAATTTACAATGATAGCAGACTGGGGGTCTTCCCTCTACCACGACTCTAAGCCGTGTCTCATCAGGGAAGACCAACTCCTCCGGGATGTTGTACAGGTCTCGCACGGTTATATGTGCCAGAACCTGCACCGCATATCCCCACCACTTAATCTCTGTTGACTTCTCCACCTTCAACACCTCCACACTATCCTTGCAGTTGAAGACTACTGCCGCTAATAACCTCTCCATATTAAATTCGGGCGAAATTCTACTAATCCTTATCCTCGCTGCCCTCCTTCCGTAGTAACTTGGTAGTAAAGTCCAACTATCCGTTTTCAAAATTCTTGTTGCATTCTTTCTTGCATTCTTTCATTTTCACTTTTAAAATGTACCACCACTGTGGCATATCTCCTTCCTCTTTTGAAAAATGTGGGTTCATCCTCAATTAACTTCAGACATTCTTCTATTTCTTCCGTCTCTGCTGCTTCTATTTTTTCGACGCCACACACCATGTCCTGTACGTTAACATACACTTCTCCGCGTTGCTTTCTTCCTCTTCGGACGGTGTGACTCTCACGCAGTCACCCTCCCTCTTCAAACTGTCGAAATATTTTTCTAAAGTTTTCTGTTCGACCACCACTTCTTCCATTTCCAGTTCACTGGCAACCAGGCCTCTGCCTGCTGCTCTCGCATAAGTCTGCTCTTGCATTTTCAAAAATCTCCAAAAAAATTTTTTCCACGTCCTCCAACGAACTCGAACTCACAACCTCTTCACAATGACGCACTCGAAACAAACACACCAGAATAACCAAAAAAAAGGAGGCTGGTGATATTTGCCTCGACTTCATAATTGTATATATGTATACTCAGTGAAGTTTATTCACTGATTATCAAAATAAGAAATATTGAATTTCTAAATCTCTTGTAGAGACATGTACGGTGGTGGGGCGATAGAATGGTTGTATACTGTCAATCTAACAAGAACATGACAGTAGGGGATACACCACCATTGTATAGCCCCATTGTATGCATATATATATATATATATATATATATATACACATACATACACACACACACACACACCACATACGTATGTGTGTATATATATATGCATATATGTATATTGTATTTCAGGATGGTCATTTTATTTATTTATTGCTAAAGAAACACACACACAATATATATTATTAGTGGTCTAATCTATTTTATGTCTATTGTCTGAAAATCTTTTGTCACACATCTATTCTTAGGACAGCAGCAGCACAATAGGGTTTGAAGATGGGGCTGAGGGGAAGGCCACACTGCTGCTAAAAACTATGGCACACACACAAGTACACATATACACACACACACGCACATACACACACACACACACAAACAAAGAAATAAACACATGAGCATATAAGGATACATATCTTAGAAGAACAGAACAGAGTAAGTGGAGCAAGAACATCAACAGAAACAAAAAGTGTCACTGAAAGAGGTCACAGATGTGTGACAAAAGATTTCTGGACTGTGGACATAAAATAAATTAGACCAGTAATAAGCAAATGAAGAAAATGATATATATATATATATATATATATATATAGTGGGTGTGTTTATTTGGCAATAAATAAATAAATAAATAAATCAATAAATAAAATGACCATCCTGAAATACAACAATATCTGTTTCAACACATGATTTCACATCCAGAATCTTGCAAAACGAATTGATATGTGTGTACATATATGCATATATATATATATATATATTCGAAATCGAATTGAACCAGCCAGGATCCCTGGTCTGGTGGTACGTAAAAAGCACTATCCGACTCGTGGCCGATGCCAGCACCGCCTCCACTGGCTTCCGTGCCGGTGGCACGTAAAATATACCAATCCGACCGTACGACAGGCACCCATGCCAACCCCCTTTGCTTGCGAAGACATGTTGGGGCAAGCGAAAGCGAAATCGAAATCGAATTTAACCAGCCAGGATCCCTGGTCTGGTGGTACGTAAAAAGCACTATCCGACTCGTGGCTGATGCCAGCGCTGCCTCGAGTGGCTTCCGTGCCGGTGGCATATAAAATACACCAATCCGACCGTGGCCATTGCCAGCCTCGCCTGGCACCTGTGCAGGTGGCACGTAAAAAGCACCCACTACACTCACGGAGTGGTTGGCGTTAGGAAGGGCATCCAGCTGTAGAAACATTGCCAGATAAGACTGAAGCCTGGTGCAGCCTTCTGGCTACCCAGATCCCCGGTCGAACCGTCCAACCCATGCTAGCATGGAGAACGGACGTTAAACGATGATGATGATGATGATGAGATATATATATATATATATATATATATACACTGCCAGATCAGATTGGGCCTGATGCAGCCTTCTGGCTTCACAGACCCCAGTTGAATGTCCAACCCATGCTAACATGGAAAGTGGACGCTAAATGATGATGATGATATATATATATTATATATATATATATATATTATATTATATATATATATATATGTATGTTGTGTATGTATATATATTATATATATACCGTCCAACCCATGCTAGCATGGAAAACGGACGCTAAACGATGATGATGATGATGATGATATATATATATATATATATCTAAAACAAAAAAAAGTGAAAAGACTACAGAAGGCTTGTGTTATATGGTTAAAGAATATATTTAAGTCGTTATGTTAGAAAAATGTTATAAAATTTTGCATATAGCAACATAGTTTTTGGAGAAATAACCGGGTTTCATATTTTCTTTTCAAATATCTCAAATTTCTTTACTTATATCGAAGAATTTATCAAATAGTTAACGTGAAAAACCTTATGAAGATTTTATCCTATTTTTAAATTGTAAATTTAACCGGAGTATATTCAATACTGAATTTTTATTCCGAATAAGCACATTACCAAAATGCAATTCGAAAAAGCCCGCCATTTACATAGATGTATAAGGGGTGAACATTTCTATGTACTGCATTAGATATGATGGTTGTTCACCTGGTATGTTGTTTTTGTTCATTCATTATAAATCTTGAATTATGCTTGCACTGAGGAGTAAAGAGTGCACACCACTGCACTGATTATGAAATCACAGGTGATATGCAGCTGAATTCTGTTTTTAAATTACTTGCTTCAAAAATTGCATTCGGTTCGATATGTTTATTTATTTTAGTAGTTTTGACTTTAAGAGTCCCTCCTAGCATGTGGCATTTATGTGTAATAATGCCCTCTATATAATATACATATCTATCTATCTATCTATATATATATCTATCTATATATATATATATAGTTTCCGTCTATCAAATCCACTCACGGAGATTTGGTTAGCCTGAGGCTATCGTAGAAGAGACTTGCCCAAGTTGGCATGCAGTGGGACTGAACCTGGAACCATGTGGTTGGGAAGTAAACTTCTTACTATACAGCCATGCCTGTGCCTGTATGTATATTTATATTTTTTTTCCTTTAAATTTCCATCTGAGGACTGTGGTCATGCTGGGGCACTACCTTTTACTTTGCTACACTTTCAGTAAACCTCCTCTGATATGTGAAATAAGGTAGTTGAAGGAGTTTGATGTTGCTGCTCTCATCTGTGTTTCTTAACTTGTGGTAGTTTCATCCCAAACTCTTGACAGAAGGAGATCCAGTTTTGCTTTGAAAAAGCCTACAGCCACACCATACAGGTCTCTGACATATATGCATACACATGTAGGTCATGCCATGCAAGTCTCACACATATATGCATACATATGCACACACACACACACACACACACACACAAGCTTACTTCCCAACCATATTGTTCTAGTTTCAGTCTCACTGTGTGGCACACTGGGCTAATACTTTCTACTATACCTTTGGTATGAACATAGATTTGTGAATGGATTTGGTACATGGAAACTGGAAGAAGCCTGTTGTGTGTGAGTACTCTCATCTTGCTGTTATACGATGTTTGTGAATCAGCAACATTGTCATACAAATGAAGTTGTTTGTATCCAATCTCCTGTGAAAGATACATCTGTCCATGAAGGAATATTACCTTGAATGGAAACTAGTGAGGTTGGTGACAGGGAGGGCATCCAGCCATAAAAAATCTGCATCAACAAATTCCATCTGACCCATGCAAGCATGGAAAAGTGGCTGTTAAATGATGATGAATATGGCCTTTTTGAACCAACCTAAATGTTTGTTTACTCACAACATTGCTTTCACATGCCAACTACAATATTTTGTTCAAGTTGAGATGGTGTCACATATAATTAGCTTGTGTTTTGATACTGATTTACTTGCAAGGAAATTAAGGTTTCCAAATCATTTCTAGGTTGTCTTTCATGTGGTACATGGTGGTGATAATAGCCAAGAAACTAAAAATGCATTCACGGCACTGCCAGAGAGTGTCTTAAAATGACTGTTGGTATTTTTGACATCTATTGACTAAAGCAAGAATTTTTCTCAGTGGTAAACAGCAGAGAATATGGCCTTTGTACTGGCCAGATATGTCCCAAACACATTTGAACTGATTTAAATGCCTAATCATTTACTAAAATAATAAGCAAGCAATTGAGAATACAAAGCTCAGTTCTTCCTGTGAGCTAAGAGATGGTAAGCCACAGTATATTTATTTTCTCTTAAATCACTTCAACTTTTCAAAATTTTCAGTAAATGCCCCAACGGTTTAGTGAGTTAAAGAATGAGATCTTAAAAAACAAGTCCAGTCTTTCTAGTTTATGAAGTCAACAAAATTGATCAGGATTTCTACATGTATACATGTCTTGACATGAATTCACATTCTTCATATTAGATGTGTTGAAATTAAAATAAAAAATAGATTAGTTGCAAATTCATGTCATTAGTTTTGTGAAAGATTGTGTTGGAGTAGTTCTTTTTTTACTTAAGAAATTAATTGAAAGAAATTAAAAGCATCAACAATATTTATGACAATAACAGCTACAGCAACAACAATAAAACCCAGTATCAAGAAAAACAATGACATCAATAAGAAAACAAATAATGTTGGCTAAAACAACAGTGCCAAATAAAGATACAAAAAGAGAAAAATGATGCTAAACTTAATAGAGTTGATGTTAGAGGTAAATTAAAGGAGGCTGCGCTTTCACTTAAAATAGAATGACAAAGAAGTAGAGACTGACAGATAGTTAATACGTAAAATAACAAGTCGAAGCATCAAAATAGAAATGCTATCGTTGATGCTGGTAGTCAAGTATTGACATGTCCAACATTTGAAGAGACAATAGTTCACACAACACTCTCCTTGAACAATCTAGAATATATCAACATTTCAGGATGATAACTTATTTGATTTATTGATGGTCTAACTACTTTACAGTTCTATGTTGTTTCCATAGATGCTGCTTTTTTCTCTCTCTCTCACTCTTTCTTTCTTTCTTTCTTTCTTTCTTTCTTTCTTTCTTTCTTTCTTTCTTTCTTTCTTTCTTTCTTTCTTTCTTTCACCCCCCCCCCCCCACATACACGCACATCCACAAACATTATATATTAATGTTTGCTTTTTGTCAAGCAATGCAAGTAAGCTGAAACTGTGGGGTCTGCTAACCTTTTCCTTATTAAAATTAATGTGTGTGTGTCTTATCTTGTTTCACTCACTGGGCTGTGGCTTTGCTGGGGCATAGCCTTTAGATATATATATATCTATAATATACGTGTGTGTGTGTATTCAGCCTGTATTTATCTTGGTCTTTCTTACAAGTGACCTCCTCCTATTTCACTATAACTTGTTTTAATTTTGTTATTTTCTTTTACAACATCATACTTTTCTGCAAATAGTTTCTTATCTCCGTCATCCATAATTCATTTTCTGTTTGATTTTTCTCCAATATTTTCAAATATTTTGTCTTCTCATCTATCTTAATGAATCTCACTTTCCTCCTTCTCTCCCTCCCTCTGCCTACTTTTTCATATGTTTATTTTGTTTATTTCCTCTATTATATATACCTCTACTGCCCTGCAACAACATGCAGTTCACCATTTGTAAAAAGTGCAAAACCTTGATTTATTAACTTTTTAACTATTCACTTTTACCTTTTCATAAATTTTCTGTCAGTGTAGCCTTGGATCTTATCAACCATGTTGCTCAACCATATGTTCTGCAGAATGGCACAGTGAAGGTCCCTCAGTGCTACTTCATTTGCTGAGGACTGGGTCACTGAGGTGGGTTTTAAGGGAAGTGTTTTTCATTGAGCAACTGTTTGGTCTGCAGGTAATTCTCATCAAATCAATTTTTATTCTTCCTGGCAGTCTTTATGCATCCAAGATACTTTATGATGATATTATATATTGTCTCATGAAGTGTTTCCCATGCTGCTGTCACATCCAGATTTCCCTGTATGATGTAATCAGGCAGTCTTGCAGAGTGTCAGAAAATTTGTAGAAAGGCAGATTTTCCCTTTAAGATATTTTGGTGTTTTCATACATTCTTTTATTCTTTTACACATTTCAGTCATTTATGGGGACATAAACATACCACCGTTGGTTGTCAAGCAATGGTGGGGGTGACAAACACAGACACAAAGACACACGCATAAATATATATATATATGACAGACTTCTTTCAGTTTCCATCTAACAAATCCACTCACAAGGCTTTGGTCGGCCTGGGGCTATAGTAGAAGACACTTGCCAAGGTGTCACACAGTGAGGCTGAACCAGGAACCATGTGGTTAGGAAGCAAGTTTCTTACCACACAGTCATACCTGTGGAAGTCTTTTTGGTTGGACACAAAATTGGAGCTTCATGACAATTAAGTGGTGGTCAGTCCAACACTCTGCATCACACATGGTTCTCATGACTCATTCATCCTGCCTGTTCTCTTTCCTCATAATGATAGTTGATAAGATGCCACTGCTGTGAGTCAGCATACATTCATGATGTCCTGATACAGGTAGAAAGGCAGAAGACTGTTTGCAATCACAAGGCCATGTTCTGTGCAAAGATGCTGCAGTTGCTGACCCATAATTTCCAGTCACTCCATCCAAGGAGTGCCGCAGCAACTAATTCTCACATTGAAGTTTACTGAGAGTGATGAGCTTGTCTGTATTGGTATTAGTGATGGTAAAACTTTTAAAGTCTTTATAGGACTTATTGCTGAGTGTGTCTGGGTTGATCATAGTGGGGACATAAGTACTGACAATAGTATTGAAATTCTACCTATTAAAAAGTGGAAGCCTCATCATTAGATGATTGGTTTTGCTTTATGAGATGTGGTGCAGTGGGATATCTGTTTTCCAACAAACAGCGTTTTCATTACAAAGCCATTTCCAGCCTTGTGTCTCTCTTTGAGACCACATTCAATCTAGAAAGAATGTAGCCGCCACTTTTTCCACTGAGTTTGCCCTCTCCGATGAGAGTTATATGTTATTAGGGTAACCTATAACAAATCTGTTAAGAAGCATGTAAATGCTCCATGTAGTGAGATTCAGAAGTGTTATTCATAATGTCATTCTTGTTGCTAGATTTCAGCTACATGAATAGGGTCCCAACTAGCTGCCTGTATTTGTATGTATGTATGTATGTATGTATGTATGTATGTATGTATGTATGTATGTATGTATGTATGTACGTACGTACGTATGTATGTATGTATGTATGTATGACAGTCCCTATCTGAAAGTTTTGGATTTCTTCCGGAGTTTTGTTTCGACAAGGAGGTTTTTCCCTCTTTCTCAAAGGCTGTCATTACTTTTGAGACAGTACTTCTTGATACACCAAATATTTCAGCTGTTTTTGTTACACTAGCGCCTGCCATACGAGTACCAACAATTTGACCTCTTTGAAAGTCTGATAGATTTGTCATTTTAATGAATTTTAATTAGCTTTTTCTGATGATATCTGAAAAGAAACAGTAATTTTAGCAAAACATATTAAGCAACACTAATAATAAATAAAAAAACATAAAAATAAACAAACTTTTGATGGTTTTATAAATATTTCAAAATTATGATGCTATGATGCTAGGTGTTTCCATTATTTTGTCCAACCCCTGTACAATATATATTATATATATATATATATATATATATATTGTTGTTGGCATCCTTTTTGTCTCGGGAGACAATGGAGTTTACCTATATATATTATACACACATATATATATATAACTAATTTAGAGATGAACTACCAATCCACAACTCAGTCAATGAGTTTTTATTTTAATATAAGTTTTATGTTTAACTTTTTTATTGTGTGATATATTTAATCTATAGATATTATACATAGATATTAATATAATTAGTTTTTATAATGGATTTGAGTATATTTGAACTTTTTCTAATTTTTGATTGTATTATTCATGATGAGTTATTGTATTGGGTATATTAATTAGATGCTAAAACGTATTAATACATTTAAAATCCAGATAGATTAACTTAATCATTGAGCTTAGTAACTTAGTTTGTTTATCAATATTAGTTAGATCTTGTTATTATTTTGAGTTTGATTATTCTTCTTATTATTATTGTTTTTGACTGGTTTGGTAGAAGACTGGTGATTGTGATTGTAAATCTTCATAGTGTATTGTTCATTGGTTCTAATATTTTGGCACCTTTCTTTAATTTTGGGGCTGTAATGTTTTCTTAGTTTCCATTAACATATTATTCTCGCCATTATATCTTTTTATATACATTGATAAATATAAGTTATGATAGATATTAATTCTTATATCTCTTTATTTGGTGTGTGTTTTTTTAAATAAAATATATTTTTATATATATATATAAAAGGATCTAACATATTACATTTAATTTTATTTAAGAATTAATTTCGTCAGACAATATATTATTTAATTACTAGGTGACACATTTATTATGTAATATTAATTTTAAGTTAATTAGGTATTATATTATTTGATATTTAGTCAACTTTGTTATAGATTGATATATTAAATCTATAGATACTACATATGCATATTTATTATATAGTTAGCTTATTTAAGGAGTTTGTCTATATTTGAACCATTTCTTATTTTGATTACAATTTAATGACTTGTAATAGCATTGTGTACTTTAATTAATTTTAAAGTTTTTAATAATTGAAGTATTGTTTTAGGTTTCACTTATGTATATTTAGTATTTTCAGGGACCAGCAATCCGAGTTAACAGTTCCTTAGTAGATAAGGCAATTAGAAGCATGAAAACAGGGAAAGCCCCAGGCCCATCAGGAATTACTGCAGAGATGCTCAAAATATCTGGTGTGTCGGCTATAGCTTAGTCACCTATAGTTAACCAGGTGATACACGAGGGGGTCATACCCAATGACTGGTGTAGCAGCATAATAGTCAACTGCTACAAAGGTAAAGGCGACGCCCTAGAGACAAATAACTACAGGGGCATCAAGCTGCTGGATCAGGTAATGAAGGTTACGGAGAGGGTTGTAGCCCAACTAATTAGAGAGAGAGTTACCTTAGATGATATGCAGTTTGGGTTCGTGCCAGGGAAAAGTACTACTATGATGCTATATTCCTGGTAAGACAGCTGCAGGAGAAATACCTAGCCAAAGATAAGCCCTTGTACCTGGCTTTTGTTGACTTGGAGAAAGCCTTTGACAGGGTCCCCCGGTCCCTTATCTGGTGGTCAATGAGGAAACTAGGGATAGAAGAATGGTTGGTGAGAGATGTTCAAGCCATGTACAGAGACGCTGCTAGTAAGGTGAGGGTTGGCAACGAGTACAGTGAAGAATTCCGGGTAGAGGTTGGGGTCCACCAAGGTTCAGTCCTCAGTCCCCTCCTATTTATCATAGTCCTCCAGGCAATAACGGAGGAATTCAAGACAGGTTGCCCCTGGGAGCTCCTCTATGCTGATGACCTTGCTCTAATTGCTGAGTCACTATCAGAACTGGAGGAGAAGTTTCAGGTGTGGAAACAAGGATTAGAATCGAAGGGCCTTAGAATCAACCTAGCCAAAACCAAAGTTCTAATAAGTAGGAAGGTAGATCAATCACAAACGCCTTCAGGTAGATGGCCCTGCTCGATCTGTAAAAAAGGTGTAGGTAGAAACTCTATAAGATGCACCAAGTGTAAGCTATGGACACATAAGAGGTGCAGCAATGTCAAAGGAAGGCTAACTAGGAAAATAGTTTTTGTCTGTGGCAAATGCTCAGGAGCAATAAACACTGGAAATATGCAGAGACCAACTTCTGCCACGTTCCAGGGAGACAAACTAGAAGTAGTTGATAGCTTCCGCTACCTAGGAGACCAAGTCAGTAGCGGGGGTGGTGTGCTGAAAGTGTAACTGCTAGAGTAAGAATAGCCTGGGCAAAGTTTAGAGAGCTCTTACCCCTGCTGGTGACAAAAGGCCTCTCGCTCAGAGTAAAAGGCAGACTGTATGATGCATGTGTACGTACAGCCATGCTACATGGTAGTGAAACATGGGCCGTGACTGCTGAGGATATGCGTAAGCTCGCAAGAAATGAAGCCAGTATGCTCCGATGGATGTGTAATGTCAGTGTTCATAATCGTCAGAGTGTAAGTTCCTTGAGAGAAAAGTTGAACCTAAGAAGCGTCAGTTGTGGCGTGCAAGAGAGACGGCTGCGCTGGTATGGTCATGTGAAGAAAGGCTGAAGATAGTTGTGTGCAAAAGTGCTACACCCTAGCAGTGGAGGGAACCTGTGGAAGAGGTAGACCCAGGAAAACCTGGGACGAGGTGGTGAAGCACGACCTTCGAACTTTAGGTCTCACTAAGGAAAGTCTAGAGACCGAGACCTATGGAAGTATGCTGTGCATGAGAAGACCCGCAAGACTAGTCAGGCCATAACCCGTGGCCCCGACCGGGGACGTAGTCAGTCCTGTGCATACCTTCCTTCTTGTGACACTTTATGAACCTGTTGAGGCAAGTGAAAATCAAATCAATCAAAACAAATCAAAATAGATGAACATCAGTGAATTGTATTCTTCGTGGTACCAGTGCCGGTGGCACACAAGAAAACCACCCAAACGTGGCCGTAACCAGTACCGCATCGACTGGCCTCCGTGCTGTGGCACAACACACACCATCCGATCGTGGCCGTTCGCCAGCCTCATCTGGCACCTGTGCCGGTGGCACATAAAGACACCATCCGAAGACCCGGCGACGTAGTCAGTCCACCTGTGCATACTTCCCTCTTATGACACTTGTGAAGACCTGTTGAGGCAAGTGTGTGACACTTGTGAAGACCTGTTGAGGCAGAGGCAAGTGTGTGACACTTGTGGAGACTGTTGAGGCAAGTGTGTGACCCTTGTGAAGACCTGTTGAGGCAAGTGAAAATCAAAAAAAAAAAAAAAAAAAAAAAAATCAAACCAAATCAAAATAGATGAATATCAATGGAATTTGTATCTTTGTGGTTCCAGTACCGGTGGCACAAGAAAACCATCCGAACGTGGCCGTCGACTGGCCTCCGTGCTGTGGGCACAACAACACCATCTGATCGTGGCCGTTCGCCAGCCTCACCTGGCACCTGTGTCGGTGGCACATAAAAACACCACACCATCCAAAGACCGGCGACGTAGTCAGTCCACCTGTGCTTACCTTCCCTCTTATGACACTTGTGAAGACCTGTTGAGGCAGAGGCAAGTGTGTGACACTTGTGAAGACCTGTTGAGGCAGAGGCAAGTGTGTGACACTTGTGGAGACCTGTTGAGGCAAGTGTGTGACACGCGTGACACTTGTGAAGACCTGTTGAGGCAAGTGAAATCAAACCAAATCAAAATAGATGAACATCAATGGAATTTGTATCTTTGGTTCCAGTACCGGTGGCACACAGAAAACCATCCGATCGTGGCCGTTCGCCAGCCACATCTGGCACCTGTGTCGGTGGCACATAAAGACACCATCCGAAGACCCGGCGACGTAGACAGTCCACCTATGCATACCTTCCTTCTTGTGACACTTGTGAAGACCTGTTGAGGCAAGTGAAAATCAAATCAAATCAAATCAAATCAAATCAAAACAAATCAAAATAGATGAACATAATGGAATTTGTATCTTTGTGGTACCAGTGCCGGTGGCACACAAGAAATCATCCGAACGTGGCGTAGCCAGTACCGCATAGACTGGCCTCCGTGCTTGGGGACGTAACAAACACCATCCGATCGTGGCCGTCCGCCAGCCTCATCTGGCACCTGTGTCGGTGGCACATAAAAACACCATCCGAGCGTGGCCGTCTGCCAGCCTCGTCTGGCACCTGTGTCGGTGGCACATAAAAAAACACCATCCGAGCGTGGCCGTTCGCCAGCCTCGTCTGGCACCTGTGTCGGTGGCACATAAAATCACCCACTACACTCTCGGAGTGGTTGGCGTTAGGAAGGGCATCCAGCTGTAGAAACACTGCCAGATCTGACTGGCCTGGTGCAGCCTTCGGGCTCCCCAGACCCCAGTTGAACCGTCCAACCCATGCTAGCATGGAAAACGGACGCTAAATGATGATGATGATGATGATGATGATATATATATATATATATATATATATATTAAAGTATATTAATTAATTAATTATTTTATTATTCTAGTTTATTTTTAACCTGATGAGTGACTATATTTATATCGAAGTGATTTTACTACTACTATAATCATTTCTTAAATATAGCCATGAAACACGTGTCATTATTCTACCAATTATATACGTTTTTGTTATTTTTTTGAAATTTACTTAATCATTGAAATTTTATTGTTATTTTAATTTTAATATTTCTAATATATGTAATTTTCTGGATGGTGTAATTTAATTGTTCATTTTGAATTGATAAAAGGTGGTTTTTTTCTAATTTTTTATATTTATATTATATTGTGTGAAATTTGATTTAGTATTTCTAAATTGAATTCTTTTCCTGTAAGTTTGGATTTATATTCCCTCGAATAATATATATATATATATATATATATATATATATATATATATATATCGATTCCCAGACTGGGCGTTGTGAGTGTTTATTGAGCGAAAACACCTAAAGCTCCACGAGGCTCCGGCAGGGGTGGGTGGCGATCCCTGCTGTACTCTTTCGCACAACTTTCTCTCACTCTTTCTTCTGTTGGCCTGCTCGCTTAGCCAGTGGGGTGGCGTCACTTGAAGGCTAAAACTATGCGAAGTGCATTGTGACCAGCGATGTGTTACAACATCTGATGCCTGGTCGGTCACGGTGATATATATATATATATATATATATATATATATATATATATATATATATATATATATATATATATATATAATATATATATACATATACAGGGTATGATGGGTAAATTGTCACCATTCTATATTTTTAATATCAAGCATGCACATTGTTTGTTTTGATTTTTGTTCACTACACAGCATAATAAAGTTAGTTGGGCACCATTTACGAGAAAAACAGCACCAGGATGCAATTCACTCTGCCAGAAATTTGCAAACAACATGTTGTACTGCTTGGCATTTGCGCTGGAATCTCCAATACGAATAATTCAGAGTGTTTGGTGTCAATGTAAGTACAGTGCAATCTAAGGACATGTAATGAGAGTGGTAAAAATCAAACATCCAGTCAACATCACGGTGTTTGGAGTGATCACTTGTGATGGCAATTTTATGCCACCATTCATCTTTCCACATGGACTCAGACTAAACACGGAGTCCTACATCAAGATACACACTGAATAGAACACTTTTAAATGAAGGATCTTAGATTTGATATTTATTCACCCTCATCCAGTCCTTTAATTTTATTTCTGTTTGGTCAATAGAATTCTCATTGCTTGCAAGCACGTGATGCAATAAATGAAATTTCTTGCTTTGTAATTCATATCTGCTTTAACTTTAAATTCCTTCTGTTTTTTGAATTTTTTAGTTTTGCCTGTGCAATCAACCCACACATTCTACAAAGAAAGTTTCTAAAAGCACCCATTAAACTCCTGGAGCAGTTGGTATTAGGAGGGGCATCCACTTGTAGAAATCATGCCAAATCAGACTGGAAACTGGTGCAGCTCTCCAACTCATAAGCTCCAGTCAGACCATTTGACCCATGCCAGTATGGAAAGCGGACATTAAATGATGATGATGATAATGATGATGATATATATATAATGACGATATATATATATGTATATATACATATATCTGTATATATAAAAGGCAGGATGTGTGTGCGTGTGTACGTGAATGTAATTTATGTACATCCACAAATTAGCACACATGTTGCGCCAATTTTAGGAGGACATTCATCATGACCCTAGCGGTATTTTCATCAACTTATTCTTCCCAGAGGCACCAGTGAATAGCAGTAAAAATTAATTTTCAACCAAAACTTTTTTTAAGACGAACAAATCACCATTGTTTGCAAACAGGAGTTAAGTCCCCTTCTAGTGATGAGTAAGTTTTTGTTAAGACTTTTGTTGTTTTTTTCCATTGAGGAAAAAATGTTTTGTTGATATACGTGCAACACACACACACACACGAATATGTATGCATACAAAAAACATGTATGCAATAGGTGCATGTACGTATGTGTGTGTTGCCCATATATATATAAACCAATTTCAATGGGTTTCGTCCAAATTTGACGTCGATGTTAGTTTGGTTTGAAATAAAGAACTTGATTAACTTAATAATCCTAACTTAATCCCGAGTAAAGCCAAGTTATACTGCTAGTATCCTTTCGATCTTAAGGTCTTTCACCCTTTCAATCTTAAGGTCTTTCATCCTTTCAATCTTAAGGTCTTGTAGATTTTTGTAGTCCCAGATATCATGATCATTTGTAGCATATGAATTAAGGATTTGCATTCTCTCCCCAAGACCCCTAAGTTTGGCCATATTTTGCTCCAGTCAGTTTGGTATGTATCCTGTCGCCCCAATAATAATAAGTATGAAATTGAAAATGTATCTTGTGTACTGGATTTGCAAAACATCTTATCAATGGTCCATAGATGTCTTCTTTCTCTTGTATTTTTCTAACTACATTCATGTCCAGGGTCAGCTGATTTTCATAGCAGAACATATCTTTTCTTTGTGGTCCCATACAATGATATCTAGCTGCTTGTATTTTAACTTGGTGGCTGTTTTAATTTTCAAGTTCCACCAGTATTCTTTTGACCCATCAGTCTGAATATGGTCAACTTTGTTTGTAGGTATTCTCTTTTGTTCAAGACCATTCTGTCCACTATATCATGCCCCATTGGAAGATAATATCTGGAAGACATTCTCCCACAATTGACAATAATGTGGTTGATGTCTTCGGTCCTGGTCTTGCACAGCCTACATTTGTTGTCTGTCAACGTTTTCTGCCTTTCGTATTGTAGGCACATGGTGGGGAATCTCTTGTTCTTGGATTGCATGAATGTAGCCTTCAAAGAGGGATGTCATAAACTTGTTGGTACTCCATGCCAAGCTGTTGACATTCCTGGTTCACACTATGACATAATCATTCTGTAGCAGATAGTTCCCCACTGCACACCTAAAATCTGAATTTGAAATGTTTAAGTTTAGAAGCCAAATCACTGACAAATAAAAATCATTATATTTGGCAATATTGATTATGGTAATTGTCAATGGTAAATAATGATAATAATCCTTTCTACTAAAAACACAAGGTCTGAAATTTGGTGGGATGGGACTAGTCAATTACACTGACCCCAGTGTTTCACTGGCACTTAATTTATTGATCTCAAAAGGATGAAAACAAAGTTAACCACAGCAGAATTTGAACTCTGATCATGCAGAGGGATGAAATGCCACTAAGCATTTTGTCCGGCGTACTAATGACTCTGCTAAAGATAATAATACTAATACTGATACTACTACTAATAATATCCATTCAAGCATCTGTGACATCAGTTTGTGATAGGGTGTGCTTGTCTAAAGAAGTTTAATTTTCACACCTAAGGCTTTGGGAACATTCTAGAGTTTGTTTGTGGTTCTAATCTTGAAATTCAATTCTCCAAAGGGTTACATTTTTTAAATGGCTGGAGGCCATATGTCTCTAGACTTATATTTGATATAATAATTTTCATTTTTTTAAACTTTTTCTCTAAGAGATTATTCCTGCCACTTATGTTCTAATTGTAAGGTCATGATTTCAACTCCGAGTGATGTGTTGTGTCATTGAGCAAAACACTTTATTTCACATTGCTTCAGTCCACTCAGCTGGCAAAAATTAGTAGTACTTATATTTCAAAAGACCCAGCCTTGTCACACTCAGTGTCCTACTGTATCTTCCTGAGAACTATATTAAAGGTATATGTGTCTGTGGAGTGCTTAGCCACATGTATGTTAATTTCATGAGCAGGCTGTTCCATTGATTGAATCAACTGGAACCCTCGTTGTTGTAACCAATGGAGTGCCAGTTTTTTTTTAATACTTTATCTAATATTTGAGACTATATTACCCAATGTGCCTTCCATATTTTAAGATGATAGAGTCTGGTTTCAGAATTTGACCACACTTTCTAGCTGGTCAAACAATCATATAGAGGTCTCTAGTATTGTTGTAGTTGTTGTTAGAACTGGTGGCACATCAAATAAAAACTGCTATATATTTTGAGTTCAAATCCAGCTGCAAATGACTTTGCGTTTGATTCTTATTACGTCAATATTACAACAAAATTTCATCTGATAGTCGTCATAAATCATTAATGTATTGTATGAATATTGTATTGTATTGTTATAGTCACTTCTTATGTGTTGTATTTGTTATCTAAATTTGCAGTCAATTAAATCGATCTCAGTACACAGCAAGTACACAAACTTTAATTAACTAAAATGCATGCAGTCAGTACATTAAAAAATATGTATTGAATGTTTGTATGAAAATGAAATACAACTAACAAATGAGATAACTTCATTTGCTTGTTTCATTCAATTGGTGTTTGATGCTTGTTTTGACTAAGGAGGCAAGCTGATAGAATCATTAGGGCTTTGAACAAAATGCTCAGTGGCATTTCTTCTGGCACTTTACAGTCTAAGTTTACCAAGGATGACTTTGCTTTCATCCTTTTGGCAGCAATAAAATAAGTACCAATTGAGTATTGGAGTGGATGTAATGGACTCCTCATACCCACTAAAAATAAAAAATTGCTGGTCTAATGTCAAAATTTGAAGAGTGGCAAGCTGGCAGAATTGTTAGAAGGTTGTAAAAGAAATGCTTTGCAGTATTCCGACTTATTACATTCTGAGTTCAAGCTCCGTTGAGGTCGACTTTGCTTTAATCCTTGCAAGGTTGATTAAATAAAGTACCAATCAATAGCTAGGGTCAATGTAACTGACCAACCCTCTTCCCCAAATCTCAGGCCTTGTATCTATATTAGAAAAAATAGTCACCTTTAAATACCCAATAATGTTCTAGCTGCCTCATTTGGGTCAGAAGGCTAGAACCATGAAACTAGAAATAACTATTTGTTAATGAAATGTAACGAGTCTGAAATGGCACAACAATGCAGAGTGGACTAAAATAACTGTTAAAAATAATTCAACTATTCATAGTCTAATATAATATTTCAGAATATAAAAATTCCTTCTTCGGATATTGCTAGGAATTAATGGAGTCACTGTTATAGTCGGTTTTCCAACGGTTGCTGAAATCTGTCAGAAGTGTCCATATAGTGGTCTCAAAATGCTCCTTATGGAATTTCTCATGAGAAGTGCATGAGGGTGGTCATGTCTTGAGCTTGTGTGTGTCGATATATCCAAAGTGCTACTTCCAAGTTATGTATTATTTGTGCATTTTTTTTTTATATAATGTTTTGTTGCATGAGCATGTAACATCGACACCCTGAACACCCGATGGTAACATACTCATGAAACAAAACATTATATTAAAAAAATGCACATATAATACATAACTTGGAAGCAGCACTGCAGATACGCCAACACACATGAGCTTGGGACATGACCATCCTCATGCACTTCTCATGAGGAATTCCGGAAGGAGCTTCATGAGACCACTGCAGGGATGCTTCCGAAAGATTTCAGCAACCGTTGGAAAATCGACTATAACAGTAACTCCATTAATTCCTAGCAATATACGAAGAAGGAATTTTTATATTCCGAAATATTATATTAGACTATGAATAATTGAATTATTTATAACAGTTATTTTAGCCTACTCTGCATTGTTGTGCCATTTCAGACTCGTTACATTTCACAAACAATACACAATCAATGCTTCCAGTGAACTAAAATACCCTATTCGTTAAGTTTTCAACTTCCAATAAAAACTGAAATTTTACTCTATTTGTAGGACTGATTAGGTTTGTATGTATGTTTATATGTAATGTATGTTTTTTCATCAGTGGTTTTCTTAAATACCACATTCTTCTTACCTTCTCTTTCACCTCACACTAATGCCTTCTATATACTCCTCCACTTTACACCTTCCTCTCACATATAGTACTATTAAACCTACACACCATCCTCCTACACCCTCATACACTTCCATACTTGCATACCGCCACCTTAAATAACAACACACATTATCACATACATACACTTCATCCTATGCCTGTCTCTCTATACATGGTTACCTTCCTATACATGCAAACACCACCTCACCTTCTCCTCCCTTCCTGACTCTCCTATTGAACCACATTCCTATCTGGCTTCTAACTCCTTTTCTCTAACCACTTTTTCTCATTCTTGTATTTTTTTCTGATGAAAGACTAGTGCCTGAAATGTCAAGACTCTTTCCTTTCGTTTTTAAGCTTTATAGTAATTTGTCAGAACTTGTACCTCCTGTGATGTCTTGTATTGTGTTCATTGATTAATATGTATGCATGCTTGTATGTATGTAATCCACTCTTTGGTTTTATTTTTCATCATGCAGAATATCCAGCAAAAACCACCTACCAGTTTAGTCATCAATGACCCAACCATGCTACAGTTTGTACTGGGTTACATGTTACCAGTAGCACAAAAAGTGACCTAACCAAAGGCTGGGTGAACTTTGTGGAGTGTAATGGCCATCTAATAGTTGTAAACCACCGGTAGTAATGGATTCCTAGCTTGTGTCACAACATCCATCTAGGAGAGGGACATTCTGATGTAAAACCTGTGGTTTCATGTGATTACAGTTTGTCTCACTTTGGCTTGTTACTAGTTACTAATTATAGAGGCTAAGAGAGTGTACTCATATTGTACAAACATTTATCACTATAATCCAATGATGTACAGATGTCTTTTTATGGTGACCTTCTTTATTATTCTATCTATTGAAAGCACAACGGCAGTGTGCAAACCTAAACAGTGAGAAAGTTCAACTTCAAGTCAAAGAATTTGTAACAATGATCAGGGAACATCTTATACAACAAAATGACCAGATCGATCCAGTGGAAGTAACAACTTTTGTCTGACATTTATGTTTCTAACCATGCAAATCTGCAGTGGGACTGTACAGTTATGTGAGTGATCAGAAAGTCAGAAATGTCATCGACAGTGAAGCACTAGGAGACAGCAATCATCTGTGAAGATGGAGCAATCACTAAGTGTGTGTGTGTGTGTGTGTGTGTGTGTACATGTATTTATTATCACACATAAAGATAAACTGAGTTAGCCTTTTACTGTTAACAACAGCAATAATTACATACTGGGAGAGAGAAACTGCTCTGAGTTTACATCGAATTCTTGGTACAGAAACATGTATCTTGCCCAACATATCTGGAAACAGTTGTGCCATCTGTGTGGTGATAGAGATTTCTGGTCATCTGTCTGTGACATCTGTCTTAGCCTTTTCCTGGGTCATCTCTGGCAAGAGTGGAGGCACATATTGTTCAGCCACCTTTCAACACTCTGCCTGGCAAGAGGTGAGATGTGTGAATGAGTTGGTTGCTCTAAACGTTCTGTGATTTATTACCACCAAAAGCAACCTTTTATATGGTACAAGAAGACTGAATCACACAATGGTTTCATGCTAGACCAATCATGTGAAACTATTGTGGTTCAGTTGTGATGTCTGATCAGTTACCTAGTTTTGAATCACTGCTACAGATACAGTAGCAACTCTACAACATACCAACATTATACAAATTACATTAACTGTGTTCTTTTTCAGCCAACATAGACCATCACTAACAATTTTCTTTATACACTAACAGTCCTCAATTAAAGAAAAAAAACTACTAATTTTCAATGTTGCAAAACTTTCCAAATAGTCAGCATTTGACTGAAGTTACATCTAAATACAAAGATTTATCACTTAGAGAACAACTTTTGTTCCACTGAATAACTCCCAATGAAGAACACATGATATATGGGCATGCATACATACATATATATGCATCAAACATATATAGGTGTATAACATTTATTTGAATGGGTGTGGGTGAAAAAGAGTGATGAGAATACATAGGGTATGTATATTTTATTATATATGTGTGTTTGCATGCATGTAGGTCAAGAGGAAATATTTAGTGGTATTTCAGGGTGTGGAGTGACTTCCCCCCAAAGAAAGGTCAATTAAAGTGCTGACATCATGAACAATTACACAGTTAAAACAGTTTTGCCTCTCTATTTTACTATTCAACTGCTTCACTTTAATATATCTTCATCTGTTTTATCTACTCTTTCTATTTATCATTCTCTCAATCCCTCTTTATTCTCTTCCTTTTCGTATATCTTGATCAATGTATCTTTCTTTACATACTCTCAATCAGTCTCCTAAAAACTATCAGGAGTATTCTCATGTTGGTGAGAGACCTCTATGCAGTTGCTCAACCTGTTAGAAACTGCATCAAAATTTCCATCAAATCATATGCTATTGCCATATTTCTTATAGAAGGAAGAAGAGTTGTGAAGATGAAAAATTGCTATGTGTAATAAATTTAATATAGTTTTAAACGCTTTAAACATATCCAAAATCATTACAATGAAAGAATCATGTGGATGCAAATTTTTCTTAGTAACAAGAAGAGAGCATAAAATATTTCACTTTTGCTGGGATAGGTCTGAGCTAGTAATAAATATGTCAGTTTGAGTATTGCTGCCCTACTGTCTTAATAAAGAAAATAAATATTGAACAATGTGATCCTATACACACAATGTCTATAATAAAGACAAAGAAAAAACAAAATGGTAGTAGCTGGAACAATTTTGTTTGTACCAAGATCTTTGGGTTGGTGGGTGAAGTGAGCCTGATTTTAAAAACAACTGCTCCATGTTAGTAACATCTCTCATGCATGTTGCAAGCATTCATAATAGAGCTTTGTTTCCACTATCTGGATTTATTTTTTTCTGCAAATAATCTAGTTGGGCATTACCTATATTAATCTCATTAGTTGGTGTGGGTGAAGACAAAGGTCATGGGCCTTCTTTCAAGCAGAAAAATCCAAAGATCTGTATTTTGTCAAGTATTGCCAGCTGATGTTTCAGTTGGTTATTAGAAACTTTGAGCCTATCATCAAGTATAAAATAGTTTTCCCTTCTAAAAGGTAATTTATTTCAAGAACTTATGCATAAAACTACTTTCACAACACATTTAACTAAACTTTGTTGTCTATAGTAATCGAAAACAGTGCCGTTTTATGGCATGGGCACATTAGGCAGTTGCCTAAAAGCCTCATGGGTCTAGGGGTCCATTTCTGATCTTTGAATGCTATAACTTGCTATCAATAGATAAATACTATAGGGCCCTGATTAGAGGGTGTTATTTTTCTATGTATGAATTCTGTCATTCAATTTACAAACTGCTTAGTAGAGGTATATTCTTCTGATGGTATCAAAAAAATAAAGATAATTCCTACTATAGTATTGTACCTCATGCATGGTACCTCAGATGCTCTTTTTTGAGATTTGCAGGATTTCATGTTACATCGTGAATAAAAAAAAAACTTGTGGGATTATTACTAAACTGGATCAAAACAATACTATTCATGTTATACATATTTTTTACAACTATACTTTAACATTATTAATATACATAGTTGAAACGCTAATATGTAGTGGTGATTTGAAATTGAACCACTAAGTAGACAGTAAAACAACACAAGCAAACAAGAATAATTTCACATGATCTGTCTATTAAGCAACCAATCAGCATCAAGCCATTATTGCTTGATTCAATTTTCTAGAATCTTCTCCTCGCTGCCAGTAAAAGGACACTCTTGTTGGTAAATAATTGCAGAGCGTTGGAGGGTAACCGAGTGATATGCACCTCCACTCTCAGTCATGCTTTGAAAGAAGGAACTTGACCTGACTTCTTTCAATCAATTTCTTTATTTTTATATACATTCATACTCACACACACACACACACACACACACACACACACACACACACACACACACACACACACACACACACACACACACACAGATACATATATGCATACATTTTTAGGAGTGTTGTCTCTCTTTTCTTTGTTGTTGTCCCCAAAGCAGCTACAATTAAATTCCCTTGGGAATTGTAGCTGCACTGGGTAGTAAACTGTTTTTTTTAACTGAATAAATTGGTGTCTCTGAGGTGGAAAAATCTATGCTTTTTAAGAAGTCAAGACACCTTTGTATATTAAAAGAGAGACTCTTTATGTCAGATTGCTTGGAGGTGGGACTCCATGTACTGAGTGCTACATACCCTTCATAGCAGGGGGTGGGACAATATTTGTCAAGGGCCTATGGCAATTACCACTTCACTCCCCTATAAATCCTTCCCTGACTACCCATGGTGACAAAAGTATATTTCCAGAGTTACTCATCATACTACGGTAACACTCTAATAATATATGTGTGTGTGTGTGTGTATCTTTGATTTTTTCACTTGTTTCAGTCATTGGACTGCCGTTATGCTGGAACACTGTCTTGAAGGGTCTTCATCAGATGAACCAGTCCCAGTACTTACTTTTTCAAAAGCTTGTTACCTGTGCTATCGGTCACTTTTGTTGAACTGCTAAGTTATGGGGATGTAAACAAACAAACACTGGTTGTCAAGCAGTGGGGGACAAACACAAACGTAAATCACACTCTGAAACACATGCTGGCATACCCGTGTTGTAAAAAATGCCAACAGTTTACTAATGATAGCAAATTCTGCATCGAAATTATGGGAGAAACCATTGATAATCGTCATCAGTTGAGTAGACATATGAATTGATGCACTTAAACAGTCAGATACTGTTGTAACATCTTGGTTGAAAATATTGCTTATATAATATATATATATATATATACCAATTAAGGACTGAACACGAAAAGGTGGACAGTCAACATGCTAGATATAGACGTCAAATCGCCATTCTCCACAAAGATTTTGTTCTCAAATAAAAATAAAATTCAGCACGACCTAAAGCAATGGATGAGACAAAAGAAATATACTAAATGGAATAATCACCTATGTACCGTACAGTTTCAGCTATTAATATCACAAGGATATCTGTAGCTTCGTCAGCGTAGTTTGTTATGAGCATAATATGCTGTACTAGATGAAAAACGGTACCGGAGTCCCGCATGCAAAAAGTACAACTTATTACGTTCGGATGTATCTTTCAAATGCCTCTACTTTTGGCGCGCTGATAATCGAAAAACCAGCCTGCAGCTAATAATTAGCAGCAGTCAATTTATCGGTTTGAGAACATATATTTCATATTTAAAAATTAAGGGTAGAAATTGATATTAGTCAATTAAAACCAGTGGTCTAGCACATTAAAAAGAATCCGAAGATTAAAATATTTATATATACCAATTAAGGACTGAACACGAAAAGGTGGACAGTCAACATGCTAGATATAGACGTCAAATCGCCATTCTCCACAAAGATTTTGTTCTCAAATAAAAATAAAATTCAGCACGACCTAAAGCAATGGATGAGACAAAAGAAATATACTAAATGGAATAATCACCTACGTACCGTACAGTTTCAGCTATTAATATCACAAGGATATCTGTAGCTTCGTCAGCGTAGTTTGTTATGAGCATAATATGCTGTACTAGATGAAAAACGGTACCGGAGTCCCGCTATATATATATATATGGCTGAAAATAGCACACTGCTTTAGGTGTTCATTCTCATACAGAGTGAAATGAGAGTATGGTCTAACGAAGGATTGATTCAAAACAATTACCTGAAGAAGCACATCTTACACATTGGATGGACGACAGGGATTTACATAATATATTATTTATATCATCTGACCATCTTTAAAATGTGTCAAAACAATTGTAGTGATTTTTAAATAGAAAATGTTCTTCAATTCATTTTCATTATTTATCTATTTACATAAACTCTGTGCATGCTGTGGAATTCCTGATGCATATCCAGTTGCAAGAACATTCCCTCTGTATGATGACATCTGGTAGCCAATAAATGTGGACAAGCTTTGCATAGCATACTACAAAGTTTTTATCTGAATCCTTTATAACTATATATGTATATCTTTGAACATCCATTTTCTGTGCTCTCATGGATGAGGTAGATTTTGCATGGCTAGATGCATTTCCAGTCGACACTCCTCATCTATTCCAAGGAAGGTAATATTTCACCATGGCCAGATGTGAGATAAGGAAACAGTACAGCAAAGACATTAGACATACATACATACATACATACATACACACTACATACATACATACATACATACATACATACATACATACGTACATACATACACACATACACACATACATACATACATACATACATACATACATACATACATACATACATACATACATACATAATACATACATATATACACACATACATACATATATATATATGGTTCTATATTTTTGAGATGAGGAATTCTGTATATTATTTACATTATTTACATTGGAGGGATATATGTCCTCATCTTCATTGTTGTTATCATGTCTCAGCTTATTTATTTTCCAGCCTTCATCAGGTGTCCTGGTAGAATTTTAAACCTACCCTGGGTTCTCATTCCTAAGGTATTTTTTTTTGTTGACATCATTATCATCATCACCATCACCATCACCGTCACCATCATCATCATCATCATCATCATCATCATCATCATCATTTATTCAAGGCAATGCCCAGAATTGAATTCACAATCTTGTGGTTAGTAGCCTGCACTCTTAACCATTATGCTATATGCCCACAAGCATATAGCGTAATGGTTAAGAGCGTGGGCTACTAATCCCAAGATTGCAAGTTCAATTCCAGGCAGTGCCTTCAATAAATAATAATAATAATAATAATAATAATATCAGCAAAAAAATACCTTAGGAATGAGTACCCAGGGTTGGGTTCAAAATTCTACCTGGATACCCGATGAAGGCTGGAGAGGAAATCAGCCAAAACATTGTGGTAACAACAAACAAGATGAGGACATGTATTCGTCTAATGTAAATAATGTAAATAATGTATATATATATATATACATATATATAATATTAATTAGAGACAAAACCACTATTATGCAGATCAAACAAAGAAAGACTTAATCCAATACATAAAAAATTTTATATAAATTAAATATAATTAAGATTAATTAAGATATCCACTACGATCGTTTCTTGTCACTTCAATGGACATTCATCAGGTGGTTTTCAAGACCTTCTATGCAATTTTAAACTATATATATATATATATATATATAGAAGAAGATTTAAAAATGCAGAGGTCTTTTACAGATGCTTATTGACTTGACCAGTTTCACTTTTTTTATAAAAAGATTTCAAAAGTAAAATGTAAGGCTTTGTATAGCCTTTGTGGTGTTAAGAATTAATTAACATAGATGTATTAAAATACACTGATAGCGTCTTTGACAATGATAAGAAAATGTTAAGAGGGGCTTTGTGTTTAAACAGTTTACATAAAAGTGTTCAAAATAGGTAGTAAAATAAGTTCATAATCTCTCTATATATAAACGGCAGTTTGTCTGTCTGTGTGTCTGTCAGGTTGTACCCTCACCCTGACCACGGCTTTCAACCGATTCTGATGAAACTTGACACACATAGCCCAATGTCATAATTCAAAACTGACGCAGCGAAAATTTTAAAAAGTTCCCCCAGTTCTGAAAAAATCGATAAATTCGACATGGGGTCGAGAATCTAAGCTTTTTATATGCAACACATTTTCTGTCTAGGGGACACAACTCGACCTTTTTATCGCCCAAAGGGACAGCTAGGAACATCGTATACACAGAAGTATTCGAGTGAAGAGAAGACATTGCAACCTACACATGCGCCTTCGTTCCCTAGAGAGAAAGGACCCGATTGGGATTAGCCGTTGCCTACTAGGGGCTCTTACATACCCGGGCAACGCCGGACTATGCTGCTAGTTCTTTATAAGTTCATCAAAAATCTGGTGATGGCCTACCTGGAAATACAAATACATGAACAATCCAAATTAAAATATGGCCTTTTTTTCCAATAGTATCTGTTGGAGAATTGGAAACACTACTTGGATCACTGCGTCATTTTATGGTCCCACACATTCGACCAACTCAATGAATTAAAAATTTAATCAACAGCGCCAACAACCATATCCAATTTACAATGGAATATTGTCAAGACCAACTCCCATTTCTAGACATTCTTATTGTAAAAAAAAGCACCAACATTGAAACTGATATCCACTACAAACTGACTGATTCCAAACAATACCTCTTGTTCACCTCCAATCACCCAAAGCGCATGAAGACAAACATCTCCTTCAATCTAGTGAGAAGAATCTGTACAATTGTCTCAAATTATGAAACACGAAATAAAAGACTCCAAGAACTAATGGAAATTCTTCTCAAAAGACAGTATCCAGCATCATTAGTTGACAATGGAATAGAACAGGCCAAGACATTGATATCCAAGACTTACAAAAACCAAAACACACTCAAGGTACATTAAACAGTCTCTCATATCCCTCAACACACAATCCAAGAAATACAGAAGATTACACAATTATATACAATAACATTCCACTACTGAGTCAAGACCCATGTTTAAAAAAAGCATTTGAAACCCATAAAATAATAAAAGGGAAGAGACAACCCTAATCCCTAAAAAACTTACCAATGCATTAAGCAGTAGTTATGATGTCAACATTTTGATACTTGTCACGAATCATGATACAAGTAAATCTTTTCCAATATTCAGATGGCTTTCAGTCCTCCATGTCAGCTAACTTTTTCTTAACTACAAAATTAATTTCTATGTTTTGCAATGCCATTAACTGTTCACCAATACATCAAGCTGTTTCTGATGAAAGGGAACGAATAAAAAATCATCAAATTTAGCCTGAATACCCTGTGTGATGAGCTTCTTTCATTTTCCATTTATCATATTTCTTTAAGAGGCTTTGGTCAGCTGTAGGTTATAGTAGAAAATACTTACCTGTGATGCCTATCCATGCCTGTGTGTGTGTGTGCGTGTGCGTGTGTGTGTGTGTGTGTGTGTGTGTATGTGTGTGTGTGTGTGTCTATCTATCTATCTATCTATCTATCTATCTATCTATCTATCTATCTATCTATCTATCTATCTATCTATCTATCTATCTATCTATCTATCTATATGTAGAGACCTCATTTGGTCCTACCTGAGATTCGAAATCGAATCTAGAAAATGTGTTCTATTGTTCTGTCAAGGGAGAACATAGATTTGTGTTTTCCACTTGACTCTTAACCTTTTCTACACCATGAAATGTTGAAATAGATAAGGAGTGACCTACGTTAATTGTTAGAACTGGTTTGCATTTTTATAAATATGAGCAGTTCCAAACAGACCACCAGAGGCAACCAGACCGAAGGAGAGAGAAAGCTTTCCTGCGCAAATACAAGCTCTTTTGGCGCAATTACAGGGGCTGAAATTTCGTAACTGATCACTACATATGCATAACCAACCTTGGCGTGTCAACAATCTTCAAGGAGTCCCAGCATCATTCGGAGATCTCCTCGGTTTTGCTATCATCACCAGAAATTCGGCAAACGGGCTCGTTTCTGCAACCCACCCTGTGCATTCAGAGTAAATACCTCTACCAGTCTAGGAGGTTTAAGGGCGGCGAATGCTCCTGGTGCCAGTAAACCAAATCACCTTTTCTTCATTAATGATCGCTCAACAGGTACTTGTTTCTTATCGACACTGGTGCTGAGGTTAGTATCATTTCCGTTTCTCTAACTTCAGGTAATAGAAAACAGACACCAACTTTTCTTCAGGCATTTAGCTAATCGCCCATCCAGACTTTTGGTGAACAGTCCCTCACGCTAAATGTAGGCCTTCAATGTGTTTTCCAGTGGATTTCCATCATTGCCAAGTTACCAACCCCTATTCTAGGAGTTGATTTTTTGCATCACTTCGGCCTCCTGGTCAGTGTCAAATGTGGCAGACTCGTTGATACATTAACTAACCTCACTGTGCATGGTATAACTGCACGTACATCCACAGTGGGTCCTCTCCTAGCTGATACGATACTATTCTCTGCCAATACCTGGACATCACTCGACTAATGTTCCGAAACAAGGACACCAAACACGATGCTACTCACCACATTAAAACGATCAGCCCACCTATTTGCTGTGCGACCGCTTGAGGGTTGCTAAACAGGAGTTCCGACACATGTTGGATCTGGAGATTATTCAGCCATCCAGCAGCGGTTGGTTCACTCCACTCCATTTGGTACTCAAGAAAGAGATGAACGGCTGGCGCCCTTGCGAGGACTTTCAAGCTCCCAACAATTCTTCAGTGCCCGACACCAACCCCATACCACACTTCTACGATTTTTCCGGCTCACTGAACGAAGCTCGAATATTCTCCAACGTCGATCTTGTGTGTGCCTATAGTCAGATCTCGGTCGAACCTGCTGATGATTCGAAGACGGCCATCAACATACCCTTCGGACTGTTCGAGTTCTTGTGGATGCCTTTTGGTCTGCGTAACGGCGCGTAGACATTCCAGCGCTTTATGGATACCGTCACACAGGGTTTACCGTTTGTCAACGCTTACATAGAGTAATTATGAGGGACATTTGCATCAACTTTTCCAGTGGCTAGCTGAGTACGGTATTGTAATTAACACGAGTAAGTGCATCTTCGGAGTCACATCATTACCATTTCTCGTACATGTCGTCGACAAGGATGGAATTTGTCCCCTCCCCGAAAAAATGGATTGCATAGTCAACTTTCCTACACCTACATCCTCTGGAAATTACTCGAGTTTTTAGGATTAATTAATTTTTACCAGCGGTTCCTCTCTCACTGCGCTGAAGCAGCTCAGCCACTTACGGATCTTATTCGCAACAAACCGAGGAGGAATCATGCAATAATGCTAAGCGAAGCAGAGTTAGCCTCTTTCAATAAATTAAAGGATTTGCTGGCTAGGGCTGTGATACTGGTTTATCTAAAACCTGATGCTCTATTGTGTACTGGTTCACGCGTCTCTTTCCAGATTCGGTGGTGTACTTCAACAGTTAGTGGATGGCGTTTGGCAACCCTTATCCTTCTCTTCGAAGCAACTTCAGCCCGCAGAGGCTAAATACAGTACTTTCGAGTGTGAATTGCTGGTAGCGTATCTATCTGTCAAACATTTTCACAATATGTTAGAAGTGTCTGTTTTCAGCATCTATACGGATCACAAACCACTTGTATACGCTTTCAACGTGACACCTGATCGCCACTCATCTAGAGAAGTTCGTCACCTCGACTTCATCTCGCACGGATATTTGGTATATCAAAGGTTCGGCCAACGCAGCAGCAGACGCGCTCTCACGCATCCAACTCAATGCATTGCACGCCCAGCAACAATCAATCGCAGCAGATCAGGAAGGCAACGAAGAGCTTATTAAGCTTCGGAATTCGTTGTCCCTTAAATTCCAGCTATTTCCACTACCTTCTTCTGCCGGTCATATGTGGTGCGATACTTCCATCAGTCATGAACGCCCTTACGTGCTCAACACAGAAAATGATACCAACTCGTTTTATGTGGACGAATATTAACAAAGACATCAGCGCTTGGGTTAGGAGTTGCATCGCATGTCAAAGAGCGAAAATCCATCATCATGTAAAATCACCACTCGGCACTTTCGCAACACCTGATGCACGTTTCCAACACGTGCATATAGATATCGTTGGACCTCAACCTCTTTCTCGCAACTGCACTCACCTTCTCACCTGCGTCGAAAGATTTTCTCGCCGGCCTGAAGCTTCCCCCCTGTCGGATACTTCTGCGGAAACGCTAGTGTTTGACTGGGTTTTGCGTTTTGGCACATCCACGACGATTACTACGGACAGAGGACGTCAGTTCGATTCCCACATTTACTCCAAGCTGACTCATCTCCTTGGGTGTAAACACACCCATACAACAGTGTATCACCCTGCGGCTAACGGTATGGTTGCACATTTCCACTGCCAACTTAAAGCAGCTATCAAAGCTTACCCAAATCCTGTTAACTGGTTGGCATTCCTACCACTAATTCTCCTCAGTATTCGCGTATCCGTCAAATATGGTATCGGATATTCACCGGCGAAATAGGTTTACGGTACCACACTGATCCTACTTGGGCAGATGATCACTCCTGTTCCTCCACAGCATTTTCCTGATCCAACAACATATGTACATCGTCTCCGAACACACATGTCCCATGACCTACCTAATGGCTCTCGTTCCCATAACGTCGGCACGTATGTCCCATCGGACATGAATCAATGGACGCACGTTTTTGCCCAGAACGATGGAATACCATCACAACTTCGCCCACTGTACTCAGGTCCCAACAGGGTACTTCAGAGAAAAGAAATGTTTCATCATCGACATAAATGGAAAGAAAAACTATCAGCATTGATCGCCTTAAGAAAGCTATCGTAAGTTTCAACTCAGCATCATCAGCATCAACTCCTCACCAAACGGACACGACATTGTCAACATTGTCAAGCCTTCCACAAGCCCTTCAACATCCCCACAGCAACCTCGTACAAGAAGCGGGCGAAAGGTCCTCAATTAGGACACAATTTTCAGGTGAGTGATTTACATGAGTGATTTTCAATATATTAATTTCAACAGACTACATATTGAAACTGCCTCAATACTGTATTTTCTTTTCCCTCTCTTTCTGTTTGAAGTTTACAAAGTCTATAATTTCTGTACGAACACTCAAAATACTTAATTTTTACTATGAACTCCACAAGGACCATACCTTCATCACTGACATGGTAAAAATTCAACTTTTCTAAATATACAAAGGACCTCCTTTTGTTACAAATTGTACAAAGGCCCTATTTTCCGTGAGGAGTTTTTTCCTCACCCATGTTTTGCTCGCATGTTTATCGTATTGCATGTGTATATATACATATATATATATTTATATATATACATACATACATACATATGTCTATAAATATTGTCTTTGTCTCGGAAGAAAAAATAACTTTCAGCTAGGGACTGTCGGACTCTTACGCGAATTGTTAGAAGATCACAAAGGTACAGCTCCCAAAATTACTGCAGAGCTTAATGACCACCTCGAGAACCCAGTTTCCACAAAAACTTCGTCGGGAGCTGCACAAAGCCGGATTTCACGAGAGGGCTGCAATCAGAAAACCGCTACTTTCAAAAACAAAAGATGCAAAGCGTTTAGAGTGGAGTAAAAACAAACAATTTGTTCCTAGAGCAGTGGAAGAATGTTATTTTCTTGGACAAGTCATCCTTTACCTTATTTCCGACCACCAGCCGAGTATACGTTTGGAGATAGCCAAAAGAAGCATTTGACCCAGTCTGCCTTCTTCCAACTGTTAAACATAGAGGAGGATCAGTGATGATCTGGGGAGGGGGGGGCTATATCTTGGAAATCTGCCGGTGAAATGGTTTCCCTTCATGGCAGGGTTAATAGTCAAGACTATTTAAGCATTTTATCTGATAAAATTCATCCTATGGTTGCGGAACTGTTTCTGGAGGGAAATGCAATCTTTCAGGATGATAATGCACCAATTCATACAGCTAAAGTTGTTACTGAATGGCACAAGGAACATTCTAGTGAAGTTGAACATCTTATCTGGCCACCACAGTCCCCAGATCTCAATACTATTGAACATTTATGATGTATTTTAGAAAAACATGTAAGGAGTCAATATCCTCCACCATCATCACTACAAGAACTGGAGACTGTTTTAGCTGAAGAATGGACAAAAATTCCTTTGGAAACTTTGTACGAGTCCATACCTCGTAGAATTCAAGCTGTAAATAGTGCGAAAGTCGGTCCTACCCCATATTAAAATAAATTTGTTTGAAATTTTAAGGTGTTTCCATTATTTTGTCCAACCCCTGTATATGTATATATAGGTGTAGTGTTGCAAAGAAAAGTAGAACTCAGAATATGCGTATATGTATATTTTTATTAAAATTTATCAGAAGTAACTGAGTGAGTCAAAGTTTAAGTGCCAACGCACGAAACCTTCAGACCGTGGTCACTCTGTTATTTCTGCTAGATATTAATATATACATACATACGTACGTGTATGAGTGTGTGTATGTATGTTTGTATGTATGTATGAGAAGGCATAGCTATTGATCGTAGCAGGTGGCGAAGGATTGTGCACGAAAGGACAGCTACTTTTAAGAAATCTCGAGTTGCACATGAGAAAGTAAGGAGGGGTGTCAGGAAGGGCATCGCTATTACACTTCCAGATGGGAATGGTCTTCCTATGATGCTGACATGCAGTGTCTGTGCAAGACCCTGCCTCAGTAAAGCTGGACTCAAGAGTCATCTTCGTAGTCATAAAGCGAGACAGATGAGTGACAACCTGGCCACTGGTATGGTGTAACACACCATACTAATCATGTCTGTCGGGCATGTGGAAGAGAGTGTAATTCGGCAGGAGGACTTAAACGACATACAAAGGTACATGAAGCCCAGTTACAACTACAACCGGCTATTACCGGTAAAGGTTTTAGTTGCCAATTCTGTACAAGACATTGTAGATCTTTAGCTGGGCTAAAAAGTCACATTCGATCACAGCACCAATAACAGTTAAGCTTCGTGCAATGGCCATACTCGATAACGAGGGGGTGGCCATCATGTATGTATGTAAAAGCACAGTCTTTTTTACACCTACCAGGCTCGTTCGTATTAACCAAGTTGCTGGATAATTTTTCGTTCATTTAAGAATATTGTAGAACGGAAACTTTTCATAGATTTGAATTTAAATCCCAATCTCTATAGAAATTTATTGTTTCAAGAAAATATTGAATTTGAATTACTTTTAATTCTTACAATTATAGATAACAACTCGAGCTGTAACTTCTGAGGTTGAGTCAGGCGCGTGTGAACGATGTCAAGAGAGCAACTGCTACGAATGATATTTTTTGATAAAGGGCACCTCTAAGACGCTGAACGAAAAGAAATGAACTGCGACCAAGTTCAATAAAAGGAGCCCGAGTTATTGGCTGCAATTTATATGTTAGCAGAAATTAAATCAGTTTGCAAATACATGTTCATGTTACTAAATTTATACTCCGGCTAAGTCCGAATAGCCCAAGTGCCGGAGTGTGTGTGTATATCAGTTGAATAAAGTTAAAACATGGTCTGGTTTTCACGTTTTATATTATTGTATTAAAAAAAATTTTTTTACAATGTTGAAGTGTGTTAAACATTAAAAAAATATTTTTTAACGTTCATCAAGTTTAATTAACGCTTTCATACGTTTGTAGTAATCATCAGGTTTCAAAATGTACTTGACTGACAGTTGAGGTCTTAACTATAGTAAAATGACTGAGTTCTTCCTTTTTATACCTCTAACAAGGCTCCAACAAGCTGGATTTTTCGAATACGGTTTTTACCAATCCACATACAGCTTAAACGTCACGGTCCGCCGGGCGCACCGATATTACTGGCATAGATCCCGCCTTTATTTTAATCAATACGCTTGCGGTTTACACGTAATGGTTTTATTTCGATTGGTGGGAGTCTCCCATAATTTGTTTATATTCATATATTAAATATATTTTTTAATCCACATCATTAACTGGTTGTTATAATATTGTTGTTATTTCCGTTCAGAACAGGTTTGAACATTTTAATTAAACGTTTTTCTTTTATCTTTCTTTCAGCCTCACTCGTGTCATGTAGCTTGTGGAAAGGAAAAATTAGAAGCATTTTCTGACCACATGTTTCTATATGTTCGCTCAACGGAATTTGGCGAACATTAGTGTTCGGATTTGTTGTCTGTAGACTCGTGAGCGTTCCGATAATGCATTCCTTGTCTCGAAATATATAGTTCCTCGCAATTAGGGCATTTAATGCAGTGGATTAAATTTCTGGTTTTGCAGTTCATATCTGCATTTGCAAAAATCTGTCCGTTTTATGTTCTAATGGATCTACCAGTATGCATATATTGACACGTTCCACATCTGTTATTACACTTGGATATTGTGAATGTTTTATCCTGCTTGTTCATGTTGAATTTTCCCTTTGTTAATAGTTTCTTTAGGTTATGTGGTTACCTTTTGCTTAAGATAAGTGTATGATTAGTTATTATGTTTTTTTTAAAGTTTTTCACTTTGTTTCATGATTGGCAAATTTGTTTTGATGATGTTAAAAATGTTTTGGTGATGCGAATTGTACGTTACTAGAAATGGTGTTGTGTTCAGTTGATAGGTTCGTTTTTCTCGTGTTGCCCTAAGTTACTCTCTAGATATCTTTTTTGCTCGTTGTATGCTATTTTCTATAAGTAGGAGAGGGTATTTTCGCTTGAGCAGAAATCCTTTTGAGTTCTACAAGTCCTGGTATTTGGATCATCTGCTGTAGCATAAATTTTCCTGGCTAGACAGTACGGGATGTTGCGTTTTGTGTGTGTTGGGTGGCATGATTTGAAATTTAAGTACTGGTGTGTATCTGTGCTTTTGTAATAAATATCAGTTGTGATTGTGGTGTTGTTTTTAATTACCATTATGTCAGGAATTGGTAATTGTATGTTGCTCATTTCTCTTGTGAATTTGAGACTAGGGTGTAGATTGTTGAGGAGGGTGCTGAATTCTTCCAGATTTTCTAGGAATTTGGTCCAAATTAGGAAACAATCATCGAGGTATCTTTTCCATGTGTCCTCTATATGTCTTCTAAAGGTCATGCCGTAGTTCCCTTCAATTTTTAAAAAATAGGTTTTGTTCCAAGTATCCCAATACTGAGTTCACGAAAACTGGAGCAAATCGCGTCCCCATAGTTGTGCCTCGAATTTGGAGGCAGTCTTTCCGTTGAAAAGGAATGTATTGTTTTCGAGGATTAGGCTGACCACGCCTAGTATGAAAGTTGCTGTAAATCTACTGGCGATCACTTCTCTCTGTTTCTCGACCCAATATTTTATGGTAGCAATTCCCAAATCACGTGAAATGTCCGTATATAAGTTTACTAGATTCTGTTGTTTTGGGCAGATGTGAGAGGAAATTGATGTCATCCCGAATGAAACTGGATATGTGACTACATAGTGACAATGAAGTTGCTCAGACGATGTATGGGATAAGCTGGACCAGGTTTAATGGATCTTAGTTTAAGATCTTTTGGTTGCAGCAGTTTTATGTATTCATTAACTTGTTCTTTTATAGCGTTTTGTATTTCTTTTGACTTATGTATTTTAGGTAAGCCATAGAAGTTGTTGGATTTCAACACAAAATTGGTAATATAGTGCCTTTCATTAGGAGTGAGGGAGTTATAATGTTTTAAGATTAAATAATTGAGTTTCTTCATGATGCGGTGGTCAATATTTGAGGGTATTTCACGATAGAACGTTGTAGCCTTCAAATGATCTTCAGCTAAATCCCGGTAATATTCCGTATCCATTATAACAATGGCACCCCCTTTATCCGCTTGTTTGATGACAATTGTGTTGTCATTTTAAAGATAGACGGACAATTATTCGACAGACAGTTGACTAACAGACAACTTACAGACAGGACAATTGTGTGGTATGGTGCAGAGTCCTGTTGCCAGACATAGGGTTTTCCAGCAACCAGCCTCGTGACCCAGAGCAGCACAACCTCCTCCAGGCACTTGATGTAGGCCTCCGTGTTGAGTCTGAGGCAGTGTGGGAATTGTCTGTTGGTCAATTGTCTCTACACGCATTTTAAAGACATATAAGAGCAGACTTTTCTAGTTTTTAAGTGTTTGGTCTAACGTTGATGCAGAAATCCAGAGGAAATCTGATGAGGATATCAATGAACTGATCTAGATGTGTATTTCGTCCTTTTGTGGGTGTTAAATTTTGATTTATTCTTCGCCAAGGATTCGTCATTCTCATTATTTTTATTAGTAAAAAAAACTCCACAAGTAGTTTCCGACAAAAGTTTTGGATATCTTTCTCCAATTCCTGATGGTTGACTGTAGGTGTTGGTGTGAATTTTAGTCCTTTCATCAATAATCGAAATTCGTCACTGTCTATATTTCTTTTTGACAAATTA
>NC_043006.1:27489407-27514407 GCF_006345805.1 Octopus sinensis | reverse complement strand
GTATGTATGTATGTATGTATGTATGTATGTATGGATGGATGGATGTATACACACATGTCCAAACACACCATACATCCAACATATTAACTTTTGGGGGATCCTTGATATTTGGGGTGCAGGTAATTTTTTCCCTAAAAAAGGAAGAAGAATCCACCTCAATACAGGAATGGTACTTTATTTATCAATTCCGAGAGGATGAACAGCAAAATCAATTTCGGTGGGATTAAAGCTTAAAGCGCAGAAAGACTGAACAAACACTCTAAGGTCTTCTATTCACCACCGACATTTATTTACAAACGTGTGTGTGTTTGTGTGTGTGTGTGTGTGTGGTGTGTGTGTGTGTATGTATACATATATACACACATACAGGCGCATGAGTGGCTGTGTGGTAAGTAGCTTGTTTACCAACCACATGGTTCCGGGTTCAGTCCCACAGCGTGGCACCTTGGGCAAGTGTCTTCTACTATAGCCTTGGGCCGACCAAAGCCTTGTGAGTGGATTTGGTAGACGGAAACTGAAAGAAGCCCGTCGTATATATGTATATATATATATATATATATATACGTGTGTGTTTGTGTGTCTGTGTTTGTTCCCCCAACATCGCTTGACAACCGATGGTGGTGTGTTTACGTCCCCGTAACTGAGCGGTTCAGCAAAAGAGACCGATAGAATAAGTACTGGGCTTACAAAAGAATAAGTCCCGGGGTCGAGTTGCTCGATTAAAGGCGATGCTCCAGCATGACCGCAGTCAAATGACTGAAACCAGTAAAAGAGTATACATATATATACATGTGTGTGTGTGTGTGTGTGTGTGTGTGTGTGTGTGGAGGCGCAATGGCCCAGTGGTTAGGACAGTGGACTTGTGGTTGTAGGATTCCCAGACCGGGCATTGTGAGTGTTTATTGAGCGAAAACACCTAAAGGTCCACGATGCTCCGGCAGGGGTTGGTGGCGATCCCTGCTGTACTCTTTCGCCACAACTTTCTCTCACTCTTTCTTCTGTTGGCCTGCTCGCTTAGCCAGCGGGGTGGGGTCATTTGAAGGCTAAAACAATGCGAAGTGCATTGTGACCAGCGATGTGTAGCAACATCTGATAGCCTGGTCGGTCACGGTGATCACGGTGATATATATATATATATATATATATATATATATATATATATATATATATATATATATATATATGTATGTATATATATACAAATTGAGATAGGGGTTGTAAATGCAACCCTCCATGGGATAACATTTATACTTACTTATATTTATATTCTCTTTTTTATATATATTCTACTTATTATACAACATTACTCTTTTATGTACACTTTTTTATGTACACTGATTTGTTCCGCTTTTTTATGTTTAACCCTACAGTCTCTTATGTGGTGGTTTAATAAAGTATGTGATTGAGTATTATCTGATAATTGATATTTGATTTAGATGCATTTCTCCATTTTCTTATCTTGTATATATATATATATATATATATAATATATATATATATATATATATATATATATATATATATATATATATATATATATATTCTTTTATTTGTTTCAATCATCAGACTGCGGCCATGCTGGAGTACTGCCTTGAAGAGTTTTAGTCTAGCAAATCGATCCCAGGGTTTATTTTTTAAGGACTACTTATTTTATCTGTCTTTTTTGTTAAACTGCTAATTTACGGAGACGTAAACACACCAACAACGGTTGGCAAGCGGTGATGGGATGACAAACAGACACAAAGACACACACACATATATACATATATATCGACAGGCTTCTTTCAGTTGTCGTCTACCAAATCCGAAGATATAGTTGATGACATTTACTCAAAGTTCCATGCAGTGGGACTGAGCCCGGAACCATGTGGCTGTGAAGGAGCATACTATTGTTAAAATTATGTAGTGCCTGTCTGATGTATGTTCGCCATGTAAAAGTAAAAGGTATTATATATCTAAATGTAAAAGTTTCGTGTTGTTGATTGTACGGAGGCAAAATTAATAAAGAAAATGTATTCCATCTAATGAAAGAGCATTCGACGAAATACTTTCTGGCATTTGAATACGCTTCTTTATTACATTTTTCGTCCAGATCCCTCTCTTTCTCTGATACCTTTTTATCTTTTCGTAACAATCAACTTTATTCTCGAAGGCTATCATGACCACAATCCAATTTTAAAAAGATATTTTTCGTTTTTCGGCGCCAAAGAAACGAAGTTTTACTGGTTACCCATCTGTTACTGCTGCTGGTAGAGGTATCCTTTATATTCCAGCATCTTCATATTATATTTGGAAGAACACTCTGGTTTCAGTAATTTGTTTATTCAAGCCAGCCGATAGTGTATTCTATTACACACACATCTCTGTTAGTTGTTTCGTATTTACATCAGCTTTCAGATTTCATTACTTTAAGGACTTAATGCTTTTATTTTTAATTTGGACAAAGTTTTAAAGGTAAAAATCTTTTTTTTCTTTTACTGTTTCACCCGTCTCACGTGACGGGAGTAACAGCTGAAATTTACTAGGGAAGGGCACAGTTTGAGGGAGAAACAAAAACAAAAATCAATTTTTTTTAACAAAGATTTTTTACAGAAGGAAACAACCATCCACTTCCCTGTTCTGTTCCTTTCCTATGATGTAATGGTAGCTATTCCGAAAGTTCTCTGATCAGAGATTACGTCCGCCTTGCGAGATGGATGTAATAGCAAAAATTGACTGAATCCTGTTGAATAACTGATTAAATTTTCAAATAATTCAAATTAAAACCAACCTACGGATAAACCGGCAAAATGATCAAATCTGTACATTACGACTTCTGGTAAAAAAATTATTTTTAAACCCCGAAAGGGGTTTAGAAATGACCTGCTACATTCACCTAGTTTACCTAAGTGGCTAGTAAGATAAAACTTAGTGTGAATTACCGTTTTATAGTATATTTGATATAAAATAGTACGCCTTAGAATTTTTGTAAATATTCAAGGATTCCACACGTGTAGTATAAATAAAACTTTATGAGCCTAATACGCTAGGCTCCGCAAATATGTACAAAACTTTTAAAGAATGGTATTTTATTGTTTATCAAATATACCATAAAACGATAATCAAGCAAGTTTGGTCTTAGTACTCACAGATCCCTCAATTGGCTCATAAAGTTTTATCTATACTATACGTGTGGAATCCTCGAATGTTTACAAAATTTCTAAGGCGGTCCTTTCCATTTTTATACTGCAAGTCGTGCGTATATTACATCTATCTGTTTATCTGTGTGCGTATGTGCGCGCGAGCACACACACACACACATGAAGTTACTTGCAAAATTGCTGGCTTTTTACCGATATTTTTTTTTTCCATAAGAGGCAATGGTTTCTGAACAATAACCGTCAATATTTAATCTAAAATAAGCTGGTGTTGACTGAGATGAAATTAAAGTGATTTAAGAATAAAAAAAAAATTTACTGTGGAATAAAATCCTAAGTATTTCAGTTCAGTCTCTCACGCGTCATTTTGGAAACTGGATCAAATATAAAAAGTCTGAGTAAGTCTTCAATTGTTGTCTGTATGTAACATAAGTAACGGTTTGAGATATAACAAGTTAATCATTTGTGGATATAATGAAATGAAGTGACGAAAGATAGTCTATACTTATTACTGATTTTATTTAAATGTTACGTACTTACTCAACTCCGACGAGTTGGAAAAGAACACGAAAGTATTGTGGATGACACTTTACCTCGAAAATCTCCCGTCCACTCCATATAATTGCATGTCGGAAAGTGTATGGAAGGAAAGGTACGCGCAAAAAAAGTTGCTTGTATGTGCGCGCGTCTGCCGAGGTTACTGACCGTAGGCGGCAGAAGTAAACTCGGAAAATGACAGAAAAATCAAAGAAACTGTCTAAAAGTTGCAGATAGAACTGTTTTTTATTTATAGTTTAGTTGTCTTTTTCCGTGAATATGGACCGGTGTTAAAGCTGAATTAGGTTACTGAAATAAGAGCTGAACGAGTTTATATAGATTCACCTCTGTATAAATCTACGAAGATGGTGAACTTGACAGGTTAAACACTTTCAAACTTCGTATACTTGTAGGATGTGTCACATAAAACATCTTTTACTCTTAGCGTTGTTGAGAAAATTCTGTATTTTGGAAGTTACTTTTTGTTAAAGTTGTCGTATTTCGGTAATTTCAACCAATCAATGACGTGTATTCAGCTGAATAAAATTAATACCGTTGTTTGTCAACAACAACTATCAGCGGTGTATTTTTCGTTTGTCACTGTTATTTATGACATCGTTCGTGCGTTTGTACTGGTTTTAGCTTTAAGGTTTTAGGGTTAGGGTTGTGGTTTTAGGGTTAGAGTTACATGAAAAATAAAGCACGAACGATTATTGTGGTGCCATGAAGTAAACATGCTTCAGATACACTCGTTTATTCATACAAACGTAACTGAGATTAAATATGTCATAAATAACAGTGACAAACGAAATATACACCGCCGGAAGTTGTTGTTGACAAACAACAGCAGTAATTTTATTCAGCTGAATACACGTCATTGACTGGCTGAAATTACCGAAATACGACAACTTTAACAAAAAATAACTTCCAAAATACAGAATTTTCTCAACAATGCTAAGAGTAAAAGATGTTTTATGTGACACATTCTACCAGTGTCCGAAGTTTGAAAGTGTTTAGTTACAAAAAATTATTTTAAAAATCTGTCAGTCAAAAGGCAAAGATCCGTATACAATCTCAAAACAATGGAAACGAATGTGAAACCAGGGGTTTTGATTCCTGATCTGAATCCGATGTATATCTTCTACGTGTACATAGTTTTTCTTAGCCCCAAGTGAGCCCTTCCTAAACGACCCGTAATCAAAAGGATTCCAACTGAGACTATCCCGTCTTTTCAGTGACACCTAGCATTGTCTTTTGTGTAAGGGTGTGATTTGAGGACTATTTGGTTGCTAACCTTACAGATATGTTTCGATGAAACAGCTAAGTTGTTATCGAAAATACTCGTTGGCAATGCTTAAATTTAGTTTTAAAAAATGAAGATTTCGTCACTTATGCTGAGGTCGTTAACAAAGAATGTGAAAAATTCAAATTAAATGAATTAACCCCGGATTTGTTCAAATGTCTAATATTTGTATTTTTAATGTGGTTTTGTATTATATATGTATCATATACATAAGTGTTATATTCCAATAAAAGAATACCTTCATCCTTAACTTGTAGCACCTCTGGAAAAGAATGTTCAGTATATCGTCATCAATGTCATGGATTCTTGAGTGAGACTGGCCAATTCGACTGTCTTCCCATTCATAGTTTTTATCTTGGACTGAAGTAAACATTCTAGCCAAACTTCTTGTCCAACAGCAAATGTTAACCGGCATGGTAACGTCTCGCCGAATGCCGAGTGATAACACTTCACCGACATGTCCTAATTAATCTATGATTCTGTAACGGCGAAGATTTATTGCAACGGCATGTTGTAAGATGTGAAAGAAGAAAGAAGAACAGTGATCGAAGTTGTAAAGAAGTATTTATTTATCGTTACTCTAATATATGCCATACCACGACGGATAGGCTAGTGTAATAGTATAACACAGTTCGTAAAGCATGCAAGGTAAAGATAGTTAATTTCGGCCTGTATATGTGTGTACACGATCTCATAGTAGTATATATAGAGAGATATGATAATGTTACAGAGAAAAGAAAATGAGCTAGTGAAAGTGAGAGTGGTGAGATGAAACAACTGCTCCGTTGGTGAGTTACCATAGTTGTTCCTTTTGTGTCTTTTCCTTCAGAGACGGCGTTTTGTTCAGCCAGACTTGGTTCTCACTAACTGACTTTGGCTTACGTAGTTCTTTTTTTTTTTATAACTATCCAAAACCAACCAGAAGGACAGACATATTGTTGAGAACAATAGATTTCGTTGGCGGTCTGTTATCGCTATTCTAGCTTTTGGTGGCCTAGAAGAGGTTAGAAGGGTCAAGCGGCAAAGACATTATTCTGCTTAGCGAAGGCATCTGGCAAATGTAACTGCTGTCACTCACAGAAACACTATTGTTTTACCGTGAGAAAAGTGCTGTTGAACTGTTAAGTGAAATTTAGCTATCGCGGATTGAATCCACACTATGCTTGTATGAAGCCACTAAAATTCTGTTATTATCCCATTTTGCGGATTATCTCAGTTTCTAAGGTGTTCGAGACCATGAGGATGATGCTTTCAACCATATTTTTGCGTCACATAATTACATTTCGCCCCCTGTACATTATATCGCATGCAATAGATGATGTTATGGATAGATTTCCCCGACACGTCCTGCGGTCCCACCAGGAAATAAACGTCAAACTCTTCAATAGCACCTGACAAAAAATCTGTAACTCTGCTAAATGCAGTGCTGTGTGCGTGAAATTAGCAATTTTGTCGGCAAATTCACAAATCCAGGTTCATATAACTGGCAAATTCACAAATCCAGGTTCACATAACTGCTGTGAATTTTTTGTGTGGTTTAGTTAGAAAGAAGTGACACTGCTAGTGAGTTTCTTACGGCTGGTGCTTAGTTTGAACTGCAAGTCGACCTATGCAAAAGAAAGGTAAGCAGAGAGGGCTTCAAGAAAATCGACATTATTTTAGGATTGTAGCATGCATTAAAATTAGACAAATCTAGCATGTTCGAATAACCTTTATACGAGATAATCCAGTCTCGGGGATTTACCTTTTCTGTTGCTGGACAGTACCTTTCGTATGTTAGATGCAATTTTCAACTCTTCACACAACGTCACCCGTTTCGTTAAGTGTTATGGGAAACCGTCGAAGTACGCCCAAGAGTTCATCACCTACACTTTTTCCCTCCTCAACAAGTTCGACAAAGTGTTGTTAAAATATCGCATAAATTAGTTTTCAATGAGATACCATATATTCATTGCACTTCATCAAAGGCCATTTTGAGGATTTGTTACTACGTCACACCTACGCAATCCTGACCTACTGAATGACTTTCGTACTCTGTCTTGGATAATACAGCCTTTGTTTTCAGCTTTCAAGAAATGGTAAATGGCCATTTTTGACACGAGTACATGAAGTTAAATGTATGTTTATTAAATGTATACATACATAAATATGTACGTGTGTGTGTGTGTGGTGTGTGTGTGTGTGTGTGTGTGTGTGTGTGTGTGTGCGTGTGTGCGCGTGTGTGTGTGCAAACCTGCGTAGTAGGAATACAGAAATACAAACATAGTAAATTTAACTATTTCTCTGTACATTGAAAAAATGACGAACAGCCTTAACCGATTTTCAAATATTGTTGGGTTTTCATTGGAGGTCAGAGGACCAATCCCTTGCTTCTCAACCACATGGTTGCGGAAGGTAGGCGAAATGTACGTGCGCGATAGAAATGGCACAGAAGAATGAAACACAGCAAAACAGTTGTATGAGCAATGCAAGAGTACAAACTTGGAGGAAACATGCAGAAAAAATGTCTGTTCTTGTAGAGAACAAAATGTGTGATACACAGAATCTGAACTATGGCAGAACAATTGAAAAATACAATGCAAATATGTACAAAGAAAGAAACGTTCAGCAAAGAAAGGTGTCCAATCAAACAGAACAGAGTATGATACAAAAATCTTGTTGAAAGATGTGTGTATGCTGCGTATGTACATATATATAGTGTTTCTTTGTAAGTAAACATGTGAAAATGCACAATGATACAGAAAGAGAAGAAATATGAGTGCGGTGTGTATAACAAACATAAGTCTATTCTCTGGAACAGTCACTGGTAAGGCAAAGTTAAGAAATGTAGTCTGAGACAATTTCTTCGGCCAATGAACCGATCTGCCAGAACGTGTCCTGTAGGGTGAAGAATTCGTTTGTGTAGTTTGTGTTTTGGTGAGTGGAGGTGGGGAGATGGGAGGTGGTAGTGTTTGTGGAATGATGGGTGTGTCAGCAAGTGGCATAAATGTTTTAGAAAAGGCTTTATTTTAACTCTGTCGATAGAAACAGACTCTTTTTTCTCCGTGAATGTCCGCAGTAAACAGTTTCAGTGTGCTCCTAAGAACACGATGGGACCAGAGTAGGGAGGTGTGAGTGGTCCCTTGGCGGCATCCCTTCTTACAAGCATGTGAGTCCAAATAGAAATATCCGGAGGTACTGCAGAAAAAAACAGACTGGTCGCGAGGAAGCATTGGTGGCAGGTCAGCAAAGAATGACCTGAGTTTCGTGACATAAGATGCAGGATCCGCATTCGGTAAATCGACGGGTGCCAACATTTGACCAGGAGGTGCCGAAGTGGTGCCATACAAGAGTTCAGCGGAGGAGCAACCTAAATCCTCCTTAACAGCTGAGCGGCACCTCAACAGAGCTATGGGGAGAAACTCGGACCAACGATGAGGATAAGGAGCAGCAAGAATAGCGGCTTTAAGCTGGCGTTGGAACCGTTCCACAATCCCGTTTGGGGCGGGATGGTAACTTATGGTGTGGATGTGCTGAATTCCGAGCAATCTCGAAAGCTCACGAAACAGACAAGCTTCAAATTGGCATCCAAGGTCGGTGGTAATTCTGGAGGGTACTCCAAAGCGAACTATCCACCCAGAGATGAGGGTTCTGGCGACCGATTCCGCGGAAATGTCCACAAGAGAGATGGCTTCAGGCCATCTGTAGAATCGGTCGATGCAGGTCAGGATATAAGTAAATCCGCAACTGACTGGCCAAGGACCAACCAGGTCGATGTGTATGTGACGGAACTTGGTGTCCGGTGGCTGAAAGTGCCCAGGGGTTGCTCGCACGCGACGATGTACCTTGGAACACTGACATGGTAGACAGGCACGTGACCAAGCAGTAATAGGCCGACGCATATTCGGCCAGAAAAAGCAGGCTTTACTGTGGCTGCAATGCCGGGGTGTGACAGTGAATGCAGTGCTTCAAAAACAGCACGACAGTGATGTTCAAGAACGAGGCGTCGGAGTGACCCGGTAGAAACATCGCATAGAATGGTTCCTTCAGAAAAAAGCAGAGGCAGATGTTCAAACTCGCAGCAGAAAACTGTGGTGAAAAGACGTCCAAAGAGTCAAAGGAAGGTTGGTCAGTAGCCCTAGCAACAATAATCAATCGAAGCAGGAGACGACAATGCCCCGATAGGCAGGCGAGATAAGGCGTCGGCGGAGATGTCGTCAGTGCCAGCGATGTGGCGAATGTCACTAGTGAACTGTGATATGTAGTCCAAGTGCCTTGTTTCTCTGGGCGAGTACCGGTCCGTTTGGCAAAGAGAGCGAACGTTAGCGATTTATGGTCGGTGAAAATTGTGAAATCTCTACCTTCGAGAAAGTGAGAGAAATACTTCACTGCAAGATGAATCACTGAGAGTTCCTTACCAAACATACTGTACCTCAATTCATCAGCTTTCAAATGGCGAGAAAAGAAAGCCAGTGGCTGGGTCTGGCCGTTGACAGATTGCTGTACAACTGCGCTAGTGGCCAAAGCAGACGCGTCTATAGTAAGAGACAATTTTGCATCAGCAACAGGATGAGTAAGGAAGGATGCTTAAACAAGCTCGGCTGTAGGAGGCAGCATTATCGGGGTGTCTTTCTTGAGTTGATGTTTCAAAAGCTGGGTCAAGGGAAGCAACTTCTCCGCTTAGTTAGGAAAGAAGCGACGGTAATAATTAATTAAACCGACAAAATTTCTGAACTGTTTTAAAGAAACAGGAAGAGACAAGTGTTTGATGGTTTCCACTTTAGAGGGAAGTGGACAAATACCGTCGGCGTCAATAAGATGCCCCAAGAATTCCAAGCTGGTAGAATCAAATACACACTTAGCCGGATTGATCTTCACATCATAGGAACGCAGATACTTGAACAGTTGGGTTAAGTGTTGGGGGTGTTGGTCCGGAGTACTACTGGCGATTAGAAGGTCATCGACGTATGCGAAGACAAAGTCTAACCCACGAACGACCTCATCAATGAACCTTTAGAACGTGCTGGCCGCATTACGAAGACCAAACGGCATAGACAGGAACTCAAACGCTCCAAAAGGTGTGGTGACGGCTGTCTTTGGAATGTCGTTGGGTTGACAGGGATTTGATGGTACGCGCGTATGCAGGACAGACGAGAAATCCTGCACATTTGGTAGCGAATAGCGATCTGGAATAGCGACAGTATTAAGGTATCTACAATCTCCAACTGGTCGAAAATCAGCTTCATTCTTCCTGGCCATGTATAAAGGTGCTGCCCACGGGCTCGTGGAGGGACAAACAAGGACCTGTTGGAGCATGTACTCGAATTCAATCCGGGCAATCCGGAGTTTCTCTGGAGACAAACGGCGCGGTCGGTAAAAAGACATGAGGTCCCTTAGTCATGATGAAATGACTCGTGGAATGGGCTGGATTCGACGGATGAAATGACAAATCAGTCAACTCTGGAAATGAAGCGAGTAACTGGTGGTGGAAGTCAACCGAAGCAGCCACAAAGAAAGAAGAATCCTTTCTGGATACAGTGAGTGAGGTAGTATCATCAAGAAGCCGGCGTCCACTAAGTCCACAAGGAGAGAATAGTGATGTAAGAAGTCAGCTCCTAGGATGGAGTAGGACAAGTCTGCAATGACGAAGATCCACTTAAAATTCCTACGGAGTGACAAATCCAGTGTAAAAGGGATATTTGTCCGTAAGTTTTAATAGACCAGAACGAGAAGAAAATAGTGAACGCTGGGAGAACCATTTTTTTTTTTTTGAAAAGAGAAAAGATAGAAGAGAGAAATAAAAATACGTTCGCTCTTTTGAACGTCCGTGCAGGAAAAAAAATGGACAATGGTCACGTGTGAGCAACGAAAGAGAGAACGGTGAAGGAGGGGTGTGGGTGTATATATATATATATATAATATATATATATATATATATTATATATATATATATATATATAAATACATACATACATACATACATACATACATACATACATACATAGTGCGAAACTAATGGGTAAAATCGGTCATAATGGATATATAATACTGTACACTTCGATTGATATATATTCCACTATTATTTTGAAGATTGTATGATGTAATTGTATATTTTTCTGAAATATTTGATTCTTGAGATGTAATAATCCACAGTGACAGTATTGAAGGAGAACCTACCTACGTACCTGTCTGTCTGTCTGAAAATTTGGAAAATATGTCATGAAACAATGAAAAGTTCATAGAAAATGCACAAGTCTGCCATTCTTTTCCCTTTTTCTGAAGAATTATAAAAAAGGAAACATTTTTTATGTGTGCTTTTGTGTTTGTTATAAAAAAAAAGTGCGAGTGTACCTAGCCGGGCAATGAAGTCTTCTTCCACTTTTGTTTGCCCAGTCAGTATGAAATGCAATGTTGTTGGCTAATGCCTTATGTTTATGTGTGGATTGTTTGGGTCTGGCAAAAGAGGAAGGAGAGTGTTGTGGTAAGGGAATAGATTCAACAAAGGCCTGCTTAAATCGATCAACACCGACAGTCTCTTGTCTCCTGTGAATGTTCAGAACGATATACATTTTGGTTTAGCTTTTAACACACGGTACGGGCCGGAATAAAGTGCCTGCAAGGGTACTTCCCTGCATCGTTGCGTACAAATTCGTAGGTCCAGGTGGACCTACGTATTGGGTGGAACAAAAGTTAATCGATTGCGGTCTCTCTTTATTAACGCAGGTAACATTACCATGTACTTTCACAGCGGATGAATATAGTTGGTAGGATCATGTTGTTCAATAGCTGTTGCCAATATCATTTGACTAGACAGTGTAAGTACCGAACCATACAGTAATTCTGCCGGGGTGTAACCTCGGTCTTCCTTAACAGCAGTACGTAGACCTAGTAACACATTCGTAGGGCTTCTTACCATCTATCCGAATCGGAACGTGTCATAAAGCTGGTTTGAGTTGTCGATAAAAATGTTCTATCATTCCGTAAGATATGGGGTGGTATGTTGTTGTATGTTTTCGACGGGTACCTGGCAGGTTCAAGATAAGTCGGCAAAATGAGTGGAATCAATCTGACGCATCCTGTCGGCCGTTATCGTCGTAGTAGTGCACCAGAAGACATATTTTCAAGACGTAAATAAATCGATTTATAGCTGTGCAACCCCCCCCCCCAAAAAAAAAAAACGAAGAGCAAAGCAAAAGAAAAAGGAAATACTTACACTATACTTTGAATTCTTTATGAATATGTCAAAAACAGTACATAGCACTAGAAATTTAAAAACTGTATCACCACAGATATAGTTCGAGTTTCTCTTATAAGCCGACATAACACGAAAAAGAAATAAAGACATACATAGAAAGTTTGGAGTGAAAGAAGAAACAAACACAGGCATCGGAAGAGAAAGTGAAAAACAACAAAAAAAAAGAGTTGCATCTGAAAAGAAGTGGGTAAATTCATCTGGTTTCACGTTCAAGTTGGAGCAATTTGATTTCCAACAAGATATGAATATCATATTATATTTCCTGTTTCCTAAATAAACTATAGCGCTTGACACATATACACAGATTACAAATGAAGAAATATCTTAAAAAGATAAAAATCAGCCATAATTTTAAAAAATAGGGGATCTTTACCTTTAGACCTACAGATTTAAAAAAATAATTTTTTGTAACTAAACACTTCCAAACTTCGGACACTGGAAGAATGTGTCATATAAAATATCTTTTATTCCTAGCATTTTTGAGAAAAACTTATATTTACGAAGTTATTTCACATTAAAGTTCTCGTATTTCGGTAATTTCAACCAATCAATGACGTGTATTCAGCTGAATAAAATTACTGCCGTTGTTTGTCAACAACAACTATCGGCGGTGTATTTTTCGTTTGTCACTATTAGTTATGACATCGTTTGTGCGTTTGTACTGGTTTTAAGGTTTTAGGGTCAAGGTTAGGGTTTTAGGGTTAGGATCATCAGCGACAGCACAGAGATAGGGAAGATGATGGAAACGATGAACCATTGCCCAGAAGCCTAAACAGTTAACGAAAATCCCTTGGTAATGTCATTTTATGCATTGACTTTTCGACAGAAACTAATATCCAGCGATTTTATCAACATAATTTGCCATAAGGGAACCATTATCTGGAAGCAGCATCAGTAAGGTAAACTTAACTAATTCTATAGCCAATTTGTTCCTATCTTGCTGATGTTGATGATTCCTACTTCCTTTCGTTGATTCTTTCAGTCCCTCTTCAGTCACCTCAGATGGCTATGAGTGGGAAGCAAAGACAAGAGGAGAATCAATAGTTCTACTGACTCATAATGACACATTGTCACCACTACAACTATACCTACATCAACTACACTGACCACGTCTGTCATATATCTCAGATAAACGAAATTAGCAATAGAATTAACTTGTTAAATTTTGCGTACTGTAATTTTGCATGCTATAATTTTAAATAACTTTTATAAAATATCTTTATATAATAATAGTCAATATAAATGCTGGTTGGTTGGTTGGTTGGTTGATTCTCCAGTCACGCTTGACATCGCGTAGAGAGAGAGAATAAAAGAAAGATACATAGAAATTTAGCGTAAGAGGTTAGACTTGGTGTCAGGTAATGAATAAAGAAACGTTATATTCATACACAGTGAGAGAGAAAAAGATGAGAGGAGGAAATGATAGAGTAGTTGGCTGTAGCTGAAAAAGCTCGGCAATAGTTAATATTTCTTGTAATATAGAATTTCCTTAAATGCTTTCCAAATAAGTTTTTCGTTAGCAGAGTAATTTTTTGCATTTAATCACTAGCGCATTTCCCAAGGATTTGTAGTAAACTATTAACGAATAACTTTCTAGATCCTACGTAAGCCAGGATTCAAAATCGAATCTACATTTTTTACGAGTTCTCTTCCCATTGTTCTCGGTTTTCGCACTTAGAAATTTTTGAGAGTCAACTGTGACAATTAAGTTCTGTTGTTTAAGTCACCATTCTTGGGTTAAATATATCTTGAGAGAGATAAACCCATTACTTTCCTTTGTTCTCTGACTTACATCCAGCTTTCCAACATATATAAATACAGTAACTAAATTCAGTTCTTCCTTCTTTCTTTCGGCACCGACGGAAAAATACCTTATGCGAAGTATTACACAGCCCTTACCCTCTCTACTTGTCTAGACTATCTTACTCTCTCTATCTCTCTCCTTTTTTCCACGTCTTCTAGCAGTCACCCAAAGATGACTTTTGCTGTCTACGGACTGGATAACAGAGCGGCAAAAAAAATCTGTGTACAACTACAATTATAAAATAATAAAGGGGTGCTGGAGATCGCTTAGCCTTGCCTAAGATCCGAAACCGAATCCACACACTTGTTACTTGTCCGATGAATGTCTGATTCCATTGTGTTTTATCTCCATGCTAGGAGATTAATGAGAAACACCCTACCTCCTAAGGACCTTTGCTGGTGAGTGAAGGGTCAGTCCATTGTTTTAGGTTTGACCTATTTCCTGGCTATACCCTATATAACTGAGAGCATCTCTCTGTCTCTGTCTCTCTTCGGTTCGACCAGCTAATAGAGAGTACACATCTCTATTCGTGTCAGCCGTTAACCAGGAGCAATAGCATTGCCCAAATGGAAAGGGACAACGTAACCCTTACCCTTTCTTCCTCTCTGTCAGCAGACTACACAACTTACACACTACCATCTACCAGCGAGCCACCAACAATTCATCACTATTGTCAGTTGCTACTATGTATATTTTACTAACCACTGCCGGCAAATAAATATATTATTCCTTTCCTCATCGATGTTATTATTACGCTGTTTCATCCTGCCTTCAACTATCTACATGTGGTGACCCTTCGTATCTTACCACTACATTTAGTAACTTCGATGTACACTTACATCTGTCCGTTACAAGGCCATTTCATATCTCTCTATACATAAACAGCAAAATGTCTGTCTGTGTGTGTGTCCTTTATACAAATCCACAATTTTTCAGTTAGAGGGCTCGCACTTTCTATGGTCATTCAAAACCGTCCAAGAGTGGTCGTGCACATCTTTACATTTCCCCAGTCACCCCGCAAAGCCATTAAAAATATCAATAGAAGTGAATTTTCTATCCAAAACCCAATAAAAATGCCCGAAACTTGATACGTCAGTTGAATGCCAGCTAGCTGTATGTGATTGGTCGGAGATTTGGACAGTACTCGCGTGTATGTGCGCACGCACGCAACTGTATAGGCATGCACTAGCACTATGACCCGGCGTTGCTGGGTCATAGTGCTAGTAATTATATATTCTTCTGTTATCTATTTGTCAAATGCAATCGTTAAACTCTTCTACCTTGACTTTTATATCCTTATAACTTTGTTAATAATGTATATACTTTTCCAATGAAATTTTGCAGAATCTTTGAATGTATAAATTACTATTATGTTAAGGAAAGCTTATATTTTTTTTTTTTTTATCAGAAAGTAAAAGCGCGAGGCCTATTTGTTTGGGTGTTGCACTAAAGACCGTGGTTTCGATTCCCACACTGAGCGGTGGGTTGTGTTTTTGAGCAAAATATTCAATTTCATGCTGCTCCAATCCACTAAGATGTAAACGAGTTCTAATAATAGCCGGAAAATTAACCCCACGACGGACTGGCGGCATCCTGTTCAGGGGTGGTGGTGTTGTAATCTCAGTCACTTATACCCCATAGAAACCGGGTTAAGCTCCAGCCTTATGAGTCCTAGGGCTTATGACAGATCTAAACCTAAGCTAAACAGAAAGAACTTTTTAAACCTTCCAGTAACTTCTGGCACAACGTAAAATAAATATATTATCCCGATTGTTACTATTCATTATGAATATGAAAGTGGAAAGCATGTTTAAAACAAATTTCCGAATTTATGTTTAACCTACATTAACATCAATCGAAAGTATTCTAAACAATATCCTGTGATATCCTCTGTTTCTCTTACCTGACGTCATCATCTTGTGCATCGAACATGAACAAGTTATTGAACGGTTAAAAAGATATTAATTTCTTTTGTATTCGAATAAAATATCAATAACTAAAAACAATAATTACGGAGATGCACTTGCATAGCGAGTGACTTGATCTGAGATCGTGTGCTGGAACGAAAACAATTGCAGCGTGGAAGGTGTTTGTAAGCCATTTAAGAAACACACAAAACCGTTAGATTCACTTCAACATTTAAATTTAATTTGTCAAAATATTTTCGTCGCTTTGAGACTGCGACCTGTTCACTGACAAAATTCCGTGCTGCATCTCATCGGGAATTTTGTCAGTGAACAGGTCGCGGTCTCAAAGCGACGAAAATATTTTGACAAATTAAATTTAAATGTTGAAGTGAATCTAACGGTTTTGTGTGTTTCTTAAATGGCTTATAAACACCTTCCACGCTGCAATTGTTAAAAACAATAATTTCATTCGCATAATCATAACTTATTTCTGCAAAATTCATATATAAGTGCACGCGCGCGTGCATATGTGTGTAACGTTTAAGTGTAACGGCAGTGTGTAAGATCCAATTTTAGTAGTTTATAAACATCGGAGGTCACAAATTATAATGATCATGTGTCGCGATGATTATTATAATTATTTAGAATATATAAAATGACTTGTTTCGAGTTGTTTGTGTACACAGCTTGTTTGTTGTTGCAGTAAGCAAACTGTCTTTAGATCCATGGTCCATTGTGTACGGTAGTTAACTTCCTCTCTGAAGAAAGAGTAAGGATTGTGTTGTCGTGCAAGTCAAGCCATGCTTGAATTTGGCAAGAGAAATGCGTTCTTCAGGTAGGCGCCAAATAACCAATGAGGAAGAATTAACTTGATGTTGCTTATTTATATGGTTTCAAACCAAACTAGGTCAAGATAAACGAAGGATTTTTCCTCTGCATCAGTTCTGACGCTTGAATGACTTGAAAAGGTCTAAGAAGTCAGCTTATTCTCATAGACTTCCTAGCGTATCAGGCAAGAACAATAGACCGAGGACTTGTAGGAAAATTTGGATTCGGTTTCGAATCCTTGCTTAGAATGTTGGTAACTATCCACTACATCACACTCCTCCTAGAGAATTTGCCGAAGGCAAAAGATCAATAATAGAACTTGCAGGAATGTGCAGTGTGCGAAAACTGAAGAACGTTAAAAATTGTGATTTCGAAGTGTGAAGTTGCAGGTAGATGTGATGCCAAGGACCTTCAGCTGAGGACTTTCAGCGAAAGGAGCTGAGACAAAGGAGTGCATTTTCAATCTATGATATAACTGGAAGATTTCTGGCAGAAATGTACATGCTGTAGTAAGTGCCATAAAAGAAGTTCAGAGGCTAAGTGTGTCTGGCGTTGTGGTCGCGTACATTTGTTGTGAGTAAACAAGACGACAAAGTATGACATGCTGATGCGTTAAGACTGGCAAACTTTCTCTAGAGACGCCGGGATCGACCTGGGGTCGTATGGAGGTAAGGTGCGTCTGGAAGCAAGAGCACAGGGAACGTAGTCAGACATCCGACAAGCGCTGAGTCGGGACAGAGCTGAGTAGGCACAGACATTGAAAATAAGTCAATAAAGGTACAGTATTGGGTCACATGTGTGTAGCTGGATGTAGACGTGCATGCATGTGTGAACGTTATTTTTCTAAAAAAACAAACAAACCCAAAACCGGAGTGGCTGTGTGGTAAGTAGCTTGCTAACCAACCACATGGTTCCGGGTTCAGTCCCACTGCGTGGCACCTTGGGCAAGTGTCTTCTACTATAGCCTCGGGCCGACCGATGCCTTGTGAGTGGATTTGGTAGACGGAAACTGAAAGAAGCCTGTCGTATATATGTATATATATATATGTATGTATGTGTGTGTGTGTTTGTGTGTCTGTGTTTGTCTCCCTAGCATTGCTTGACAACCGATGCTGGTGTGTTTACGTCCCCGTCACTTAGCGGTTCGGCAAAAGAGACCGATAGAATAAGTACTAGGCTTACAAAGAATAAGTTCCGGGGTCGATTTGCTCGACTAAAGGCGGTGCTCCAGCATGGCCGCAGTCAAATGACTGAAACAAGTAAAAGAGTAAAGAGAGATACAATAGTGCAAAGATTAATCAACCGGTGAAAAACTAAGCATCCAACAGAAAATAAGGACAGCGAACGATACGAGTGCATGAAATGATATGCAATGCAAGTGGCCTGTGACAAAGGAACATTATAAAAACATAGGCACGTGAATTAATCGCCTTCGTGGAATAAATTATTCGTTTTCGCGGCATTCATTTTGACAAAATCGAGTTGCTAGTTTATGAACGTGCTAACATTTAAAGAATGAAAAGTTTGCAGGACAGGAAACATAAGAGTACAAAATAGTGTAAACAAAAGAAGGTACTGTTGAATGGCAAACTTGAATATAAGGAGTGTTGCAAGAAAGAACAGGTGCATGCTAAGAAAAAGTTCACGGGAGTCTGTATGCACAAGAGTCCGTGTAAGATTGGGTGAATGCAGGATCTTAATTTCTGGATGTCGAAAATGTTGCGCTTGCAGGCTTCCATAGATTCATTCCGGTAATATGTAGATGTATATGTGTGTATCTGTGTCTGTGTGTGCGTGTGTCTGTGTGTATGTGTGTGCGTGCGTGTATGTGCGCGCGTGTATGTGGTTCAAATGTACAAAAAAAACAAAAAAGACAGAGACGGGTGAAGGATCGACAAGCAAGGTGTATTAGTTTGACGCTCGGGAAAAATAAGAAAGTCTTTGACGTTTCGAGCCTACGCTCTTCGAAAGAAAGAGATGAGGGGGAAAATGGTAAGAGAGAAAAAAATTATTAATCCCTACTATTGCTCTTAACTCGGACTATCAATTAAAACGAATGACCTTCCCGTTATTAGTACAGTTTAACGAGGGTTCACAGTGTGTATGTATGCACGCACGCACGAACACACACACACACCACACACACACACACACAACACACACACACACACACACACACACACACACACACACACACACACAATATCACACACACGTGAGTACATAGGTGCAAATTGGGGTTGAGAAAACAACATTCATATAGAGTATAGTGTTCTGTTGAAATTCAAAAACTTCACCAACTGTTACTCAAAGTTTCGCGTAACCAATCATCTGCCAGAATACTGACAGATGATTGAAGAATATGTGAAGCTTCAGTTTCAATAAAACTATGTATGTATGTATGTATGTATGTATGTATGTATGTATGTATGTATGTATGTATGTATGTATGTATGTATGAAGCAAAGGTACGTGAAGCCCAGTTACAACTGCAACCGGCTATTACCGGTAAAGGTATTAGTTGCCAATTCTGTACAAGACATTGTAGATCTTTAGCTGGGCTAAAAAGTCACATTCGATCACAGCACCAGTAACAGTTAAACTTCGTGCAATGGCCATACTCGATAACGAGGGGGCAGCCATACTAATGTATGTATGTATGTATGTATGTATGTATGTATGTATGTATGTATGTATGTATGTATGTATGTATGTATGTATGTATGGAGAGTTAGCTAAAGGAGAACGACCTCCACATAAACCAAAAAAGAGGTATAAGGACTTGCTGGAGGCTTCCTTAAGAGATGCTTGCATCTCTCCTGACACACGGTAAGGCATAGCTATTGATCGTGGCAGGTGGAGAAGGATTGTGCACGAGGGGACAGCCACTTTTAAGAAATCTCGAGTTGCACATGAGAAAGTAAGGTGGGATGTCTGGAAGGGCATCGCTGTTACACTTCCAGAAGGGAAGGGTCTTCCTTTGATTCTGACATGCAATGTCTGTGCAAGACCCTGCCTCAGTAAAGCTGGACTCATGAGTCATCTTCGTAGTCATAAAACGAGACAGATGAGTGACAACCTGGCCACTGGTGGTGGCGTAACACACCATACTAATCATATCTGTCGGGCATGTGGAAGAGAGTGTAATTCGGCAGGAGGACTTAAACGACATGCAAAGGTACATGAAGCCCAGTTACAACTACAGCCGGCTATTACCAGTAAAGGTTTTAGTTGCCAATTCTGTAGATCTTTAGCTGGGCTAAAAAGTCACATTCGATCACAGCACCAGTAACAGTTAAGCTTCGTGCAATGGCCGTACTCGATAACGAGGGGGCAGCCATACTAATGTATGTATGTATGTATGTATGTATGTATGTATGTATGTATGTAAATGACTGTGTGTGCGCGCGCGCGCGTGGAAAGAAAATGAACTAATCCTTCAAATACCTTACTAGATGAATTTATGATTTATTGAAATTAACTTCCCTCCGAGAGAAGAGTTGAAAAATGCCTTCTGGCAATTGCGACCAACTCTAAATGAGAAGAGGAGATAATATCACGAATCCAAAAATTTCCCCAAATTGACATGCCATTTTAGAAAAGATAGTTTGACTGTCTGGAGATAAAAGACAAATGTAGCCACGAACTGTAACCACGTGGCCAAATAAGCGTCATCAGTATATATTTCTTTATTACCCACAAGGGGCTAAACACAGAGGGGACAAACAAAGACAGACAAAGGGATTAAGTCGATTACATCGACCTCAGTGCGTAACTGGTACTTAATTCATCGACCCCGAAAGGATGAAAGGCAAAGTCGACCTCGGCGGAATTTGAACTCAGAACGTAAAGGCAGACGAAATACGGCTACGCATTTCGCCCGGCGTGCTAACGGTTCTGCCAGCTCGCCTAGCTGTTGTCTTACCATGACTCCAGTAGACGAGTTAGTTAAACATATACAAAAAGAGTAGGGCGGCGAGCTGGCAGAAACGTTAGCACGCCGGGCGAAATGCGTAGCCGTATTTCGTCTGCCGTTACGTTCTGAGTTCAAATTCCGCCGAGGTCGACTTTGCCTTTCATCCTTTCGGGTCGATAAATTAAGTACTAGTTACGCACTGAGGTCGATGTAATCGACTTAATCCGTTTGTCTGTCCTTGTTTGTCCCCTCTATGTTTAGCCCATTGTGGGTAATAAAGAAACATATACAAAAAGAGTATCTTCTCTTCAAGAGAAAATTCATTTGGATAATTTTAAATTCTTGAGATTATCCCCACTTCTCATTTGACGTTGTTCCTAATTGTCACAAAGCATTCCGTTTTTTTAGCAATTGTCTATGATTGGCATAACTGTAATATTCCTGATGATTTGGGATAAACATTGCTTTAAATGAATTCAATTTAAATTAACTTACGTTAATTAATCATACATCTTAACTACTTGATTATGAAGTAAAGATGTTTACTCCTAACGAGACAGGTGTTAAAAGTAATTAACTAATAAGCTATCTGTGAAATTTATGCTTTTCTGCACACACACACATACACTCACGCATGTATGCACACATGTGTATATGTTATCCATATATAATATTATATATATATATATATATATACACATATATATATATATATATATGTATGTATGTATATGTATGTATGTATGTATGTGTATGTATGTATGTATGTGTATGTATGTATGTATGTATGTATGTAAATGACTGTGTGTGTGCGCGCGCGCGTGGAAAGAAAATGAACTAATCCTTCAAATACCTTACTAGATGAATTTATGATTTATTGAAATTAACTTCCCTCCGAGAGAAGAGTTGAAAAATGCCTTCTGGCAATTGCGACCAACTCTAAATGAGAAGAGGAGATAATATCACGAATCCAAAAATTTCCCCAAATTGACATGCCATTTTAGAAAAGATAGTTTGACTGTCTGGAGATAAAAGACAAATGTAGCCACGAACTGTAACCACGTGGCCAAATAAGCGTCATCAGTATATATTTCTTTATTACCCACAAGGGGCTAAACACAGAGGGGACAAACAAAGACAGACAAAGGGATTAAGTCGATTACATCGACCTCAGTGCGTAACTGGTACTTAATTCATCGACCCCGAAAGGATGAAAGGCAAAGTCGACCTCGGCGGAATTTGAACTCAGAACGTAAAGGCAGACGAAATACGGCTACGCATTTCGCCCGGCGTGCTAACGGTTCTGCCAGCTCGCCTAGCTGTTGTCTTACCATGACTCCAGTAGACGAGTTAGTTAAACATATACAAAAAGAGTAGGGCGGCGAGCTGGCAGAAACGTTAGCACGCCGGGCGAAATGCGTAGCCGTATTTCGTCTGCCGTTACGTTCTGAGTTCAAATTCCGCCGAGGTCGACTTTGCCTTTCATCCTTTCGGGTCGATAAATTAAGTACTAGTTACGCACTGAGGTCGATGTAATCGACTTAATCCGTTTGTCTGTCCTTGTTTGTCCCCTCTGTTTAGCCCATTGTGGGTAATAAAGAAACATATACAAAAAGAGTATCTTCTCTTCAAGAGAAAATTCATTTGGATAATTTTAAATTCTTGAGATTATCCCCACTTCTCATTTGACGTTGTTCCTAATTGTCACAAAGCATTCCGTTTTTTTAGCAATTGTCTATGATTGGCATAACTGTAATATTCCTGATGATTTGGGATAAACATTGCTTTAAATGAATTCAATTTAAATTAACTTACGTTAATTAATCATACATCTTAACTACTTGATTATGAAGTAAAGATGTTTACTCCTAACGAGACAGGTGTTAAAAGTAATTAACTAATAAGCTATCTGTGAAATTTATGCTTTTCTGCACACACACACATACACTCACGCATGTATGCACACATGTGTATATGTTATCCATATATAATATTATATATATATATATATATATATACACATATATATATATATATATATATATATGTATGTATGTATGTATGTATGTATGTATGTATGTATGTATGTATGTATGTATGTATTATATGTATATATATGTGTGTGTGCGTATGTGCATGTGTGTGTATACATTAATCAATCATAGTCTTGCCAACTGAAGTGAATATGCTTCGCTGAAGAGGTCAAATAAGCTCGAAACCTGTCCATCGCTTTCACTTGTTAACATAAAAGACCAGATTCACATCAAGTTTTAGTGTTTATATTGTCCCCAAATTTCGGTCAGTTAACCTTACTTGTTTTATTTCTTTTGTTTTTGGTGTTTAAACACCGCATAGAGAGAGTATTTATCTACTAATAGCTTGAATAATGTCAGTTAATCTAAGTTTTTCACCTCACTATATTACATATGTTAGAATCTACATTAGTGCAGCAGAAAAAACAGGAAGTATCTCAAATAAATCTAATTTTTAGATATGGATCGGTGCATCCGACAAAGATCCTTTGGACATTTGAAACAACACTATCAACACTCATTCATGAAAGTGAGGCTATTGGACTTGCAACAAAAAGCATCTAAATCTCCCTTAAATCACACGCCGCCGCCTTTGAAAAGGAAGAGGCATATTGAATAATGTAACGCCAGGTACACTATTTCTAAAATCAAACTGGATGGTTATGGGTGGAAAGCCTTTGGAACGCACTGCTCAATGAGGGCTGAGCTAAAAATAAACAACAAAATTTTAAATTTATTTTTTTATACATGTCCTGGTTTCTTGAACTCTATCATTTTTTTTTTACTTTGATCTAATGATTATTTATACTAATTTATATTTTCCTTTAAACATCCGTCACTTTTAGAAAAAAGTTTTCCTCCTACTACTTCTTATCTTCTTGTTGGTATTTCTTGTTAAGTTCGAAATGTTAAAAGAAAAGCAGGCCTAGTTCTTCAAAACTTTGAAAAAAGAGAGGAAGAACAGGCTTCGTTTCTGCACCAAATTCTAGGCCTTGTTTTACTGGCAGCCAGACGGAAGCTGTAAAAGTTCACTTGTTGGTGGTAATAAGAGACTTCTGCCATAACCGATGAAGTTCGGTTGCTATGTTTCCATGTCTTTTTCATTTTTGCTGTTAAACAAACAAACAGGAAAAGAACTAGACCAGGCTTGTCCTGTCCTGTACAAATCAATATCGAAGAGTTTGTAAATCAATAGTGAATGTTATGTTTGTTCCCCAGGAACCGTCATTTGATGAATTGTGGATTACTGAAGGAAGGAGTGACTTGTTAAGAAACAAGACCGCCCTGTCACTACAGCACATGAAGGGAAGATGCTGCTTGACCAATTATAATTTACTCTTTTCATCTGTAGCCACACACTCAAGTTTATAATATTGATTTCATTCTCACTCTTTTTCTTTTTTTATTTCCCATCATTACTTTTTTTTACAATCACTACCATCATCACCGTCAACAACAGTCCCATCAATGTCACCCAAAGCTTTTTCTGATCCCCACCTTCCCCAATATTGTTAACGCTGTTCGCTGTCTCATCACTACGAACCACTTCCACCATCACTTCAACTTTGTTTTCATTTCTTTCTACTTCTATTATATTTTTGTTCTGTTGATCCGTTCACGTCATTTTTGGAACATTAGTAACAACAGCAATAACTTTCAAATAACAACAGTAACAACTACTACAAACTTCTCAGTATCTTTACATGTCTACATTCCACTCTCTCTATCTATATCTGTTCCTCTTTTGGTTAAGTTAATTCTGTTTTTGTTTTAGCAGCCAACTAAAACAACTGAAATAATTATAGCAGGAACACAAATGTGAAGCAGGCAACTGTAACAAACTTGGCACTGATACAACTTAGATTATTTACATCGATATTTAAATTTATGCATGTATAAATAAACTTAATTGAACTTTAGTAAAGTTATCTAAACTAATAGGAAAATAATGAACTAGACTTCTAATGAAACAAGTACAAACATACACACTTTGTATCCTCATCCCCTCAAAATCCTCTCTTTCTCACACATCTCTCTCTCTCACTGTTTCTGTACTATATGTCACTCTTTCCCTCTCACTCATCCTTCAACAGCTAATCGTTATTTCATGACAGCTTATTGATATCCACCTTCTTTAATCAAAATAACCCACTCATTCCAACAACACACGCTTATCTATCTTCATCTAACCATCCTCCTACCAAGCCTGCCTGACCGCTACTGACTTCGTAAACATTAAGGAAAAAAAACAGTCTTTTTATAGTCGGAGATTAATAACCGATTTGTCATTAACTGTCCAGT
>NC_043006.1:27454407-27481907 GCF_006345805.1 Octopus sinensis | reverse complement strand
TTATGACAAAAGCAAGGAATTCTGTCTTCTCTGTAATTCTGAACTATTTTTCATTATTTTTTTCTAAAAATCCCCTAGTAAACATGGTTATAGAGCGAGCATACAGATGTAAACATCGGCAAAAACACACCTTTAGTGCATATAAGTAATCTCTATCATTATATATAATTTAAACAGTAATTTCCTTTAGGGATGGGGGTAGCAGGGAACTGTACCAGGTAGCCAAAAGGGAGGCTGGGTGGCAGGTATATATAGCCAAGGGCAAAGCGGAAAAGAAGAAGTTTGCCAATGTCCAGCGACGTGAGGACCAAAGAACTGAGGTTTTTCGGATTGCTAGACAGTGTGTAAGAGAAAATTGTGATGTTACAGGAGAGAAATGCGTCTACATGCATGATGGTGCACTTGCTTTTAATGTTTCTGAAAAGAAAGAGGCTTGGAGAAGCCATTATGAAATACTGCTGAATGTGGAGAATGAATGGGAGGAGGAAAGCCTGCCAAATGTTGACCCAGTAGAGGGACCAGCTATCCCAATAGACAGCTCCCTAGTAGATAAAGCAATTAAAGGTATGAAGCCAGGAAAAGCCCCCGGCCCATCAGGTATCACTGCTGAGAGGTTTAAAACAACTGGTGGTGTGGGCTATGGCCTAGTCACCCGCATTGTGAACCAGGTAGTTCACCAATGACTGGCGTAGCAGCACCATAGTCAACTGCTACAAGGGTAAAGCTGATGCTCTAGACAGAAATAACTACAGGGGTATCAAACTGCTGGATCAGGTGATGAAGGTCACGGAGAGAATCATAGCCCATCTCATTAGGGAGAGAGTTTGCTTAGATGAGATACAGTTCAGTTTTGTTCTGGATAGAAGCACCACTGATGCCATATTCCTGTTTTGACAACTGCAGGAGAAATACCTAGCTAAAGATAAACCCCTCTACTTAGCTTTTGTGGACTTAGAGAAAGCCTTTGACAGGGTCCCCCAATCCCTTATCTGGTGGGTGATGCGGAAACTGGAGATTGACGAATGGTTAATAAGGGCTGTTCAGGCCCTATACAGAGAGGCTGTTAGTAAGGTTAGGATTGGCAACGAGTATAGTGAAGAATTCTGGGTAGAAGTAGGGGCCCACCAAGGTTCAGCCTTTAGTCCCCTTTTATTCATCATAGTCCTCCAGGCAATAACAGAAGAATTCAAGACGGGTGCCCCTGGGAGCTCTTCTATGCTGATGATCTGGCCCTCATAGCAAAATCACTACCGGAACTAGAAAAGAAATTTCATGTGTGGAAGCTATGTTTAGAATCAAAAGGCCTTAGAGTCAATGTAGCAAAGACCAAAGTTCTAGTAAGTAGGAAGGCAAACTCATCACACACACCCTCATGTGGGTGGCTCTGCTCGATCTGTAGAAAAGGTGTAGGTAGAAACTCCACAAGATGTACCCAGTGTAAGCTATGGACGCATAAGAGGTGCAGCAACATCAAAGGAAAATTAACTGAGAAGATAGCTTTCGTGTGCAGCAGATGCACAGGAGCAATAGGCACCGCATACTCAGAAAACAGATTCCATCACACTCCAGCGGGAGAAACTAGAAGTAGTTGATTGTTTCCGCTACCTAGGTGACCAAGTTAGTAGTGGAGGTGGATGCTCAGAGAGTGTCACCACTAGAATACGAATAGCTTGGGCAAAGTTTAGAAAGCTTCTACCCCAACTGGTGACAAAGGGTCTCTCGCTCAGAGTGAAAGGTAGATTGTACGACGCATGTATGCGAACTGCAATGCTTCACGGTAGTGAAACATGGGCTGTGACTGCTGAGGACATGCATAAGCTTGAAAGAAATGAAGCTAGCATGATCTGTTGGATATGTAATGTCAGTGTGCACACACAACAGTGTGTAAGCACTCTGAGGGAAATGCTAGACATAAGAAGCATCGGATGTGGTGTGCAAGAGAGACGTTTGCGCTGGTATGGTCATGTACTATGGATGGGTGAGGAGAGATGTGTGAAGAAGTGCCACTATCAAACAGTTGAAGGAATCCGCGGTGGAGGTAGACCCAGGAAGACATGGGATGAGGTGGTCAAGCATGACCTTCGAATGTTGGGCCTCACAGTGGTAATGATGAAAGACCGAGACCTCTGGAGAGATACTGTGACTGCGAAGACCTGACAAATAACGTGAGTTCATGACTGTTTCCTGCACCAGCTCCATATAGCAGCCCCAGCCCATCCAAAGTACCTTGGATCGCAGGACTGCCTGCTGTGCTTACCTTGGATCGTAGGGTGACCTGCTGTGCTTGAGGAGACCTATTGAGTCAAGTACATCAACATGAAAATAAAAATCAAATGGAAACTGTTGCTGTGATATCCGTGCCGGTGGCATGTAAAAAAGCACCATCTGAATGTGGCCGATGCCAGCGCAGCTTTGACTGGCTTCCATGCCGGTGGCATGTAAACGGCACCAACCGATTCAGCACTGAGATAACATAAAATAGTATCGTAATAATGGTGAAAAGTAAAGAACTCACAAATTCAGTGAAAAACTTAATTATTGAACAGTGGAAAGCAGGTAAAAGTTACAGGAAAATATCAGAGACCCTTTGTATTCCATTTTCTACCATATCTTCATTTATTTAAAGATATAAAAAATTGGGAACTTTTGAAAACAGAATAAGATCCAGTGCATCCTGCAAGATTTCCCCTAGATCTTTAAGAAAAATGAACTGAAGAATCGAAAAAAACACAATGATCACCAGAAAAGAGTTACAAGAAGATTTGTTAGCTTGAACAATCAGCAATGAACTTCATAGGAATGAACTGAAGTCACTCTCTCCTAGAAAAACTCCACTGTTGACTAAATGGCATAGAGATGCCCATTTAAAATTCGTTTATGAACATAAAGATAAATCTGATACATTCTGGGAAAATGTTCTATGGACAGACAAGTCGAAAATTGAATTGTTTGGACAAAATTCGCCTAGCCATGTTTAGAGGAAAGATGATACCGCCTATTCGCCGAAAAACACAATTCCTACTGTAAAGTTTGGAGGTGGCAACATCATGGTGTGGGGGTGTTTCTCTGCAAATGGTACTGGCAATTTACATGTGATAGATGGTAGAATGAATGTAGAGATGTACCAAAATATTTTGAACAATAATTTATGGGACTCTGTAGAAAAGCTCCAGCTTTGTGAAGGGTGGGTTTTACAACAGGATAACGGCCCCAAGCACACGGCGAAGTCTACCAAAAAAAGGATTGTCGATCACAATATAAAATTATTAGAATGGCCAAGCCAGTGACATAAAAATTTGTGGCATTATTTGAAAATTAAAATGCATTCAAGAGCCCCAACGTGCATTGCAGATTTGAAGAAAATTTGTCAAGAAGAAAGGGAAAAAATTACTAAGGAAATATGCGAGTCATTGATAAGAACAACAAGAAGAGATTGGTTGAAGTGGAACTGAATAATGGTTATGCTACGAAGTATTAAATCAGAATTATCAGTTATTTATGTTCTGCACGAATACTTTTTACACCCCTAAATATTTATAATTGAATATAAATTCTTTAGTTACTATAATTTATTAGTTTCTTTAGCATATTCTTAGTTTATGCATGTGTATGCAAATATAGTATTGGTATATTCCATTTATGTTCATTAGAAATTAAATAAAGAATTTTGACATATACGAATATTTATTTCCCCCCACTGTGTATATATATATATAATAATATATATATATATATCATCATCGTCGTTTAGCGTCCGTTTTCCATGCTAGCATGGGTTATATGTATATATATATGTATGTATGTATATATGTATGTATGTATATATATATATATGTATGTATATATGTATGTATGTATATATATATATGTATGTATATATGTATGTATGTATAATATATATATTATGTATGTTATATATGTATGTATATATATATGTATGTATATATATGTATGTATATATATATATGTGTGTATGTATATATATGTATGTATATATACATATGTATGTATATATATATGTGTGTATATATATAACTATATGCATATATATATAACTATATGCATATATATATGTATGTATATATATACTATATGCATATATATATATATGTATGTATATATAACTATATGCATATATATGTATGTATATATATAACTATATGCATATATATATAACTATATGTATATATATATAACTATATGCATATATATATATGTATGTATATATATATATATATATATAACTATATGCATATATATCCGATCGTGGCCGTTGCGAGCCTTGCCTGGCCCCCGTGCGGGTGGCACGTAAAAAGCACCATCCATCCGTGGCCGTTTGCCAACTCCGTCTGGCACCTGTGTGGGTGGCACGTAAAAAGCACCCACTACACTCACGGAGTGGTTGGCGTTAGGAAGGGCACCCAGCCGTAGAAACACTGCCAGATCAGACTGAGCCTGATGCAGCCTTCTGGCCTCACAGACCCCAGTTGAACCGTCCAACCCATGCTAGCATGGAAAGCGGACACTAAATGACGATGATGATATATGTATATATATAACTATATGCATATATATATATATATATATATATATATATATATTACTCTTTTACTCTTTTACTTGTTTCAGTCATTTTGACTGCGGCCATGCTGGAGCACCGCCTTTAGTACTTATTCTATCGGTCTCTTTTTTGCCGAACCGCTAAGTGACGGGGACGTAAACATACCAGCATCGGTTGTCAAGCAATGCTAGGGGGACAAACACACACACACACACACACACATATATATATACATATATACGACAGGCTTCTTTCAGTTTCCGTCTACCAAATCCACTCACAAGGCATTGGTCGGCCCGGGCTATAGCGAAGACACTTGCCCAAGATGCCACGCAGGGGACTGACCCGCAACCATGTGGTTGGTTATCAACTACTTACCACACAGCCACTCCTGCGCCTATATATATATATATAACTATAGCATAAATACATATATGTATATATAGTTATATATATATAAACTATATATATATATATATGTATAACTATATATATATTCATATATATATATGTATATGTATAACTATATGCTTATGTATTCATATATATATATGTATAACTATATGCATATATAATTATCTATCTCTCTCTCTATCTATATAAATATATAGTTATATGTATAACTATATATATATATATATAGGGAGAGTTCACGAAGAAAACAAAAGACGAAGACAGGTGGTGTAGCAAACAAACAGATGTATAATGCTCAGGAATTGAAAAAGTCTTTTATGTTTCGAGCCTACACTCTTCTACAGAAAGGGACACAAAAAAAGCAAGGAGAGAAAAAAAATGTGTGTAGTGGCAACGATCTCTCATATATATATATATAATATATATAATATATATATATATATATATGTATAACTATATGCATATATATTTATATATATACCGATATATTCTCTCTCTCTTTCACTTGTTTCAGTCATGTGACTGTGGCCATGCTGGAGCACCGCCTTGAATTGAGCAAATCGGCCCCAGGACTTACTCTTTGCAAGCCTAGTACTTATTCTATCGGCTCTTTTGCCAAACTGCTAAGTTACGTGGATGTAAACATACCAGCATCGGTTGTCAAGCGATGTTGGGGGGACAAACACAAACACATACACACACACACACACCACACACACATATATATATATATATACAAATATATATATATATATTATACAAATATATATATATATACAAATATATATATATATACAATATATATATATACAAATATATATATATATAATATATATATATATATATATATATATATATATATATATTATATAGTAAAATATATATATATAGATAGATATAGATACATATTATATGAATATTAGATGAGCATGGCTGAGTGTGAGTCTCAACAAAATGTAGAGACTCTAACGACGTGCGAGTCTCAACAAAATGTAGACTCGAATGATATGCTTGTTTATAAATGCCTAATGCTTTCTTGGGCCCTATTATTTTTTTATGACCAAATTATCCAGGTACATAAAAGAGAAAGAGAAAGGTGTCAGTTACAACATCCATTGGAAGATCTTAGCCAAGTGTAAGCCTTACACCAACAGCAGTGATAAGTGCGGTCTTTGTGATACGGAAAGATGTCTCATCTGAAAAAGCAGCTTAGGCACTGCTACATGTCTAAATTCAAGGACTGAACTTTTTGTATCATGTCCAAATGTGGCTAAATATTTGTTAAGTTTTTGGTCCCCCCAAGATCACAGATAGAACTTGCTTTTTATCTCTCTATACATTTTATATATATTTCTTATACATTTTTACATATTTTTTTACATACTTATAGAGATATATTTAAAAAATTTTTTGCTTTATATATTTTTACACTTTTTTTACTGTATTTTACCTTCCACCCTGCATTTTGCTTGTGCATGTACATATATAGATGTGTATATGAAATGTTTGTGTGCGCATGAATATGCACATGTGTATGGTTGCATATGTACGTGGGAGTCCATGCAAGTGTAAGTGATCATATGCACATGTTTTTTAGACATGCATTTGAATATAACTGTGCACATATGGTTACGTGTGTGCATGTACATATGCATTTGAATATAACTGCGCATATGGGTATGTGCACATGTGTGTGTGTGTATGTAGATTTCTATATGTGTACATGCATGGTTGCATATATATGTGCATCTATTTGACATATATGTGGGTGCGCATGTGTGTGTTTCATGCAAGTCTGAGTGAATGTATGCATACAGGCACATATACGTGGGTGTGCGCACATGCATGTGTATGTATGTATATGGGCGAACACACGAATTCTATGAGTTTTCTTATTCCTTTACTTTTTACTTCCTCCCCTTCAGTTTTTTCCCTTATTTAATGGTCATTCTAATAGCTCTTTTGTCTTAATAACGGTCATTTACATAGTAATAACCCTTTGTTTAACGGTAATTTTTATAGCATATTTTAATTGCCTCGATAACTGAAGAGATGTCGGTGCAGGTTTCCGTCCCGACATCTGAAACTCGGAGTTTTATTATGGCAACCAAATAATTGTCACATATTATATTACAAATATATATAATAATAATAATAATATTAATAATATAAATAATATATAAATATATGCATATATACATACATATATGTACATACCTACATATATGTACATACCTACATATATATGTATATATACATGCATATATGGGTACAGGACATCAAAAAGACATTGAACACAATGAGAAATGCAAACATAAAAACAAAAACATAGAAAACGAATTTTTTTTTTGAACAACGAAAAAACAAATAGAAACGAGAAGAATATTCCCTTTTATCAGTTTTCCATTTCATTTACTCCACATTTCAAAGGTAAGGACAATACGCGACTTTGTTGAAACAATCCTTCCCGCAAAGCAAATTAAATAAAATTTGGGATTTTTTGCGAAGGGTGAAAGTGGTAACAAGAACAGGACAGTGAGAACAAGACAGTAAAAACAAACGGTGAGCGCTGTTAAATCAAGACGATAGAAAAATTATTATGAACGCTAGGAGGACGAGCAAAGAGAGGAGACAGGTATAAACACGTCTTGTCTTTAGGAAGGAAATGGACAGAAAGATAAATTCCCTTTCATCACGTGTCAGCGCCGAGAGAGTCAAGGAGAAGTTTTATCTATCTATCTACATACATACATACGTACGTACGTGTTAGATAGATACATAAATAGTTTATAGAATTCAATTAGAGATTAAATTAGCCTCATTAAGGGATAGTAATACCCAATGAATTACTGGTTCATTACCTGATATTTGTTATGAATAATAATATTCATAAAATAATAGGTCTAAATATAAATCATGGTTTATAATCATGTAAAAGAAAATTAGGAAATGGAGATACAGCATTTAATAAAAATTTATTATCTGCTAAAACCCTCTTTCCATATTATTCTGGATTTGCTATTTATTTGTTTATTTAATTTAACTTTATTGCATTATGATTATAAACAATAAGTTATTATTATTATTATTATTATTATTATTATTATTATGCGTGGCGTGGTGATCTCATATCAAGATAAATAGCACATGACCTTGCAGGTAGGGCCCAGTTAGAATTTTCTTCTGGTCAAGTAACCCATCCTGCTCAAAACGTCCCTGAATAAGGGTTGTTTAAGGATGTTGAACGAAACACCCATGTTTCCAGAGGTGAATTATCCAAACCTCCAAGAATTCCTTTCAACACTCTGCTTGCACATATCAGAGATGCACATATCGTCAGCCACTAAAGGACATGCTCAACTGGTTACGGTCAAGCAACTGACAAGCAAATCTGTGGTATTGAGCAGAATATTTGCTGTAGCCCATCTTTTATACCAAGACAAAACAATGTACATGATAACACTTCCAATCAGTTAAGATCAGAAGCCACGAGAGCCACTGCTTGGTAGTGCATCAGGGCATTATTATTATTATTTATTATTATTATTATTATTATTATTATTATTATTATTATTATATTTAGAAATTATTTATCCCTTTCTGATAATTAAATGCTATGTTTTCATTTCCTAATTTTCTTACAGACAGACAGACAGACAGAGCATGCACATGGATAGCTTATATATTATGCTTTTGTTGTCTTGTGTATTGTAAATTTAAAAAGTACAATGAACGTTTTGTCTCTGAAATTCCTTATTTCACATTTGGGATTTAAAGTAGCCCTCATCTACTTACACAGACACACATAACTGCCCTCCCACTCACTCAATCAATAATAAAAAAAAGTTCTGCCGAATGTGAAGAACTGACAAACAATGGAATAAGTATATAGATAAAGGGATTTGGTGGTAAATAAGTCGAAAGAGATAATGGTTTTGTGTAAATAGAAGGTTTATAAACTTTTAAGCGAAGAAAGAGAATACATATATAACAGATCGCATTAGAATTCGTTATTTTTTTCTTCGTGGAGATATTCTGGTTATGAAATTAAATAAGCAAATAACAAAAGCAACAAAATACCAAGCACAAAAGGGGAAAAATGAATGAAGAGAGAGAGAGAGAGAGAGAGAGAGAGAGTACGTATAGAAAAAGTAAGTTATAATTCAAAAATTCTATTTGAACCTATATTATAACACGACGTAGGATGTGCTTTTGCAAAGAACTTATTGTTTGTATAAGTACTTCCTCTTAGTGTTAAGCACTTTTTTAAAAATGAGACAAATTCTATAGATAATGGTTTAGCAAATAAAAGACACGCCCAATACATAATGCAAAACTTATTACTAGAGTTTTATTATCTAATGTTGTAATAATAATTTCTAGACGTAATTATGTGAAATTAATAAAATTTATGTTCTTTTCAAAAAAGACTTTTCTAAGATAAAAATTATCTTCGCATTGTTAAAGTTTTCGGCGGTGTTTTCGAATAACTGTCCTTCGAAGTTCCATATCTTATTGGGAAGGAGAAGGGTAGTTTTTCTCCCTTCATTTTTTGTTCTAGTATTTTTGTTTCCAGTGCTTCTCAAGTACTTCATATATTTCGGATTAACAAAATTATATTTAAAAATAAAATTGTGAAAAACCCTTGTTAAGAATACTTCATTAATTGAATAAACATCTAAGTATTTAGTAAATTTTCCGGTTTAAATCATATTTATAGGTTAAAATATATAAATATTTTTAATGTTTATTTAAAATATTTTATGCCTAAAACGCACCAAAGCATTTTCTTATTTGCTTTAGATTGTACCGTGAGTAAAAAAAAAAACGTTTGGGAACCAGTGATCTTAATGTTCATTTTATATAAACAAATTATCTACAACTCAAAACGCACATTTGTTAATTCTGCAAGCAGCGAAGTAATTAAGCCTTCAAATGTTTTGAGGCCAGTTGCATAAGTTGAAGGAATTTAGTGCTTAACTCTTACTCGTTCAGTCGTACGTGTGTGTGTGCGCGCACGCACGCACGCACACAGAGTCTGTGGGTGCTCTTAATGGACAATATACAGTTTGAGACCCGTTAACGAAAAAAAAACAAAAAAAACTCAGCCTACTAGGTGTTAAAGAATGTCTAGAAAACGAATATGAAAAAAAAAAACATTGCGCAAACGGGGTGGGGTAAGGAGAAGACTTTCGGAAAATTAACAAAATTCGATTTTCCCCTCTCATAACTTTCAGGAATATATATATATATATATATATATATATATATATATCGATGAAATTTTATAGAAATATCGTTCAAATGGCACAAATTGCGGTCATAAAGAAATCCGGGGGGGAGGGTGTTTTCCGAAGGGGTGGGGAGAGGTCTGTTGGAAAGTTCACACGATCCGTTTTTTTCCCCTCATAACTTTCAGGATCTAGTTTGGTGCCCAGTCACCAAAACAAAAAAACAAAACAAAAAAAAACCAGTTTAATAGGTGTAAACAAATGTGTAGAAAACGAATTCCTCAGAAATCTATTTATAATCGTAATTTATGTCGTTTGAATGGTATTTGTATAAAATTTCATCAATATATACCTATTTTCCTGAAAGTTATGGTGAAAAAAATCGGATCTTGTGAATTTTCCGAAAGTCCTTTCAACACCTCCACCCCGTTTACGCAATTTTTTTTTCATATTCGTTTTCTACACATTTTTTTTTTACATCTAGTAGGCTGGATTTTTTTTTGTTTTCGTTAACGGGTCTCAAACTGTATATTGACCTTGTAAATAGTATTTATGTTAACTCCCACTGCTGTGTGATTTAACCCTTTAGTGTTCGCATTATTCTACCAAAATTAATGCTTTTTCATCCACTTTGTTTTGAACTAATCATGCATTATCTTAGAGCTATGAGAATTTGATGAGGTAGCTGTTAATCCTTCAGAATGATATTGTAGGGTTGGTGTGAGAGGCCAGATCTGGCCAGTTTGGACATAAAACAGGCAGAATACTTTTGGCCAGATATGGCCAGTTTAAATGCTAAAGGGTTAATTAGGTTATATGTAATCAGTACAGGGCTATTATATAATATAGGCTTCAAATTTTGAAAGAAGACCAGCAATTTCGGTGGGTGGGGGCTAGTCGGTTACATCGACCCCAGTGTTCAACTGGTACTTATTTTATCAACCTTGACTGGATGAAAGGCAAAGTCGACTTAGTCGGGATTTGAACTTAGAGAGTGTAAAGATACATGAAATGCTGCTAAGCATTTTGTCTGGCAAGCTTACAATTCAGCCAGTTAACCACCTTGGGGCTATTACATAATATTAAGATCATCTATATCTGTGGTTTTCAACCAGGGTTCCACCAGTACAGTCCAGGGGTTCTGCAAGAAGTTACAAAACTGCCAAAATCAGCAGTATTTTTTAATTCTCCTGTGCAGATATGTGTGCATAAAACTATTAAATTATTGCACAGGGGTTCCTCGAGCCAGTGGAATGTTTCCTTGGGGTTCCACCCCAGCAGAAAGTTTGATAAGCACTGATCTATATATATAAAAGAGACATTCTGTCTGTTTATCCCACAGCATATATAAGTGTGGGTGCTTTATCAACTTTCACTCTTAAACAATGGTGATGATAATGATGATGATGGCGTGACCAGAGCTAAAGTGCCAAAATTTTCAAAGAATCAACACCTTTCAATTTCTCTTTCTCTCTCTATCTTTCTGTCTTTCTATTTGGCCAGAAATTGTCCTCTGGCGAGAATGGTCAGCACTCAAGACAATGACAACCATCACACCATATATATTCATTCATTTATTTATTCGAGGATGGTCTGTTCTGCACAATTAAACACAGTAAATCTCTCTCTCTCTCTCTAATGACTGCCACAAGTAAAAAAAACAAACATTCTGGGGTCAGTATGTCCAACTAAAAATTCTTCAAGATGGTGCTCCAGCATGGCCAGCAGAGTGGAACTCTAAAGAAATGGTGTCCCTATTTTTTTTATCTGTCTGTCTCTCTTTCTCTCTCTCTAAAAGAACACATACGCACACACACACACACACACATATTGGTCAGTAGTTCAAAAAAAGAAGCACACACTAAAACATTAGAGTAATAATATTTATATGGTTGTTTATGTCCAATGGTCACTCTCACTGACCATAAACAACCTTCTATATATATAAATGTAAGATCCAGTGATTGAGGTGTAGGAAGAAAGTTAGCTTCAAGCAATCCATAGTAAATATAAAAAACAACTTTTAGGGACAATAGTGGTTTATTAGGATGGAAGGTTGTGAATTTTTTTTGTATCAAAGTATGATAAACTGAAAAAAAGTTCTTTTATATTTCACAGTAGGCAACTAGGGTTGCTGGGTGTGCAAATAAGAATACAAGAGTTACATGTTAACACATGGCAGATTCAATCAGAATGAATCTTTTATGCGTTAACATGTACCTGCTTATAACAATGTAAACTTTCATTTAATCAAAATATCCTTCGTCTGAAGAGCAGCCTGCAGTATATATCTTGCTTGGATATTTACCACTTCTGAGTTTGAGGGAAGTACAAGAAATATTACAAAATATTTTAAAGTAAGAGATAAAGTTCATTTTAAAAATTACCAAAATGGTAAAGAAGGTTGGGAAGATGGCTGTGTAATCAAAAGATTAGGTAAAATGATGTATTTAATTAAAGGACAATGTTTGGAATATAAGAGACACTTCAACCAGTTAAGATGAGGCATACAGAAGAAGGAAGAGTAATATCAATTGACGTCTTCTATGATACGTTTAAAGTGCCTGCACTGAGAGATATTGAACCCTGTAGAACTGGCTTCAGAAAGCAAAACAGACTAAATATCTAGAAGTATTAACTAAACGTATTGAATTTGCAAAAAAAAAAAATAAATAAAAGAAGGAAAGGAAAACAAGAGTGCTTAGTACAACGAAAAGGGAAATTGCTGTGTGCAGCAAACAATATTTCCTTAAAAGTTGGGCAACAATTAAGATACAACAGCTAAAGGGAAAAAAAGAGGAGAGGTACTGGGAGGAAAAAATAAATAAAAATAAAAGAAAGCCCACTTTCTCACAGTAGTTGAAATCTCAAAAGGGGAGATGTTGTGATGAGAGTTACAATGCCCCCCCCCCCTTGCAATAGTAACGATCCGAGTGAGTTTGAGGTTCAGAGTTCGGAGTCCAGTGAAGTCGGAAGGTGTTGGTTGGTTAGTTCATAAGGAATATTGATTGTTTGTTTGTTTGTAAAGAGATTTGTTAGTTTATTACATTGTTTTTACTATTGTCTGGTTACCTTATTTATTGTATGTAACAAATTACGTTACAACTCTGCATAGGTTAGATAGTTGGACAGGATTCTGTGGGTTGGAAGACTTACATCATTCCAGTGTCTCAGTTTTGGCTTGGCTACTACCACTGGAATCAGCACATATTTTGGTGTACTACTTCCATAAATGCGTTCAAAGGATTGCATTTTGCTTGCGTTTAATTTTTGGTTTTATTCCTACAGTTTGTTATTCTTCCTTACATCGATCAGCTTTCAGAGTGGGTGCTTTTTGGCATGGCATCAGTCCTAGAGAGGTGTTCTGCCCTTGACTTGACTTAAGGAACCTCATCTTTGCTCACTTGTCAGCCTTTGTACATAGCAGGAGATGAGAATAAATGAAAGTGAGGAGAGGGATGTGTAATAGTGATTGAGTGATAGGTCAATAAGTGATGGGGAGAAGGGATGAGTGATGAGGTACTCAGTTTTCTGAGTTATGTATATTCAGAATAGTGTAAGCAAGAGGATAAGGTGGTGGCACAAGGCTAATGACACAGAAGAAGGAGTGATGACAGAGACTTTGGATGCGTGGGAGAGAAGAAGCAAGAATATAATGCCAGTGAAAATGGAGTGAGGACAAGCTGTACAGTAGAGGTGAGTAAAGGTATAGTGTACAGGGCACAATGGTTCAATGCAGCATCCTACACATAAGTTTCAAGGTGGGCTTGATGAAAGTGGTAGTCACAAGAATGGAATGTGGTTGGGTACCAGTGAACAGTATAAGTTGGGTACTAAACCAATGTGTGGCACAAATTAGTGTTGGTGAGAGGGACATCTGATCAGATAGGTGCTGTGGCATCTGTAGCTGATCTTGAACCAAAGGGCAGACATGAGATCTAACGCCAATTTCATCTACAAGTGGTATGGAACAGTGAAATTGAGAAGGGGATGGAGGGATTAGAAGATGAAGTAATAGAGGTATAGGTATGTGAAGCATGAAGTATAAAGGCATAGGCAGAAGAGATATTGGTTTTAGTAAATTGGGTAATAGACAGATGTGTGATAAAAGGATGTGTGGTAAGAGGGAAAGGTGCTAATGATAGAGGAAATGGAATGGGTGAGAGCTAGGGAGAAATTATCAGAGAAACAATGATGTGATCTTGATAGTACTTTGATATATATAATTGAAAATGAAGAGGAGAGTGGAGAATTACTCACATCCAAAACTTTTTATTAAAAAAGCATATATAACAATGACCAACATATGTTTCAATTGCAGCAACTACACATTGCTCTGTATGCAATTATGCATCCTAGTCACTGCAATTTCATCAAGGGTCCATTACTCATGATGTTTTCAAAGTGAATTAATTCAAATAAGCTTCCTGCGCTGGTATTCAGTTGAAGGTTATAGCATTACTTTTTAAATCAAATTGAATTCTGGTCTTATAATCACCTCTACTGGTATTACAGTTGAATTGTGGTTTATAAAATGTTGATTCATATTACAATCAATTGTAGCAGTTTTGTTTGCATTTTACTGTATGGTGTACATTATTTATTCAGAGGTAATTCGCTTATGCTTAGGTTTATGCCCTCAATATTATTATTGTTATTATTACTAAAATCATTTTAGTATTTGCAAAAATATTAATTATCACAGTCATTATGTTAACTAGTATAATTATTAAAGATGGTAATTTATGTTTCTTTAAAACATTTAAGCATATATTTAATCCAATGTGGACATCTCATAGCCTGTTCCCCCCTCTCTCTATATATATATATGCATAGAAGTATATAGAACTGCACAGATATGTACATATACATATATATATATATATATATATATATATATATGCCTATATACATACGCACATACATATGCACATTACACATACACATATAAACACACACATAACACAATTTTTTAATAACTGTTTTGCTAAGACTGGATGTGTGGGCAGGTTCTTTAGCATACAGAATACTGCCAAACAATATATATGTGTGTGTATACACACATTCATCATCATCATCATTTAACATCTGCTTTCCATGTTGGTATGGGTTGGACGGTTTGATAGGAGCTGGCTGGGCAGAAGACTGTACCATGCTTCGCTGTCTGGATGCCCTTCCTGACACCAACGACCCTGTTGAGTGGACTGAGTGCTTTTTATGTGGAAGAAAGCAAGAGAAAGAGGGAGAGAGATGGTGGTGAAGTGCCAGGGCATGCTCACAAGGAATAGGGATCAGATATAAATGGGATGGTAGAGAAGAGCCAGGGAGAGATAAGTGGTGACAAAGTGGAAGGGCATGCCCTCAGGGTACAGGGTCAGAATATAAATGATAGAGTATTGCCATGGTGCATGAGTAGGGAGTAGACTTCACATGAATACAAGGAGTGTGGGATAGGGTATGCAGTAACTGGTAAAACTTGGGCATATAGAGGGTGTGAGGGACAACAGGATAGCAATGATACAGTGAGCAGGGCAGTGAGAACAGGATTGGGGAGCAAGAGAGAAGCATAAGCATAGTATATGAAAAGAGAAAATGCGAGAAAGAGGAGAGATGTAGGATGTGGAAAAGGTTTTTTTATTGTTTCCTGTGAGTGGAACCCACAGTGCTTCTAGAACTCAATTTCACTGAAGTGGGCAGGTTTTCTCAAAAACCTCATATTACCAGACAACTCAGTCCATTGTCATCTCCTCTGTGAGGCTCAAAATCCTGAGATCGGTCTTCACCACTTCGTCTCATATCTTCCTGAGTATTCCTCTCCCATAGGTGCCATCCATCCTCAGTAATCGGCACCTCTTTATGCAGTTGTCTTCATTCGCATCACATGTCCAACCAATGTAATATTCTTTCTTGCATATACTGCATACATGTGTATATATATATATATATATATATATATATGCATACATACACATATATATGTCTACATGATGATGATCATCATCATTGTTTAACGTCCGTTTTCCATTCTGGCATGGGTTGGACGGTTTAACTGGGGACTGGCAAGCCAGGAGGCCACACCAGGCTCTAGCATGAGAGCCAGTCAGGTGGCACTGGCATTGGCCACAACTACAATTTTCATTTGGTTTTATTTTGATTTTACTTGACTCAATTAGTCTCCCCAAGCATGGCATGTCGCCCGATGATTCAAAGGGTTTTTTTAAATGCTATAGGCTATAGCTGTGATCTCACTTTACTTGCCGGGTCTTCACAGCATATCTCCACAGCATATCTTCAGAGGTCTTGGTCTTTTGTCATTGCCTCTGTGAGGCCCAATGTTCAAAGGTCATGCTTCACCACCTCATCCCATGTCTTCCATGGGTTCCTTCCACTATTAAGGAGTGACACTTCTTCACACAGCTTTCCTCATCCATACGCAGCACATGACCATACCAGGACAGTCGTCTCTCTTGCACACTACATCTGATTGTTCTTATGTCCAACATTTCTCTCAGGGTGCTTACACTCTGTCGTGTGTGCACACTGACATTACACATCCAGCAGATCATACTAGTTTCATTTCTTTCAAGCCTGCACGCGTCTTCGGCAGTCACAGCCCATGTTTCACTGCCCTAAATCTCTGACTACATAACAGGTTCTTTAGCTTCCAAATCCTTCATTTTTGGATTGGTCTGCCTCTTGGTATCCTTCTGGCATTCAAATCTAAAGTCACTAATAACTAGTCTATGCTGGGGGGTACTTTCTTCACCAGGGAGGGATTTTTGTATTTAAGAGCAACCTTGCATCCTGCTGTCTGGTGAAGATGAAATCAATCTGGCTCTTGATGGTGTCAAGCCAGCGGGTTCTTGGTCAGCCTCTTCCTCTCTTGCCACTGACCATTCCGAGCATGATGTCCTTATAAATATATACTCTACTAAATAGTATTAAGTAATCCTTCAGTTTAATGTTAAATTGTTTCTATGTATAACTTGACATAAAAACAAACATTAGTATAAATATAACGGAGGAAATGACAAATGACCGAGACCTTTCGCGATATGCTGTGCTTGAGAAGACTTGTCAAACCAAGTGAAATCATAGTTGTGGCTGTTGCCAGGGTCATGTAAATGGCACCCATGGAATTGTAGTCATGGCTGTTGCTGGTGTCATGTAAATAGCACCCATGCCAGCAGCACGTAAAAAGCACCCATTGCACTGTCAGAGTGGTTGGTGGTAGGAAGGGCATCCAGCTGCAGAAACTATGCCAGATCATACTGGAACCTGGTGTAGCCCTCCGGCTTACCAGTTCCAGTCAAACTGTCTAACCCATGCCAGCATGGAAAGCGGACATTAAATGATGATGATATATATTTGTGTGTGTGTGTTTATATGGACTGAATAATTTTTCCACTTTGACACCAATGCATTTGAGCGAGAGATTGAAAGATGATGATACTACTATTGATGATGATCATAATTCATAAGGAAATAGAGAATGATAAAGATGCTGAATTTATTGATATTGATGGACATCCTTCCACCTCCACAATCATCTTTATTATTCCTATTGCTAGTTGTATCCACCTCCACACTGTATATAAATACAAAAATTCATGTCTGGACAAATTCTTTCCAGTTCATTGAATTCATTAATTCCTATGATGCTATAGAAACTGCTTTTTACTGTTTTGTATTATGACTATTATACTTGTATTTTCTCTCTTTCCTCCCTCTTTATCTGTTCTCTCTCTCTCTCTCTCTCCCCTGTGTTTGTATATCATCATCATTTAATGTCCGCTTTCCATGCTGGCCTGGGTTGCATGGTTTGACAGGAGCTGGCTAGGCAGAAGACTGCACTATTATATTTATTATGAAAACTCAGTAGATAACTATATTTATATATGTGAACATTATAAACTTAATAATCTCATAATAATCAATTCACATTACCAAGTGGTTTCATGTTGAAGAATCTCCCAAGTGTAGAAAGGAAGTGCAGACTTCGTTTATGAGAGAAAAGGACTATTTTGAAGAGTTCCCTCCACTGAGGGGTCCTATCTGAACTCTAAAATGGAAATATTTTCCTCATATTCTCGTTATAAGGAATATATCTTAGCCAGCTGGTCAGTTTTACACTAGCTGTAAGAGTTGACATTTCTTCTTTTAGTAGTCCTCTCAACATAAATAAGGAATATATTTTCCCCACAGTTAATTCTTATAAACACCCATATATATACACAATCATGCATACCCTTAAAAAAAAGCTCCTCTCTGTCTCAGTCCACTTTCTCTCTTCCTCCTAATCCTCTCTGCCTCACCCTTATCCCATCTTCATTCCACAATCACGTATACATAAAACTGGGGTAGACATTTACTACTTGAATTCTGACATGTGGGACAATGAATAAAAGGGACTAATGTAAGAGCCAGCCTTCTTTTTTACTATATGTTTTTTTATCAGTGAGTTTCATTCAATTTTTTAAAGAGACATTTTATCTCTCAGAGATAAAATGTCTCTTCTTAAAATGTCTTCAGTGCAGTGGTTTGAGGCCTCCAGCAATAAAGAGTTCAAGCCATTCTCTTCTATTCAGTCATATCTGATGATTGTTAATTTAATTTCTATGTTTGGAATGTTTTGCAACATGAAACTGGTTAGTAAAATAGGCTCTTATGCGACTAAATTTATAATATTGTATAAATAATAAAACACACACACACGTATGTGTATATGTCATCATCATCTTCACTTCACATCTGCTTTCCATACTGGCATAGAATCAGGAGGTTATCACAGTTAGAGACAGCATATATTTGGTTATACTGCATACCTACAGGGTTAGGGGGCCTCATCACCTGCATTTTATTTATGATTTGGTTTCTGCAGCTGAATACCCTTCCTAACATGAATCACTTTACAGAATGTACTGGGTACTTTTTTCACGATTGCATCATTAGAGTGGTGTCATGTCCTCTTTAAGATTGAAGGTTCTCGTATTTTACAGGGTATTTTTTGTGACACCTGCATGAGAGATGTTGTCTTGTTCTCAACTTGACTAAAGGGATCTCACAGTCCCTATATTTTTCTTGGCTTATTGAATTATTTGTTTGATTCCTCTTTCCCTTATAATCTTACTCATTTTATTTGTTTGTATTTTTGCCTACATATATACATGTGCATCATCATCATCATCATTTAACATGTCTTTCATCATACTGATATGGCTTGAATGTTTGATAAGACCCGATGAACCAGAGGACTGTGTCAAGCTCCAGTGTCTGCTTTGGCATAGTTTCTATAGCTGGATATCCTCCTTTTTTATGAAATCTTTTTACAAAATGTACTGGGTGCATTTTTCATTGCACTAATAATTTACATGACAATACCTCTCAACTGAGTGTGGGTGTGCACATAGTTTTTGAAATGCTGGCAGCCAAATTAACTAGATCAATATTTGCTCCAGTAAAGACGTGTCATCTGAACTCTGCTCTATTGACTTCTTCTTTTCTTTGGGAATACCATACTGCCTTTCTAATGCTGTCTATAGAAATTCGTTTTCACATTTTCACTTTACTGATGCCTCCAGTCAAGAAAATTGGTCCACAGTACAGCAGTGATTATTTATCGTTTGGATTTATTCCCTCTCCTCAGAACTGTCAATTACCAATGTGCCTTCTTTGCCATCAAACATTGACCAACGAAGCAATGGAACCTTCATACTTGAAGTAACACTTTGATGCAAAGCATTCTAACAAGAAGGACAAGCCATTATCATAATTTTTGCAACTGAGTTCCTCTTTCAAAAAGCAAACACAAACATTCGACATACTATTTTAGGAAACTAGTAAACAGGAGACTGACAGGGTGATTGCATCATACAACATTGCATTGCTTGTTGCTAAGTCTGGAAAGTTTCACACAATTGGAGAAACATTACTTTGCCCAGTTATATATTTCTTTATTACCCACAAGGGGCTAAACACAGAGGGGACAAACAAGGACAGACATAGGTATTAAGTCGATTACATCAACCCCAGTGCGTAACTGGTACTTAATTTATCGACCCCGAAAGGATGAAAGGCAAAGTCGACCTCGGCGGAATTTGAACTCAGAACGTTGCGGCAGACGAAATACCACTTAGCATTTTGCCCAGCGTGCTAACGTTTCTGCCAGCTCGCCGCCCAGTTATCGAAGAGGTTTTGTCAACCGTTATGCATGAAAAATGCAATAACATTATGAAGATCCCACTTAGTAATAACACAATTTCTTGAAGCATCAAAGAAATGGCCAACGATGTCAAACATTAGCTCATTAATATTCTCCAACATTCTGAATTTTCTATACAAGTGGATGAGTCAACTGTTGTGGACAGTCAATGTTTGATGATGGTATATGTTTGGTATTTTAGCAAAGACCTTCAACCGTGTGAGGAAATGCTGTTCACAGAGAAATTGCTGCTTGATTCAAAAGGCGCAACTATTTTTCACACTCTCAAGTCTTTCCTTTTTGAACATAATGTTCACTCAGTAATATTCTTGCCTGTGCGTCTGATGGAGGCCCTTCAATGATAGGAAGATACAGAGGTTTTTCATCTCTCCTAAAGTGTGAAATTTCCCACTAGATACTAACTGCTCATTGCTTGGCACACTGGCAGCATTTAGTGGCAAAAAATATGAACTGTAGATTGGATGATGCGCTACAGTTAGTTATTAAGACTGTGAACAAACTGAAGTCCAGTCCCTTGTCTGATTGAATTTTGCATCAACTCTGTCTGAGAAATGATGAAGACCCTACTTAACTCTTATATCATATCAAAGTGCGGTGGCTATCAAAAGGCAACAGTGTTTTACGCTTTGTCAAACTGTTTCATATATTCATATCTTTCTTTGAAGCTACTTCACAATCCGCTTCATTGATGGCTGCAAGGTGCAATATCTTTTTTCTTTGTGATATATTCACAAAATTAAATGATTTGAATAAATTATTATAAGGAAACAGAAAAACTCTCATCGATTCCAAATCATTTATCACTACCTTCATTTCGAAATTGGTGCTGTATAAGTCATTTCTAAATGTCAGTTCCATCAGTTTCCACAACTTGATTCTTTGAAAGATGAATTGGCTGATGAGGATTTAACTACATATTGCAAATATTTACAATCATTGCATGATGACATATTGGAGCGATTTCAAGATGTTATTGTGCTGAATATTCCAAATTGGTATAGCAATCTGAGATTGATGCAGTTGATTGCAAGGATGATGTTCAAAAGGAATTGATAGAATTACGAAATGACAATGATGCCACAATGCGATATTGCCGTCATGGCAAAGAATTATATTCTCCTTCAAATGCATTTCCTCACTCTTCTATACAATCTTACAACCTCTACCCAACCACTCTTTCTGTTCTCCTATCCCCACTCACATCTACTTGCAACATATCTTGAGGGTCTGCCCTGGCACCTCATCATCACTACTTTTCTCTCTTTCTAGCTCTACTCTGGCCACCTCCTCTATGTCTTCTATAACCTGAGTAACTGCATAGCTCCTCTACAGCAAGAAGCCTGTTCTGTTCTGACCCTTTCTTTCATACTTTAACCCTCATCTCAAAGCATAAAGCCACTTCCTTCTCTAATGCAGCCTTTCTCAGTTGAAGGGGATCTTAGTCTTTCAGGCTGCATGCCAACCTCACTAATGCTGTTGCCACAAAAAAACCCCACCCAGTACGCACTGAAAAATGGGTGGTATAAGAAGGGTGTCCATTCATAAAAACCATGTCACATCAGACACTGGAGTACAATGCAGTTGGATTCTATCAAACCATCTAACCCATGCCAGCATGGACAACATGGACATTAAATGTTGGTGTGAGCCTAGATACACTGTGAATAAAAAGTAGGGTGCTCATGACTAGAATGCCTTTCATCGTCAATCTGTTCCATCAGAACCTACCTGGTGCTCATTAACAACAATTATCTTTAATAAGCAAAATGTTTTATTAGTTATATAAATTTATTATAATCATCTGATTCCTATGTTTTCATTTTTTTTTCCAGCTTTGTGGGCTACGCGTGACACAGAAGAGACCAAAGGAGATCGTGAACTTCACGTGAAGACCACTCTAAGAGAACTTATCATCTACATCATTTTCCTTGCTGTACTTTGTGTCAGTAAGTACAACAGTTATAAATTATTGGCGTTTTTAAACTGGCCATTTAAAAAAAAAAAGAAAATTTAGCTTTTAGCATTCCATCCTTAAAATCTAGAATTGCAAGCCGGATATAACTGTTCCTTATGTAAATAAACTCAGAAATTCTGTGATGCATTTAGATTGGCATATACTTTGTTATCTCTGGTGTCTTGCCACTTAGGTAACTGTATAAAATCTATGACATTTACAAATTCCTTCTCTAGGATCTGAAGCTGGCTCATAAATTCAGATAAGCAGAGACTTGTATATACTAAACACTGTTTTATTTTTCAATGCTTGCATAGGTAGGATCTTATATTCTACAAATTTAGATGTTTTTGATTAGTTATTATAAACTATTTAACTATATAATGATAACCAGATAGAGAGAGGCAAATATAATAATGTGCACATCACAATTGTATGTCAAAAAGGTTTGCACCCATTAATTCCCTATTTATTATGCCACATTATATCAGTAATATCCTTTTTTTTATAAGAAAGTCCCAGACAAATCAAGAAGCCACTTAGTGTAAAGGAATATGAAGGAGAAATTAAGATGAAAGGAATGAATTTACTTGAGACTTGAACGTGTTCAGGTCATAAGGAGGAAAACAATGAGATGGAAGTGAGTTTAAAAGTCAGGCTGTTCAAGAAAAAATGCTATGACTGTTCAGCAGAGCACTTCTTGTGGCAATGACGATAGAAAAGACTAAAACTGGTGATGTTACGTTGATGAGACAAGTGTTGTAGAGTTGACACAAGTCAAATTAGAGACTCACTTCTGAACCTGATTGAGGAGATCCAAGTGACAAGGTGTACCTGCCCAAATATGACCACAGCATTCCATACAACAATGAATTGTGAACTTTTAAAGATACAAAATGACCTTGGATGTGAGGTAGTCCTTTGACCTATACAATGACTCAATATTATAGTAAGTAGACCTGCCAATTGATCGTATGCAAGAACCCCAAGAAAGATCAAGTGAAAAAGTAAGACCAGTTTCAAAGATGGCTTTTCCTGTAGTCTCACTATGTGATATCCCAGAGTTGTAACTAATTTAAATGGGAGGAAGATTGGGATCTTGCTTCCTACTGAAAGACATGGGTTTGGTTTTGCAAGGTTGAAAGTTACTAACCACTTCTCACTTCATTTCTAAACAGTCTGCAGTTCCACCTCAAGACTAGCATCAAGTTCCAACTGTTTTAAGGGAGAAGGTTTGCCAAGAAAACCATAATAAAGAGTAGTATCATCAGCATAAACATTGATGAATTGAAGAATATTGACAGGAAGATCATTGATGTAGAGGAAAATACATTCAATTAGTGGGCCACTACTGAAAACTTTATCTTCAGAAGATGATATCCTAGAATGGTTTCCCCAACAGCTTTTCATCATGTTGGTTAGTGGTTTGAACCACAAGTGTGAGCTACAAAACACTTGTCAATTATTCAGTGTGATAGATTGGCATAATCATTAAAGTATCACATAAAATGCCTTGTAGTATTTAGTCATTCCAGGTTCAAATCCCATGAAGTTTAACTTTGCCTATCCTCATTTTGAGGTTGATAAAACACTGGTCTAATACTAGAGTTGGTGTAATCAATCATACCCTCACTCAAATACTAATGTTTAGAAATTCATTATTTAGTGCCTCCATCTGTAGTTTTCCGTGGTACAAGTTTACAGTTAATTTGGCCAGGAAGAAATAAAATGGCCCAGTAAAAATAGTATAAGGCTGCCAGTTCATAAGTTATAAAATGAAAACTATTGCAGTTATTTCCTTATGCTTTTAGGCAGTACAGTTAATTCTATATCCCTGACTTCATTATTCTGACTAAAATAGTTATGAGATCATTATCATTTGGGTAGATTATTTTATGTCTATCTAGTATGATGTTTATCTCTTGGTTACTCAACGCCATAAAATCAGAGCTAAATCTTGACCCAGAGAACTACATGTTGTACTTTGAAGACCTGTTTATGAAGATATTTTGTACTTTAGGTTAGCATAACATATTTTAACCAGGGACACAACATAGCAGCAGAGAGGTGTGTTATAGATTCACTATATGGCCAAACTTTTATTGACAATAGGTGTTTCGTGTTTTGAGTTTCAATTCAGGGAACATCATCTTCCTCACCATGCTATATTTCATTGGTTTATCTCTTTGTTGATTTTCTACATTGGCTTAAGAGGACTACTTTGTAAAGGGAGGGTGTAAACATAAACACCAAATCAAACTGATAGGTACTAATCCTGTTGATCAGAGACAGATGAAACCATCACAGAAATTGATCCTAAAAGAAATAACTAATCCAAAAATTTATTGACGTCATATTTGTTGCTGTCTTGCACTCATTTACTGTCCTGACCATAAATCAAGAATACAGAAACACAAAAAAACCTATAACATGAAAACGTGTTTTGACTTGCATTTATTTGAGGAGGAAAAACATAACTCTGTAATCAGATAGATTTGTTGTTCGTTGTGAAATTTTCCATCACTTCATTGCATTTTGATTTGATTGTTTACTTAACAAGGACAAGCTCTTGTTAATTGACTAACAGTTGGTAACTATGACACTTCTTCATGGTTGACGTGCATGTGTGCACACACGCATGTGTGTGTGTGTAAGAGAGAGAGGGAGGGAGTAGTGGCTGAGAGTTGCAGTAAGGTGTTACAGTTGCATAGTTTAGTATATTCTTTTAGTTCTGGTTTTATTATAAACATAACTTCATTTTCAATAATTATTTTCTGGATTTAATTTTTAATACATTTTATTTGTCATTTGGTTTAATACTGCTGTTGGGCCTTCAAGTACCTTTTGCATATTTCAATTAAACACAGCAGACCAGATTCCATAACATTTGAACTATAGATTGACCTTAGTACATTTGGGGCTATCTGTGCAATCTGAAATAGCTTTAGAACCTAAGGTATAACCTTAAAAAATTGAAAAGGAAGTTACACACTGAATACATTATATATTATTGCTAAAGTTAACTATTTTTTCACTACTCAGAGTTTCTTAATGCAGAGACATTCATCAGGTTGTGAATGTGTGTGTGTGTGTGTGTATGCATATCTTGTAAAGGTATGTGGCCTACTGGTTAAGTAAGGTGTTTGGCTTAATGTTCATAAGGTAGTGGTCTCAATTGCTTGCTTTGGCAGCCGGTCACTTAATTTCATGTTGCTCTAGTCTACTCTGTTACAACAAGTACTAGTGTAGTCCTCTCTCCCATCAACTGTCATATCCTGTATGGTTTGCTGAAGCAAGAGTGAGATCATCAAAAGAGTGTCTATGTTTGCTCATGGACCACATAGAATCCTAAAACAATTAGTGAAAGTGTGATACAGACTACTAAGCCATCCTACTCATACATGAGTGATGACTGATTACTTACTCTGTGTGTGTGTGTGTGTGTGTGTAATGGGAACATATCAAAAGATGGAATTATCTCAAACATTTGCATAATTCAAAACTCTGATGTGATGTGATCCAGAAGATGCTTGCTCAAGCTAACAAGGGAAACTTGCAAACTTTACATGGTTGGTTGATCAACAAAAAATAGCACTTTAGCTGGAGAAAAAGATGAGAAAGTCATGTTTAACCCTTTAGTGTTCAAACTGGCTGTATTTAGCCCAAATATACTACCTATTTTATGTTCAAATTAACCAGAACCAGAAGCTCACACCTACCCTGCAATGTCATTCTAAAAATAAACAATTACATCTTTGAAATCTTGAAGCTACAAGACAATACCAGATTAATTTTTAGAAATGTGAATGAATAAGGATTACTTTTGACAAAGTAATTTCAACACTAAAGAGTTAAGATGCCTTTGCTCACAGGTCTTCTCAATTAGAGTTGACCTGCAGCTAAACAATAAGAATATTTTATTAATGCAATGTAGCTTACCTCCTGAATGGACAATATCCCTGAGGTTGACTTGAGATTAAGATCATTTGTAGTTTATACCAAACTTATGCAGTAACAGGGTAAAATGTTTAACCAATAAATCTTAAATAAATATGCTTTTTATTTGCATAAAGCAGAAGTACGCTATCACCCAACTGAGTATGTGACCCCCTACCATTTAGATTCCAGATTGAAGCTATTTAATTGAAACCTTGTTTAAACTGTTTATTAATGCCTGGTAGAAAGGTATGAACATCTCACAATCTTGTGCCTTTCCTTAAAATCCTGGGGGATTTGTTATTTATAAGGAATTAATATTTATTTGAAAAAATTATTAACTCATGATTATCATGAGTCTCATATTCACATAAAGATTTTTCAGAGACTGGCTGGAGTAAATAAACATGAATGATGAGATTAAATTCATTGCTTTGTTGCTTAGTTATAATGTTGGACTCATTGATTTCTCAATCAACTGCTTACTTACTGTCCAGGTGTTTTCCATAAATATCTATATTGCTTTGTGTATGGATTTATCTGCAGCCAGTGATATTTTGATCTTTTTTCAAATATATGTCATGGCAATGTGAAATTGGTAGAGAGTAAAATTGTTTATCAATAATTCATATCTTGTGACAAATATTTATTTCCTTCTTATACTCAGGGACCATATTTGTGAGACAAGAAGGACTTTTGTTAAAGTTGATTCATTGAATTTCAGTATATCGTTTTTTACTAAATATATTGATTTTGGATATAAAGAAGGCACAGAGTGAGCTCTAATTCTATTTAAACTCCGAATTATTAGGCAACTAACTAAGTAGACAGTACAAGAAAATTACATCTGTAACAAAAGAACTACATTAGTATTAATAACAACTCTTGTTTAAAAGGACAAGGGAAACAATTCCAAAATCCAAATTGATTAAAGATGGAATGGGAGGGATCCATTTTGTGGGGTGTTCAATCTTTGGTAATTTCTGTATTTTGGTTTTATTAAGCCTCTTGTTCTACACCATCTGTTCCAAACTATCTGCTTTCCTAGTCTCAAATATTGGTTACTTATGAAGTCATAAGGCATCAGATTCATGAGGTAATGAAACTGTGACAATGTGAATTTCATGTTTTCTTCAAAGGCTTTAGCAACGAAAGTAAAGTAGAATGGCTACTATAAAGTAA
>NC_043006.1:27419407-27449407 GCF_006345805.1 Octopus sinensis | reverse complement strand
AAAAGGGCCATTGATGGATTCTCTTTACTGGGAGAAATGGTATAATGAAGAACCAATTGTTGGTGAAAGATTCATCTATTATGAAAACAAATTACTTGGCTTACCTCGAATGCGACAGTTAAGAGTACGGAATGATTCCTGTATTGTTCATTCAGACTTCAAGAACACAATCAAAACCTGTTATGATGCTTATTCTGAGAACAACGAAGACCACGAAACATTTGGTGCAAATCCCCCAACAGACATTGCAAAAGCGTATGTTCAGACTTATTGTTTTACACTCAAATTTATTGTAAAAGATTTTAATATGTAATTGTACTGCTAGATAGTTTCTCACTCTTAGTAAATCTTCAAATAGATTTATGCACAAAAGCCATTTTGAGGTATACTGTCATAGACCCATATATTTTAGAATTGAGTCAATGTTTCTCATAGTCAGTCAACCAGGTTGAAGTAAAAGCCTAATCTCTCCAAAATCACACTCCATTGTGAGATAGAAAAAAAAACCTGTAAAACAACTATAATGCAAACTTGCATGCATTATGTCTAAATTGAGAATGGATTGGTGACATCTGGAACAATCTTGCTTATAGATCAGCTTGATTAAGGCTGACTTGCGTCTAAATGATATCAAAAAGGTGCTCTATTATGATCTATCATACTATTACAATACTTTCTACATACACTGCATATATTGTCTTCTGAGACCCCTTTGACACAAGAATTGATTACTTCACAATGTCCCTTCAAAAGCTAATTTAAATAGCAAAAACTGGTTGGATATTACTACATCCATAAAATATGTATATATTTAAAAATAATTTCTTTACAAAAAGATACTAAACTATATGAAACAAAGGCATGTCTCTTCCACTTTTTATATATGCTTTCCACATATTTTCAACCTATATCCATGTATATATATATGATGCTTATATATATATATTTTTATATATATATATATATATATATATATATACACATACATACATACATACATATGTATATACATATATATATAGAGGGTCATAGCCCAACTAATTAGGGAGAGAGTCAGCTTGGATGAGATGCAGTTTGGTTTCATGCCAGGGAAAAGCACAACTGATGCCATGTTTCTGGTAAGACAGCTACAGGAGAAATACCTAACCAAAGATAATCCCCTGTACCTGGCTTTCATTGACATGGAGAAAGCCTTTGGCAGGGTCCCCCGATCCCTTATCTGGTGGTCAATGAGGAAACTAGGGATAGATGAATGGTTAGTGAGAGCTGTGCAAGCCATGTACAGGGATGCTGTAAGTAAGGTGAGGGTTGGCAATGAATACACTGAAGAATTCAGGGTAGAGGTTGGGGTCCACCAAGGTTCAGTCCTCAGCCCCCTCCTATTTATCATAGTCCTCCAGGCAATAATGGAGGAATTCAAGATAGGATGCCCCTGGGAGCTCCTCTATGCTGATGAGACCAACTTCCGCCACATTCCAGGGAGAAAAACTAGAAGTAGTTGATAGCTTCCGTTACCTAGGTGACCAAGTCAGTTGCGGGGGCGGGTGTACTGAAAGTGTAGCTGCTAGAATAAGAATAGCCCAGGCAAAGTTCAGAGAGCTCTTACCTCTGCTGGTGACAAAGGGCCTCTCGCTCAGAGTAAAAGGCAGACTGTATGACGCTTATGTATGAACAGCCATGCTACATGGCAGTGAAACATGGGTTGTGACAGCTGAGGACATGCGTAAGCTCACAAGGAATGAAGCCAGTATGCTCCAATGGATGTGTAATGTCAGTGTGCATACTCGACAGAATGTAGGTACCTTGAGAGAAATGTTGGACCTAAGCAGCATCAGATGTGGTGTGCAAGAGAGACGACTGCACTGGTATGGTCATGTGGCAAGAATGGACGAGGACAGCTGTGTGAAAAAGTGCCACACCCTAGTGGTTGAGGGAACCTGTGGAAGAGGTAGACCAAGGAAGACCTGGGATGAAGTGGTGAAGCACGACCTTTGAACTTTAGGCCTCACCAAGGAAATGACTAGTGACCGAGACCTTTGGAAATATGCCGTGCGTGAGATATGCCACGATCAGTTGGTGCTTTTACATGTCACTGACACGGATGCCAGTCAGGCGGCGCTGGCATCTGCCATTTTCGGACGCTGCTTTTAACGTGTCACGAGCATGAGTATCTTAACTACAATTTTCATTTGATTTTCATTTTGATGTTGGTGTTAACGTACGTGACTCAATAGGTCTCCTCAAGAACAGTGGGTCACTCTACGATCCAAGGTTAGCACAGCAGGCCGTCCTGCGAGCCATGAACTCACTTCATTTGTCGGGTCTTCACAGTCACAACATATCTAAGAGGTCTCAGTCTTCGTCATTTCCTCTGTGAGGTCCTACGTGCCACCGGTGCGGGTATCACAACTGCAATATCCATACAATTTTTATTTTGATGTTGATGAACTTGACTCAATAGATCTATATTATTGATATATTATATGTGTGTGTGTCTGTGTATATATATATATATTATATATATATATATATATGTATGTAATATATTAGGAGGTATTCTTACTATACTATTTAAGCACTTTCTATAGATAATGGATTTTTATTTAATATTTTTATCTTACCGTATCAGGGAACCCCCTTTAGCATACACTAAATATATATAGTTTGCTAGATTTATTTTCCATGTTATTATGAAAGTTACTATTGACTCTTAATCTTGTCTTTTGATAGGTTCATCTATCGTACCAAAGATGAACTGGATGGGACTTCACATTGGGGCCAGTTAGAAACATATGGTACTGGTGGTTTTGTACAAGATTTAGGCAAAACTAAGAACGTTTCACTGAAATTTGTAACTGCTCTTTTTGATAACTTGTGGATTGATCGTGGAACGAGAGTCCTCTTTATTGACTTCACGGTCTACAATGCCAACATAAATCTCTTTTGTGTTATGAGGTAAGTTTCAACCTTAAATTTTCATGATGTTTATTTTTTATTTCTGATGTTTTTCTTTTCCAGCTGAAGATTCTAGTTCTAATAGACTAAACTAATATTATGGAACATTTTATGAAAAAATAGCTCCAGTTTAACTAGTCACCACAGATTTCATTGATTAGCATTAATCAGTGGCTTTTAGTAAGACCAATAACAGTAGTCACAGTATAATTTTTACTTTTGTGTAACCATAAGTTCTGTGATGCAAGTCCTTTCATGGTTTATACTATTGAACAGACTGAGTAGATTCAATGACATAAGGTGGTAACAGAGCATTTGTAAATGACTGACAAGTTAAAGATAACACATACAGTCTATGTTTTATCATTTATCTTCTGTTATTATACTAGAGGAATGAAAAACTGTGTACTATGGTAGAAATTAAATTAAAAATCATAAACTTATGAAATAATATCTCCTTCAGCAAGCAATTGTAAAAGCTATACTTCCACCATTGAAGGAATTGTTTTGAGTTACTTATATTACTTGCTCAGCTAGAGAATAATGTTAACTAACCTCTAATATTTCCCTTAATTACTGCATTTAACACTGTTGTTATTTCTCATGTTGAAAACATTGAAAATAACCAAACTGATTTTTAAAAATATTTCTAGTTTAACTTTTTAATGCTTGATACATTAAATATGTCAATACTAACTTAACCAAAACTTTATCTTGTCTGGCTGTTTTTCTAAACAACATTGTCTTTAGGAGAGGCATAAATTTCAGAAGACATGTCTCCAGAGCAAGCAATTTAGACTTATAAAGAAAGATATATATTCGGTGCTGTAAAATTCTTGGTTTGGTATTTGGATTGGCGTAATTAGTTGAGTGGTTGGTAGACAAAATGCTTTTTGGTAGTTTTAGTTATGCCTCTCTAAACCTCAGTTCAGAATTTGTCTGGATCAGCTTTGCCTTTCATTTTACCAAGATGGATAAATTAGGTACCAGTTTAGAACTAGGGTTAATCTAATTAATCTATACTCTTCCTCAAAATTTGTATCACTGTGCTATTGTTTGGACATATTCTTTGGCACCATTTGTGTCCATTTTACATTCTCTACTTTATCAGATACATTATATCATCAATTGACCCTTTCATGATTACATTTTCAATAAGATGCGTTGTTTGAATGATTTAAATCTTTTAAAAATTAATAAAAAATTTTAAGGAATTTTATTAAATTACCTGACTTTATCACTATTAAGCTGATGTTTGGAATGTGGCCTAACAAAAGGTTTTAGGATTAAATTATAAAAGAATGTTTCAATTTATATTTGAGTACTTAAAATAGATAGTTTTGTTCATAGAATTAGAGGCAATCTCAGACGGACCGGTATTGAAAGGTTTAAAGATATAAAAAGCTATTTTTCCATTTGAGAATTGCTAAAGCTTAGTTATAATTTCCAGCCACATACTAAATAGCAGTTGAAAACATATACTCATCTGTGTATGTTTTTCATTGCTGTCTAGTTGAACATTCAGAATTAAAGAAACTGTTTATGTAATGATTTCTTTATTCCTGTGAAGTCAAATTTGTGTTACTTGTTGCTGTTATTTTCAAATTAATGAACAATATTTTGTATAGTTAATGTAAATGTTTTGTTATTTCCAGACTGGTTGTTGAGTTCCCTGCAACTGGTGGTGCACTTTCATCATGGAGAATTGCAAGTGTCAAACTTATCCGATATGTGAATAGTCTGGATTATTTTGTGATGGCCTGTGAAGCAATTTTTGTTCTCTTCATATTGTATTACATCATTGAAGAAACTATTGAGGTATATATATATATATATATATTAATTTACTTCGTTCTGCGCAGTTTCTATTATACACTTTTCTATTGGCAATACTCAAAATTGTCACACATATTTTTTCCCTAAATCAGTAACAAAAGTTTCAATTTTGCACTTCATTTTGAATCATCATCTTTTTAACATCCACTTTTCCATGCTTGCATGGGTTAGGCAGAATTTATTTTGGCAGATTTTCTGCAAACTGACTCTTTTCCTGTGGCCAACCCCCACCTGTTTCAATCATGGTAATATTTTCCCATGGCTAGATATGTTTACATTGAATACTGGAAATGAATGACACCACTTGAATAACAGTGACACTCATTTACAGTTATCATGCAATGTCAAGACAAGGAGACACACGCACACACACACATGCACACATACATATATGATAGGTTTCTTTTGGTTTTTATCTAGCAAATCCACTCCCAAGGTTTTGGTCAGCCCTGGGATTGAGTAAAAGACTCTTAGCTATGGTGCCAAGCTGTGGGATTGAACCCAAAACTATGTGGTTGAGAAGTAAACTTCTTAAACACACAGCCACACCTACAGAAAACAAGAAAACTCATAAACTCCAATTAATAAATGATATTAATGATACAGTAATACTCTTCTTAAATATTGTTCAACCATGTATGTATTTCTGTCAGGTTTTCGGTCGTTCTGATCAGAGGGCTACGGGATCAGACCTGACCTTGGACTAAACAACAACAGCAATAACCTCAATTCTGTTATAATGTAGATTCTGTAACTGTAAATGTATAATAATACTTGGAATAAATTAATGATTTCTCCAAAAATAAATAATTAATTATAACTTTTTCATTGTGCTGTTTTTTGTCTTTGATTTTGCAGATCAAGAAACACAAGTTATCTTATTTCAAATGCTTCTGGAATATTCTTGATATGTTGGTGATTTTCATATCTGTTTTATGTATTGCATTCAATGTCTACAGAACCAGTGCTGTTGGCGATAAACTTAACCAGTTACTTTCATCCAGTAATAAATATTCAGATTTTCAGTTCCTTGCATTCTGCCAAACACATTTCAATAATGCAATTGCTGTTACAGTTTTTATGGCATGGATCAAGGTAAGAAGACAATATATAAGTTATTATATATATATATATACATTACACACACAACACATACACACACTCACAATATATATATTTTTACCTGGCCAGCCCACTTATGCATACCTTTCCTTCACTGGACACTAAGCTCTGCTTGCAAAGACCTGTTGAGGCAAGTGAAATCGAAACCAAATTCGATGACAGCACCGCATGACTGGGATCCATGCCAGTGGAGTGCTAAGAGCACCTTCCAAGCATGTTCATTGCCAGGATGTTGACTGGCTCCCGTGCTGGTGACATGTAAAAAGCACCATTTGAACATGATCATTACCAGCGTCGCCTTACTGGCACTTGTGTCAGTGGCATGTGAAAAACAACATTCAAGCAAGGTCATGTTTAGTAAATATATTTGTAAAAATGAGATGTCAGTGTTATGTTCATTTTTGCATAATTTAGACAAAAATATGTTTACCACACCCTCTGTCTCTCTGTCTGTCTGTCTCTCTCTCTCTATATATATATATATACACACACACATGCACACACACATACACACAATAACCATCATTCAGGTCTCATCTACCAAATTCACTTAAAAAGGTTTGGTTGTCTCTGGGCTATGGGTTATTGAGAAGACACTTGTCCAAGGTGTCACTGAAGCCATGTTGTCAGGAAGCAAACTTCTTAACCACAAACCCATGTCTAAACATAAATCCAAATTGGCCAATTGAATAAGGTATTTGAATACTAGTTTCATGAATTAGATGCTAATTACATGTGCAGGATTATCATGACTCTTTGAACAAGAAATCCAAGAACATCAGCTGAATTAATTTCCCCAGAAGGTCTCTGAAAACATCATAGGTACTACATCTCCTCATTCAACTTAAAAAGAAAGCAAGATGTTTCTCAAGTTAATTATTCATTATTTTTTCCATTCTAATTATTTTTAATTAACACATCCTCTCTTACCAATATTTCAGATCTTCAAATACATTAGCTTCAACAAAACCATGACACAACTGTCATCGACTCTTGGTAAATGTGCCAAAGATCTGGCTGGATTTGCTGTCATGTTCTTCATTATTTTCCTGGCTTTCACACAACTTGGTTATCTAATCTTTGGAACTCAAGTGAAAGAATTTAGCAGCTTTGAAAGTGCTTTGTAAGATTACATTTTTTAAAAGATTTATTTATTTTGCTTTTTTCGTTGCTCAATTGACTTATGATGGAGAAAAATTACGGTCATTCCAAACATCTGAAATATGTTAACAGTACATACTGTGAGCCAATGTGGGAGCCCCTACATAGTCATTGGACTTGCTAGAAATAGCAGCTACATTTCATTTAAATCCTACTCTACAGCAGAGATTGGCAAACTTTTTGTCAACTGGGGGCCGCATCATACCATATCCAAGTGGGAGAGGGCCGCATGATAAAACACATATACATGAAATGTTATATGCCCACTTTACAATGAATTTTTTTGAAGTTCTTAATTTTATTTGTCTTAGTATGAAATTAGTAACCTTGAAACTCGTTGAGGGCCACACAACATGTCATGGGCTGCAGGTTGCCCATGCATGCTCTTCAGCCTTAATAAAAGGAAGGACACATTGGATAATGTAGTCCTAAAAAGGCAAAAAGATAGGATGGTCACAGTCAGACTATCTTTGATCATAGGTTTGTAACAATAGTAACAGGTTAATATTTTGTTAAGGTGGTGGGTGAGTTCCATGATCATTGAAAAAGTTATCTATACGTGACTGTTCCACAAGATCACGAAGCACCCATTGATCTTACAATGTCACCTGTTGCATTTGGCTTTGAGCAATGGTACCTATTTACAGGTGGGTGGACTGGATTGTTAAGCTTCAAGTATTTTCTTTATGGGCAATATTCTGTGCTAGTGGGTGACATGAAATAAAATGGCAATCCTTTGACCAGTATCTAGATATCCTGTCTGCAGTATCAGGTAAATTTGACTATTATTTCTAGCAGGTTGAGCAAGCAAGTAGAGGCTCTCTTGTTGGCTTGAAGAATATGTTGGAAAATTTAGTCTTAGACACTATGTGTGTTACAAAAAAAAATAGAGGCTGGATAATCACAACTGGGACACTTTTGATCATAAATCTGCTTCATCAGGACTAATCTGGTGCTAAAGAGCAGCAACAAATTGAAGATAATTGAAGTAATATCCCTCATGCATATACCCATTGTATTTTGGTACATCTTTACTTATTTATCTCTGTTTTTCTGATATTGTATGAGTGTACATTTTATTGAACAATGAAGAAAAATATATACAAAGACAATATAACTGAATTTTCTAAAATATCAAAAAAAAATATGTTTGATAAATTTAGAAGTTTTAATAATTCCCTTGGTGGCAATTATTCAAATTCTTGATAGGAGTCACAGTGCAACATCAGCTTTCAGATGTGAATTCATGATCCAGAATATACTGTTTTAATGTATTATTTTCTTGGTATTATTATTTTGATTTGTTGACAAGTCACACATTTGTTAATAAATTCAATACTTAGACTGAGCCAATCTTTAATTGTTCTGGAGTCGTTAAAATTACACCAGTAATATGCTATCAAGGTTTGATTGATGTAACAGTTTAGATAAGTGTCCAATTGGGAAAAATTGATAAAATTAACCCTTTGAATCCATAATTATGCTTTAGTGGGCTTAGTTTCATTTGACCATACCCCTGGAAGATGCAAAAGTGGTTGACTCCAGTGTTTTGTGTTTATGGCTTGCTAATTGGTAGAAATATCATTATTTTCAGCCATAAACACGAAACCATGCAGCCACCTGCTTTTATGACTTTTTGGGTGTATAGATATAAAATTGCACCTGCTAAAGCATACTTTTAAGTCCAAAGGGTTAAGAGACAGAGTTAAAGCAGATAACTTTTATCCATGTATCATTGAAAATAGTGACTACACAGTCAAAATACATTCTTCTGTTGGCGTAGTAAACTGAAATGAACAGTAAATTCTATATTCATTTTCCAGTTGGAACTGAGAAAGGTATCCATATTTAAAACTGCAAGCCTACTTAGGAGTTTCTATGTTGTCATTTGACTGGCTAGAAATAGCAGCCAAATTTCTGTCAAACCACATCCAACAACCTTAAAAATGAGAAGGACTCATTAGCTAATGTAGTCATAGACATCCTAAAAAAAAGTCAGGATGGTCACTACTGAAATACCTTTGGTCATCAGTCTAATTGGTGGTCGCTAACTTGTGGCTAACAGCAACAACAACTGCAGTGGGTCCAACAACTTAAGTAGATTTCTAAATAATATTTTCCATCAAAGAATTCCTTTTAACAGAGAAAGATGGCTGGCAAAATGTTATTTCTTTATCTGTCTGTCTGTCTCTTCCCACCATCTCTCTCATTAACATGCATGATAATACTTCTGAGACAAGAGTTTGAATGTATGAATTACAATGTTTTTGTTGTTATATCTTGTCCTCTATTTTATGTTCCAGTTTCACCTTGTTCCGAATTATCTTGGGTGACTTTGACTTCCACCAGTTAGAATCTGCAAACCGAGTATTAGGACCAATATTCTTTATTCTCTATGTATTCTTTGTATTCTTCATCCTTCTCAATATGTTCCTGGCAATTATCAATGATACCTATTCTGAGGTAAAAGGTGATATTGCTAATCAGAAGAGTGAATTCGAGATGACTGACTACTTTAAGCGGGTAGGCTTTCACTTTTTGTACTAGAACATCCTATTATATGTATATCATTACCACCATCATCATCATCATTGTTTAACATCTACTTTTCCATGCTAGTATGGGTCAAACAGAATTTGTTGAGGCAAATTTTCTGCAGCTGGATGCCCTTCCTGTTTCTCATGGTCAGGCATGTTTTTCATGGAAGAGTGGAAATGAACAACATTGCTTGCATGGTAGTGATGCTTGTTTATAGCCATTACATGATGTTAAGATAGGAGTAAGCACATGCATGCAATGCATACACACATACGCACACACAAACACACACATGCCCCAATAACTTAGCAGTTCAGCAAAAGAGATCAGTAGAATAAGTACCAGGCTTAAAAAAAAAGAAGAAAGAAGTGTGGCTGAACATGGGTAGTAAATATTATGTCGAACAGATTCTATATTTTAATTCATTAATAACAATTCACTATCTACTAAATCTGAGTAATTTACTCTTCTTAATTACTTCTCTTCATAAAAATGAATCACCTTCTACTAAACCTAAGAAAATTATTCTTCTTGATTACTCCTCTTCCAGTTTTTCTAATATATATATTTGACCCCTAATATATTCACTTTATTAATAAGACTTTTGTCCTCAGTTATTGAGTGTTATGCCTACTCATAATAAATGATAGATTTTTCTCCAAAATGAATAAATATTAGATTTATAATTTCTCCTTTAATCCAACATATCAAAATATTCAACACCTACCAGCTAAGTATAAAACTGATGTATATAAGTATAAAAGAATCTCTGTATTCTCTATAACTTTTTGATATATAAGTGGTCACTGTGACCATCTGACATTGACCTAGTTTTCCTAATACAAAATCTGTTTGCCAAGTAGTAGTAAACAGCTTCTATGGCATTACAACCCCCTCTCTACCTTAATTTCTTTATGAAGACCTTCTGACATTTATTTCACCCCTATTTCTATAAATAGAAAATCTTTTTGTCTTCTTTCAACTGATTATACTTCCCCAACCTTCGAGCAGTTCAAAATAACTTAATGAATATTCTTCAGTCAGAGGATAAACTCTACTACCTTAATGTTCTTAAAATTTAAATTGACATTTTTGTCTATATATCTACCTTTTTATAATGTTATCAATTGATATGAAAATTATGTATTAATGGAAAACCTCTATAAATGACTGATGATTGCTCAACATTTTAAAACTATTGTAATACTTACAATATTTAATAAAATGATGTAGCGTGAAACGACTGTACCAAATTACCGAAGTTATTCTTGTTGCTTATTTTTTATTATAATCACCCCATGGATTTATATGGATAACACCATACAAAATTCTGGTGCATCTAACTTAAGTACCATATTCATTTGAATCTAAATTTTGCTGAACTTATATATATATATATATACATACACACACTCACTCACACACACACACACACACACACACACACACACACATATATATATGTATATATACACAAATATATATACAGACATAGACATACAAAGATATGACAATTTTCTTTCAATATCCATCTCCCAAATCCTCTCACAAGACTTTGGTCGGCCTGAGGCTACAGTAGAAGACACATGACCAAGGTGCCACACAGTGGGACTGTATCTGGAACCATGTGGTTGGGAAGTAAATTTCTTACCAAACAGCCACATCTGAATATACAATGTATCAATCATTTCTGTCTTTCACTCATAATGAATACAAGAATGTTTTTAAGTTGAGATAATTTGGTTTGCTGATGAGTTTTATCTATTTTAATTTTTTCTGCAGGGCTACCAAAGAATGGCTGACAAATTGAACTTCAAAAGGGATAAGATTGTTGATATCCAAAAGGCTCTGCAATCTGCTGACATGAACAATGACAAGCAACTTGACTTTGAGGAATGGCGCCAAGACATGAAATCGTGAGTATCATTGAGCTATTTGTTTCACCTAATTCTAGTTTCATAGAGCTGCTTTGGTGAGCCAGTGGAATCGAGATCAATAGAACCAGTTTTTTTTTTTTTTATTTAAAAAAAGAAAAACCATTTTAGCATAGATTGTAGAAGGAAGCTGGACGATATATATTTTTACCATTTGTAGTTTGGTACCTTATTCCGATATCTTATTTTGTCAGCTTTTTCCTTGCATCCCTCTGATGACACTGAGGGTATCTTAACTTCAGAAACATAAAGTCAGAAACTAAGTGTTATAAAGCATATGAAACTACATTGTTTATACTCAAATCACAATTGTAGTAGTAGCAATTGTTAGTAGCAGTTTGTTACAAAGGTCCAAGGCAACGATTTTATATGAAAGGGAATGATTTTAAGTGAACAAATCTTAGAGCATACTTGGTATTCATTTAATTGACATTAGAAGAATGCAAAGTTGATCCCTGCAAGATTTGAAGCTCAAAATCACGACTAAATCTTGTAAGGTGTTCAGTTCACTACTTTCATTAAGGATTTTAAGCTTTGGTATAAAAAATGGTACAAAATTTATGGGAAGTGTGTAATTGATTTAATCAACCTCAGTGCTTATAATGACATCATCATTTAATGTTCACATTTTCCATGCTGACATGGGTTGGAAGGTTTAACAAGACCTGATGGATCCAATGTCTGCATTATGCCCCAGGGTCTGTGTTGGTATGGTTTCACAGCCTTTCCTAATGCCAACTACTTGATAGTGAGTACTGGGTGCTTTTTACATGCCACCAGTACTACTGAAGTGGTCGTACTGTTTGCAAGACTACAAACCCTATGTGGGCAGCGTTATGCTGGAGATGGAACATGAAAGTATGAGAGAAGGGACCAACACAGAACAAGTTTCTTGTAGAGAAGCTGCATGGCTACTCACATTTTAGAAGAAAAGGTGGAAGTGATTAGTTGGGGCTGGAAAATGATAAAAAATAATTGTGATGAGGTATCAGGGTGGACCTTGAAGATATGAGGTGGGTAGAAATAAGTAGGGTAGAGGAACCATGATTATAGGTGGGTAGAGGTTGCAAGACTGTATGGTAGAGGGGAGATGGGAATAGGGGAGGTAAGTGTTCACCAACAATGTAGGGGAGTAGTGACACATAGGTGGAGGAGTTAAGATAATTTGGTAGCTCAGTAGTGATCTTTGTAGAGTGCAAAGGAAGAGGACAGTATTAATGGATGAAGAAGGTCTGGGTAGTAAGCAGTGGAATCAAGGAAGAGCTGTAGTTTAGGGGTGGGTGTGGGGATACTGAGGGGGAAGAAAATTGTGCAAAGGGCCCAGTTGTACATGATGCTTAATTTATTGAAGAATAAAAAGCAAAGTTAACCTCAGCAGGATTTGAATGCAAAACTTGAAAGAACTTATTTAATAAAATACAATGAAGCATTTTTTAAATTTTTTAATTGATAACAAGGTAATTAAAGGCTGATGTCAAAATTAATTTTCATTGGTTCTTAATAGGCGTGGTTATGCTGATGAAGAGATTGAATTAATGTTTGCTAAATATGATCTTAATGGTGACAGAGTTCTTGATGAAGATGAACAGAAGAAAATGAACGCTGATTTGAAAGCACAAACAGTAAGACTACTAAATATCACATTTACATGATTCTGGAATATTTCTGAAATTGTAAAATAAGCCAGGTTTGGAAAAGAAAAATATAGGTAAAATAAGAACAAAAAAAAAAAAGAAAAAAACCAGAGAGATGTCCATTTTAACAAGGAAATTGTGACCTTTGGACTTCTGATTGTAAAGTTCAAAGCAAACAGCTTTCTTTTTACTTATCATTTTTATTCATTCTCTTACATGGTAGTAAATAATATAATGATTAAAAATAAAATTACAAGGTGCAGGCATGGATGTGTGGTTAAGAATAGGTTCAGTCCACTTGTGCAGCCCTTTGGGCATTGATTTTCCAGTAACTGATGACCTGTTACCTCTTTTAATCTAGATATAATTATGTGAAGACACTTAAAATATCATGTGACAATTATTAATCATTATTTTTCTATGACTAAGACATCATAACACACATTTGTTTATTCATTAGAACCATGAAGGTGGAAACACTCTTTGTAACTATAATAATATGAAGATAATAATATAACCCTAACAATAATAATATAAAAATGTACTGCTTGTGTGACAGTAACACTCATTTACAACTATCATGTGATGAGTAACCAAGGAAACACAATCATACACTCATATATATACATACATATCTATATGTACGTATGTACATACATACATACATACATACGAGGTGATATCAAAAAGTTCCTGGACTAGTTTTGTAGTGTGCCAACAGATGCCAGCACATGGCTGCATGAACAATGAGAGCAGCAATAATGTTCATGAGGCTGTGAGCTCTCCTCACTCATGAGTATCTCACCAAAACCATGTTATTGCTTCTGCACCCGCCCTATTCACCAGATTTAACACCTGTGGAGTTCCATCTCTTCCCCAAGATGAAAATGCAGCTCAAAGGTCTCTGTTTTAATACCATTGTTGAGATCGAAAGTGAATCACAGAAGTTCCTCAACTTGCTTACAGAAAATTACTTCCAGGTTGGATTCCAAAAGTGGCAGGAATGCTGGGACTGGTGTATTGTTGTGCAAGGTGACTATTTCAAAGAAGATGGTGTTAAAACTAATGTAAACAAGTTATCTTTTATTAAACATAACTAGCCCAGGAACGTTTTGATACCATCTCATACATACATCATCATCATCATCGTTTAAAATCTGTTTTCCATGCTGGCATGGGTTGGACAGTTTGACTGGGGACTGGCAAGCCAGGAGGCTGCATCAGGCTCCAATCTGATGTGACAATATTTCTACAGCTGGACGCCCTTCCTGATGCCAACCACTCTGAGAGTGTAATGGGTGCTTTTTACGTGCCAGTCAGGTGGCACTGGCATCGGCCATGTTTGGATGGTGCTCTTTATGTGCTACTGGCACAGGAGCCAGTCAGGGTGGGGGCTGGCATCAACCACATTCGGCTGGTGCTTTTTATGTGCCACCGGCACAGGGAGCCAGTCAGGTGGGACTGGTAGTGACCCATGCATGAATGGTGCTTATTGCGTGCCACCAGCATGGGAGCCAGTCAGCGGCACTGGCATCAGCCGCAACTACAATTTCTATTTTGATTTCGAGTTGATTGAGGTTCTGATTGTGATTTTGATTTTGATTTTTGATTTTTTGATTTTACTTGACTTAATAGGTCTCTTCATTGATAGGTTATTAGGTGGCTCTCTGGCTTTCTGAAGATGGCGTTGCAGATTAATAGGCTGCTTGCATCACAGAACTCCAGTAGCCTAGTTCCCTCTTCGTTTCCGGAACCAATTCCATGGACATCATGGAAGATACCAGATTGCTGTCCGACATGCCCATTAAAATTTCCAGCCACAAAGATGAGGTCATTGCCACTCATCTTTGAGGTAGCCTTGAGAAGGGTATCATAAAAGTGGTCCTTCAAATCATTTGGTAGGTCTGCTTGTGGGGTGTAGGCGGAGATAACTGTAGCTATACTATTCTGCACGACTAGCTTGGGCTTAAGCAGTTTATCGCATACCCTGATTACCTCTATGATCTTATCCACCCATTTCTCTGCAAGGAGTATGCCTACACCCCCTACTCAATCACTGTTACCCAGAAGATTTTATACCTGTCTGCTTTGCCTATGTAGACCCTGGCTGAAACTCCTCTCCACCTTACCGCTTGTATGCGCATTCATCAGCATGTCTCTGTTCAAGCATCTCTACAATCTCACTAGACCTACCTTCCAATGTGCCCACATTGACAGTGCCTACTCTAAAAACTGGGAAAGGAATGTGGAAGGAGGCATGGGGAGGGGAGATGTTATTCAGCTCCTTAAAAGGTTTCCATGTTCGTTTGATAGACACTCTACACCTGTTCTCACTTTTGACCTGTCATCATTCAAACATTCAAGCATATTAAGACTGTTGCCCCTACCAGGGATAGGAGTAAGCGTTAGGGGCATTGTAAGTATAAGTGTTATGAACCTCATAAATTTAAACATTACTGGTACTGCAGATATAAGTATAAATAAATAAATAAATCAAAATAAATAGATAAAAGTAAATATCAATATCAATATGCCAGTGTTAGATTAAGTAGGTGGGCTGTTAAACTAGTTGCGTTTGTCCCGGGAGAGGAGGGAGGCGAATTTGCAGGTATGATACCACCAGTGAGGGAGGGGGATTCTGGTGAGAAAGAGAGATATCCGGTATTGGTGATGGTGGCGGGAATGGACAGGCACACCCACGAACAAGCAAGAATAGTACAAAAGAGATAGTACAAAAAATATGTAACCAACAACTTGGGAACACGGGAGGAAAGGAGAACTAAGGAAGGGTATTAGTGAGATATCATTTGGAAATGACATGAAGAATTAAGGAGAAAACTAAGGCTGAGAGAGAGAGAGATTAGGAAGTTATGTACTGAAGAGTCAATTTAAATAATTAGCTTATGAAAATACATTATTAGTAAATAATGCATATTAATAATGAATGAATGAGTGAAAAGATCGAAAAAAATGAGAGAATATCATAGCTTATCAGTGCATAACTGGGTTCCAATAGATACCAGCACTGGAATGAGTTGCATGAAAATCTGAGAGGGGAAACATGTGAGAAAGGTATTTTCATATATATGCTACAACCGGAAGTGGACATTATGATGGCATTTTCACTTTGGGCAGTAGAAAATAGCAGAGAGAGAGAGAGTATCAGAGAATAGCACAAGAAGCCATAGTGAAAGGAAGGATTAAGAGATAGTAAGAAAAATATTTAGCCAACATGAAACATGGAGGGGAAAAAAATGAGGCAAGGGTTATTTAAGATATAGTATGAAAAAATATGTAGCCAACTTGGGAGCATTGGCGGAAAGGAGAACTAAGGGTATTGGAGAGATTTCAGTTGGAAATTACATGAGGAATTAAGGAGAAAACTAAAGCTGAGCTAGAGAGATTAGGAAGTTATATATTGAAGAGTCAATTTAAATAATTAGCTTACAAAAATGCATATTAGTAAATAATGCTTATATATAAATATGTACGTGTGTGTGTGTGTGTGTATGATGGTTTTTCCTCTACTAAATCTATTTGCAAGACTTTGGTTGGCATGGGGCTAAAGTATAAAACACTTAGGACTGAGCCTGAAACCATGCAGTTGAGATGCAAACTTCTTAACCACACAGCCACAACTGCACCTATCTTGTACTGAAATAACCAAGCAGATAAAATTTGAAATAACTGACCCAAAGTGTTATAAATTCATATCGGATTGCTTGTGTTTCATTTTAATTTACCACATCTGTGATTACTAGGTGTTGGTTCTTACTGAGAAGTGTGTTTCATGATAGACTGATGTCTATCTATGGATGGAGAAAAAAGTGTTAAGCCCTGTCACTTAGGACAGTATAATTCATAAACAGATGACCTAAGAAACTACTTAGTATGTAGCTGGTGTTTATGTAGTTAACTTAAAAAGATGATAATTTTTCAGAATATTAACTTCATATTAACTTGACATTTTGTTATTTATACTATATCTTGATTTTGTTTAACCAATTATCAAGTTCTGTGATATGTACATTTAGCTGTGTTTGATGATTCTATAATGATAATTCATGATATTCACTCCACAATAGGATGCACTAAATAAAGAATATGATGAATTAGAAGAAAAGGCTAACAACAACAATCGCTGTAGTAGTCGCATGAGTTATCAGGAGGACAGCGGAGAGGACAGTGATGATGAAGACAATGGCTCAAAGGTCTCACGATCTGGACGCGTAACTAATGGTGTTTCATACGAAGAATTTACAGTACTTTCTCGACGTGTGGATCGCATGGAACATTCCATTGGAAGCATTGTCTCTAAAATCGATGCCGTTCTTGTGAAACTTGAAGCAATGGAAAAAGCAAAGATAAAGCGCCGAGAAACCATGGCAAAAATGCTTGACAGTATTACAGAAGTAAGTTGTTTCTTTTATTTAAACCCTATCATAAACAGAAATGAGTTTAACAAGCAGCTCAACTAGATGTGTGCTATATAAATACACTAATATTTCCATTAAAAATCAGTTATGTATGTAAGCCAGGTTTGTGACTATATGTATTTATAAAAACAATGGCCATCATTAGTAAAAGTTAAGAATTAATGCTTAATTGTGTCTAATTTAATATCTCAATGTTATGAGTTCCAGTCTTGCTGAAAATCCTGAACTATCATCCCTTTGCAACGGTCAATTAGTACTTGTAGTGTCCTGAAGTTGATTCAAGTATGCTACCTTCCATTACAATAAGTTAACCTTGAGGCTAAGAAAGATAATTAGAAATTCAAACTAGAGGTAGAGGTATCAGAATTAGGACATTGAGCTAAAGTTCTGATGCCTAGCAGCTGACTTGGCAGAAGTTCACAAAATTTCTAACAATAACTTTGGCCACCTTTTTGAATCCAATACCTCTACCACTTGTGGGCAGGCTTATAAAATCAAAAACCATATGGCACCCATGACTTCCAGAAATAATTTTTTAATGCTCAGAATTATTGAAACATAAAATAAGCTACTTCTATCAATTGTTAGCTATCAGGACACTGCATCCTTCAAAAATTACACCCTTCCCAAATTTCACCAACAACTACTCTTGACATCTCTATGAACACTTTCGACTTTACAGCTCTTAATGTTCACTTTTTGTCTTTTTGTGTTTTATTCTGTGTGCTGTGCAAGTACATCTAGCTTTCAATGTTATATCTTTACTTGACTCATAGCTACTTTCTGACTCCTTTTTTAACCTTTTTGATGAGTTATAGTGTACTAGAGCACTGTATATACTAAGCTCATTATATTATATCCCTCAAGATTTATCTATATTCTAGTTTTTAAATTCAAATCCTACCAAGTATTTTTAAAAGCCTATTGCATTGACAACATAAATATTGTATTAGACCAAATTCAAAGCAATCTTATGTCTCATCCCTCTACAAATGTTATCTCTGTTTATATACAAAAGAATTTCTTAGTGTTATTTAATAAGTGAAGATTGTGGTAGAGGAGAAACAGTCCGATGTAGGAAATTGAGATTAAAGAACTTAGTCGTGAATGGTGATGAAAGAACTCTGACAAACCTAGCTGGTTGATTGATTGACCAAACAATGAATCAAACAATTGAATAGTTAACTGGTTAAATGGTTAACTAATTGACTAGTAATAATAAAAGAAATGAAACAGAACCTCCCAAGATACAACAAATTCTGATCTAACACAAAATTTCACATCCAGAATCTTCCAAAAAGTACAGAAACAAAATAAAACTACTAGAGTAAAACAGAAAAGAAACTGCCTTTGTTTTTATATTATAAAGATTATTTTGATCTGATTATAGTATCATTGATTATAAAGTCCATCTTAATAATGTAACAAACATTCTATGAAGATCACATCAGCCCTTAGCATACTTCTTACAATTATTAAAGCTTTAATAATATATGAGTATATACTTGATAGTAATCTGCTTTATACTTTATACCTGGCTGTCAAGTGAATGAAATTTTAGTGAATATAAAAATTTACAATGTTCAAATATACTTAATCTATAATATAAATTGGACATGGGCGATTGTTGTATTCTTTCTTGAGGTTCACAGCCAAACAGCTGGGTGGATTCGAGTGAAAAATGGCACACATGTGCAGACGGGTGCATAGATTGGAATGTGGTTTGTATTTTTTCCTAGCCCCCATACTTACCAAGAAAATCGATTAAAACTTTTTCTAATGGAATTCCCCTCTTTTTTCCGCCATTTAAACAACCAATTGCTTAGAAGCTGTTTTCTGATGGGGTGGGGTCAGAAAATTTTCATACAGCTGGAGGCTTCAATCGAAACAGGGGACCCGAAATGATAAGGCTGAGAAACGCTGTTATATATAGATTATGCCTAATCGAAAACGATCACAGCCACATCATCCAAACAGACCAGGTGAAACCGGGCTCAGCTGCTAGTCTATAATATAAATTGGACATGAGCGATCGTTGTATTCTTTCTTGGCTTGAGGTTCACAGCCACAGCTGGGTGGATTCGTGTGAAAAATGGCACACATGTGGAGACGGGTGCATACATTGGAATGTGGTTTGTATTTTTTTCCTAGCCCCCCATACTTACAGAGAAAATCGATTAAAACTTTTTCTAATGGAATTCCCCTGTTCCGCCATTAAAACAACCAGTTGCTCACACAGCCGACATATACCATTTCACTAGCAACAAGGGGAATACAGGATGACAGTCAGCCAAAACTTTCGCTATGCTCTCTCTCTTCTCTCTCACATACACACATGCAAGCACGCACACACACACACACATCCATTTCATATATCTTCTTTCAATTTCTCTCTCTGCAAATAAAATTTTTACGGATACAACTGCTTAGAAAATAGGGATTAATGTATAATTTCTTTCTATGTTCATAATTAAATCAGTGTTTTAATGATTAGACAGAGGTCCAATAGAATAGCTCTCAGAAACAGACTACGTACAAATTCTTTCTTCACAACTCCTGATGCTGTTTTCTGACAAGGGAGGAGGCTCCAATCAAAACAGGGGACCCGAAATGATAAGGTTGAGAAACACTGTTATAGATTATGCCTAACCGAAAACGATCACAGCCACATCATCCAAACAGATCGGGTGAAACCGGGCTCAGCTGCTAGTCTATAATGTAAATCCCATTCTGTGTGTGTGGGGTGGTGTATGTAAAAGATTATAACGGCTGTATTTTTCGACTGATTTTCTCCAATCTGGGAACATACATTACTTATGTTCCAGGGACGGTTTTAGATTCTAAAAATTTTTCACATAATGAGTAATGGGTTCCCTGCAGACAGAAAACATCCATTTCTGGGCTACATGAAGAAGGGAGGTAACTCTCTGCAAAGTAACTTTCAGAAATTGATTGTCTCCCTTACATCCATTGGTCATGAATATATGTATGTATATATATATATGATAGATTGTTAGCCACTACACACATTTTTTTCTCTCCTTGTTTGTTCTGTGTCCCTTTCTGTAGAAGAACGTAGGCTCAAAATGTAATAGACTTTTTCTATTCCTGAGTGTTATACTAATACATCTGTTTGTTTTGTACACCACCTGTCTTCGTCTTTTGTTTTTTTCGTATGAGCCACCAAAGTTGGCCTTTCATTGTTTATAATCAGTACTTGCTTTTTGGTTACAAAATAAGCTACACAAAATGTGTTTTTGAATTACGTGTATTTACTATCTATACATATTTGAGTTGAAAACTTTCTTTTAACATTTCACTTAACATCTATGTTCCATGCTGGTATGGGTTGGAGAGTTATTAATGTAGAAAGTTGGTTTCTTAGCTACTAGCAATTGAGACCTGCATAATCTAGACGGCATTTTAAAATTTCATTATTCTCTTTAACCTGGACAACAGCAGGTATTTCTGCTAGTAATTTGATAAAATAATTTTTTTTTAAATAGGATTTAAGTTGAACTTATATTCTATAAAATAATCTATTTCTTTTATTTGTGTATAGTGTAATATTGTGATAAAGTTTTTTTTATAAGAAATAGGCTTATATTAAGACTGAGTTTGTTTTTAGAGTAGTGTTTATACAATGTAACTGCTTGTAGGTGGTGTGTTTTACTTCTATATAAACCTTTAAATATGTGGACCTAGATAATATGTGCATTATTTAATAAAAATACAACCTCATATCTCAACCCTACAAAAAAAAATCCTAAATATTCTGCATATTTCCTGTTTGAAATTCTTGTATGAAATATTAGAATTCTTTTTCTTTTTATCCAGTAATGTATGTAAATATTAACTGTTTTGTTACCAACCCACTTGAGATTGGCCCTGTTTCTATGGTGCAAATTTCTTTTTTTAAAGTGATCTAAATCAAAACCTTTCATCAAAATGCCATACTAATGTATGTTTCAAAAACCAGATAAATAATGACAGTTATTTTACTAATTTCTTCATTATTTTCAAAATTAATTAAAATAAAGACCATGTATTTCAACACAAATATGGTAACAAAAGGGTTGAAGTATAAACTTGCATTCACACTATTTGGGAATTTTTATAGCATTGGAGTAAATAAATTTAAGGGTATTCCATCTTATGTTTGCTTTCTTCCTGTTCTGCAGTCTACAAGCAATACTGATGAAATGAAACGAGATCAGATGGAGAAACTTGTGCGAGAAGAACTGGAACGATGGGACTCTGAGGCATCCATTGGCCAAGCAAATGGACGAGGTGACTCTCCAGGAAGCAGTAGTGGTGCTGGTACCTGTGGCCTACGGCCTCGCTCTAGTTCCAGGCCAGGATCTGGACAAAATGTAAGACATTGAGTAAATTTAACCTATTTCTGTTTTTCAAATTTAATGCTACCCTTACCTATACCTACTTGATCCATTTATCTTTCATCTTTCTGCTGTTTCTCATACTTTTTACTGAACACTTTAACAAATCCTTTTTTACAAGAATGCATCCCACTAGAACCTCCTTCTTGCTTATGTTTAGTCCCTGCTATGATAACTTTAAACAAATATTAACAAATCTAAATCTAGGCAATTAGTATAATAGATGTATAATGAATATGAGCTTTCCCACACTCTTTATTAGCAAATAAAAAACAGTTAAGACAAGGTAATAATTATTTTTTACTTTGAAACAAAATATATCTTATTTAAACAATCTTTTTAGACAGATGTACTCTTTGCAAAAGTTGATTACCTGCTAATTTTCTAGTTTTAGGAACTGGGTCTTGTAATTTACCTTTTATGTCTTATGTATTGTATTCATTTTTAGAACCATCCTTAGAACTAGTTAGCATGATTAAAATGTATCAGTTTCTTAACCCCTTACCTGGCAGAAACGAATATATGCGTTTTGACCGAAATCGTTTTTTTCTATCTCTGGCGAGTTAACTCGTCAAAAGATAGACTCGCCAAAATCGACAGCAAATGAGTTCCTTCGTCTAAAAACGGGTTAACTTGTTTCTGCCCAAAGCGGTAATTTAAGATCAATATTATTGAATTAAAATTCATAATAAATAAGGTTTGAAATATACCTCGAAATCACCATTCAAAACATAGTAAAATGAAACAATTAAAAAATATGTCTGAAAAAATACATTTATCTTCAAAATAATTGTCAAAATAAATGTATTTTAAAAAAAAAAGTATATAATGAAATAGATGTTTTGTAGATTAAAAAAAGACTAAACTATTTTTTAATTTATGATTTAAAATGCAAAGCATTCTATTTTCTTTAACAATGATTTACTTAGATATTGTCTAACTGTTTATCCAGTTTGAGCAATATCCATTCTCTCTCTCTCTCTCTCTCTGCATATATATATATTGCAACAGGATCTCAAAGCCCACATAAACCTATAAATAATATCATGTAAATATTGTGCTGAAAAATCCGTTTGAATGGAAAAGTTGAAGACTGCCTTCACTATTATTTATAACTTTATGTGCACTTTGAGATCCAGTTTCAAAACAGAATTATTCCATGTTCTTTTGAAAGTTTATAAATTCTTATGATGTTAGCACACACATACACATATATAATATGAACTCACACACATATATATATAATGTGAAGACACATATATCAGTTCACCCATCAAGTCAAGTGAGATTTTAGTCATGGCGGATGCCAGTGTCGCATAACTGGCCCATTAAAAGCACCCTTCAAACATTGGGTGATATGCTGTGCTTGTGAAGACCTGTTGAGCCTAGTGAAATTGTAGTTACGGCCAATGCCAGTGTCGGTGGCATGTAAAAAGCACTGTTTGAGCAGTGGGCCCCATGGAGGCAGTGACAGGTGACTAAGACCTTTGGCAATATTACTGTGCTTGTGTAGACCTGTCGACCCAAGTGAGACCATAGTCATGGCCAATGCTGGTGTAAGATCAATGGCACCCATGCTGGTGGCATGTAAAAAACACCCACTACACTCTCATAGTGATTAGTGTTAGGAAGGGCATCCGGCCATTGAAAACTTGCCAAATCAGATCAAAACCTGGTGCAGCTCCCTGGCTTGCCAGTTTTCAGTCGAACTGTCCAACCCATGCCAACATGGGTTGGACAAGCAGACGTTAAATGAAGATGATGGTGATGATAAACACTAATCTAATATTGGTTTCAAATTTTGGCTCAAGGACAACAATTTTGAGGAAGGGACAAGATGAATACATTGAGCCTGATGCTCAACTGGTATTTATTTCATCAACCCCAAAAGGAGGCAAAGTTGACTGCAGAAGCATTTGAACTCAGAACATAAATCCAGAAGAAATGCTGCTTAACATTTTGTCCAGCATAGAACTGATCTGCCAGCTCACCACCCTCACACTAATCTATTATTGATATTAAGATATAACGTCAGCATTGTTTTAGTTTTAAGATATACCTTGCAGATACTCTGGGATGAATCGTCAGTGGTATTTCTAGGGTATCAGGGTTTTGGTCTTTTGACCTCAGACTCCCCTTCCTTGCCCAGTTGACCCAGTCAGGGTTGATCAAGTCCTAGCGTGCATCCCAATAGTAGCAAACCACTGGTCTGCCCAATTTATCCAAAAGCCATCTTGTGGCTTTCTCTGCAGCTCCAGTGATAGAATTTAAAGCCCTCCTCTTTGTATTGTTACTATATGCATCAGACACACATACACATATATACATCATCATCATCATCGTCGTCGTTTAACGTCCGTTCTCCATGCTAGCATGGGTTGGACGGTTCGACCGGGGTTCTGGGAAGCCAGAAGGCTGCACCAGGCTCCAGTCTAATCTGGCAATGTTTCTACAGCTGGATGCCCTTCCTAACGCCAACCACTCCGTGAGTGTAGTGGGTGCTTTTTACGTGCCACATATATATATATATATACATATATATATATATATATATAATATATATATATATATTATATATAAAATACACATAACCTGCAGTGTTCCTTCTTAATATTCTTTTTGAATATTTTAGATTTGTATTTTCTTTTAACCACTGTTTTATGCATTTATGGGTTATTGTTGCAAATATAACAAACTTGTTACACCTACAGACACTGTCCTCAGCACCACGCATGCTACAACAACTTGGGTAAAACAATGGGTTTATCTTTAATACGTTTCTCACTGAAACTTAGATAATGTAAACTGTAATATTCTTAAACCAAGAAATAATCAGAAAAATGTTTTTCATATTCATATTTCAGTCATCTAAAGCATAATATGGTAAATATGGTTGTTACTTGCTAATAAATCACATGAAACATTTGTTTCTTCTCTGTTGTGTTTAGTGTTACATGTTGTCAGTTATGCTTGCTGTTACAAATAGATGTATCAATATTACTATTAAAAATATATCACTTCAAGATTCTTAGCACATCAATTTTTATTTGGTTTTATAATTAAATGTATTGTGCACACACACACACAATTCATCATGCAGCTTCTTATTACAAGTATATATCCATATAGAGAATTGATGAATAAACAAGTGTATTGAAAGAGATGTACTTTCTGAACGAATGCCCTTAATAGCATTGTTGTTGGTGTTGCTGCTACTGTTGTTGTTTGTTGTCTCTTCTGCTATTCTCATTCCTTTAGGCTTCTTCTTAAATCATAAATATATACATTACATTCTCTTTCTTCAGAATATTCACGAAAGATATTTTAAGATTTATTCCAACGCATAGTCGTCATGATGATGATCATCATTTAATGTCCCTGCTGGCACGGGTCAGGTAGTTTGACAGGATCCATCAAGCCAGAGCACTGTAGCAAAATCCTTTTAACAGGTTCTATAAGACTGGAATTTTGGAATATGCGCATAAAAATTATAAAAATTAGTTGTATGGGATACATGTGGCACGATTAAAATTTTGTTTGGGTGTGTAAAGAAGGAAATAACCCTCATCTGCAATTTTGATGAAATTCGAAACATAGGTATTCCAGTTCATTACAGAAAATATAACAGAAAAGTCTAATTCTTCAAGTGTATGTAACTTGGGCAACGCCAGGTAACTCTGCTAGTATCATCATCATCATCATCATTTAGCGTCCGTTTTCCATGCTAGCATGGGTTGGACGGTTTAACTGGGGTCTGTGAAGCCGGGAGGCTTCATCAGGCCCAGTCAGATTTGGCAGTGTTTCTACGGCTGGATGCCCTTCCTAACGCTAACCACTCCGTGAGTATATATATATATGTATATATATATATATATATTATATATATATCATCATTTAACATCTGCTTTCTTTGCTGGCATGGATTGGACATATATTTATGTATGTATGTATATGCATATATGTGTATATATAGATATGTATGCATTAATGTTTATAATGTTTATATATACATGCTGGTACTACATAAAAACACTCAATCCACTCTGTAAACTGGTTAGTGTTAGGAAAAGCATTCAGTTGTGAAATCCCCATCAATCTATCCAACCCATGCCAGCATGGAAAACAGACATTAAATAATGATGTTGATGATGTGTTTATGTATGTGTGTACGTGTGCATACACACACACACACACACACACACACATGCAATAAATATATGCTTAAGTTAAAGGACTTAGGGGGACTGGTGGTATGTGGTGCCCAAGAAGCCCTGTGTAACTGAGAAAAACTGATGTTGTAAAAGCAGTCTTTGTCAAACCTTCTTTTCCAACCCCACTTTTCCCTGTCACTAACCTCTCTATCACCTGCCTAACTGCAGTATTCTGCTGCTGTAATTAAATGCAAGTAGAATCACATATTTTATAACCTTTTTTGCAACACCACTTATATTTCTCACTACTTGCAACCACTTCACTTGACATTATTCTTTCATTCTTAACGGTGTCCATCTCCATTCATCAATTTACCTTGATCTCTTCACTTTCTCTACCACCAAATTATCTCTTTCTCCCTCTCTATGCATTGTCCATATCACCATACAGCTTTCACTTTCCCCATGCAATATCATTCTTTCCACTAAAATTTACAACCTTCTCAATACACACACACACACGTAAATAGATATATATTTATGTATATAATATTTATATATATATATATATATTATATATATATACATACATGTATATATTATATATATGATATCTATATATACAGTATATATATATATATATAGATATATATATAATATATATATACATGTATATATATATATATATATATAGATACATGTATATATATATAGATATAGATATATACATGTATATATATATATATATATTATATATATATATACATGTGTATATATATATATAATATATATATACATGTGTATATATATATATATATATTATATATAATATATACATGTATATATATATATACATGTATATATATATATATATATATATATTATATATATATATATATACATGTATATTATATATACATGTATATATATATATACATGTATATATATATACATGTATATATATATATACATGTATATATATATATACATGTATATATATATATACATGTATATATATATATACATGATATATATATATACATGTATATATAATATACATGTATATATATATACATGTATATATATATACATGTATATATATATACATGTATATATATATATACATGTATATATATTATATACATGTATATATATATACATGTATATATATATATACATGTATATATATATATAATGTATATATATATATATACATGTATATATATATATATATACTGTATATATATATATATATATACATGTATATATATATATACATGTTATATATATATAATGTATATTATATATATATATACATGTTATATAATATATATATTACATTATATATATATATATATATACATGTATATATATATATATATACATATATATAATATATATAATATATATATATATATATATATATATATATACATATATATATATATATGTATGTATGTATGTATATATATATCCTTTGTGTTCTGTTTTTGATTTTATTTGATATATATATATAGTATCTTTTGTGGCACCAGCATTGTTGGGTTCACTTTGCAGCTTGCAAGCAAAAGAGAGCACCTTGATGGAGAAGAACAGATTTATTGAGAAGATGGTAATAGAATAACTGAGGGGTGGAAGTAGAGGAACAGAAGAAAGGAAGGGTAATGTCACAGGTTGATGTGAAGAGGAAGGGGAGAGGGGATGAAGTAGTAATGAGATGGGTTAAGTAGGTGTACCCAATGATGGGATAGGTCAGGCCATCTGTTGTGCTGACATGGTTTGACTGGTTCTTTAGGGTCTAAGATAGTTCTTATTGTAGTTACATGTATTTATTGTTGAGAAAGGCTAGGGACCCTGTTAAGGAAGTGAAGTAATAATAGGAAAAGGAAAAGTTGTGCAGGATGGTGGAGAGGACAGTAAGAATGAGTTATGTAATGATAGGACACTGGGGAAAAGTTGAAAAGTTTAGGATGTGTAGTGCTACCCTATGTTATGTATGGGTGGCTATAGTGATGTATGAAGGAAAGACAGCTATAAACTAAGTAAGTAAGCAGGAAGTGAGCAATGTGAAGGAAAGAGAAAGGAAAGGCAGTATCAGGAAATTAGTGAGAGAGATTCAGAGTGTAAGAGCTGTGAGGTGAGAGGATGAAGGGGATTGTGTAGGAAAGGTGAAGAAAAAAAAAAACACTAACATTCTCAATATTGTTGTCTTGTGTTATTGCAGCTTGGAGGATCTCATTTGTAACTGGAGAAATGGACTGAATGATCATTGCAACGTTGGACCAAAACTAAATTACAAGTTGTGAAGTGGCCTTAGTCATTGAAAAAGTCAGAAAGACCATTTTCTTTTCAGCCTGTTTACTCCACGTTCTTTTATGTTCCAACTTTTTAGTCCTGATCTATCTATCTATATATATTTGTCACTCTTTTTTCCCTTCTTCTCTCCTGCCACCATTTTACATCTTATTTCAACACATTTCACATATTAAGTACCAAAGTCTTTTTTTTTTTTTGGTCTTTAGCAATCATCTTAATAGACTGAAGTGGTTGTTTTAAATCAACTGAAAAAAATAATGAAAGTATGTAACAATGTTGATCTCTGGCACACACACACACACACAATATAAAACATATGAAAGCAAACAAATTATTTTTTGCTTAGTTGCATTTCTCTTTGTTATATTTTCAGTTTTCTTTAATCTAAAAGGATGATTAAGATAATGATGATGATGAGTCTCAACTGAAAATTGCCTTATTTTTATTTAACTTCTCCAAGAACTATCATGCCTACTAAATGCAGTTCAACCAATTTCACATCTACGCCCACCCACTACAATTCAGGGTTTATATGTATATTACATGCAAGTTTATATGCATACATATGTGCACATATACTACACACACACACACACATGTATGTATTGTGTCTTTATCGAGAGGACATCTTTTACCTTAGACATGTTGTATTGAAAACATGACTGTGGTCCAATGTATGTCTCTATTTTCCTATGGGTTCCTTGCAATTTTGTTTGGAACACTATAGTTTTGCAAAGGAATAATCAATGTTTCTAGATCTTCATCATCTCATCTTCTGGATGAAGTGATGTTGATAATGTTGTAAGATCATTATAACATTTAAAACCAACATGATTGGTGTAAGACTTTACCACTGGAGTCTGTAGTTTAGATTGTTAGATTTATGTCATCAGTCATACAACTGTGTATGTTTACTGTCTTTTAGCATTGTGTTATGTTATAGGCATTGCTACCATCATTAGTTATATGTTTTTGTGGGAATTCTGTTGAATGTAGGTGTGTTATCCACTAATATGTTGCATGGAGTTGTCCATGGTGACCAGGTGGAGTGTGTCTAGAAACAGTGATGATGGGTTTAGAAATTTATGCTTCTAAATACAGGCAAAGAAGTCCTACAAAAATATTAAAATATCTTGGTAAAGTTAAAACTAGAGCGCATTTGTGTTTTCAGTGCATGAATTTATCTATGTCTGTATGCATGCAAACAAATATATATGTGTATGTGTGTCTATATATATAAATATCTGTTGTGGAAGAATTTTCCTATTTAATTGAATTTTAATATTTATTTGGTAAACTGTTATTGATGTAGGCTAATATTTGTGTAATATAAACAATTAAAATAATGGAAAAGTTGATGTCATTTGTAGACACATTGAAAAAATATATACATTTAGCATTGAACTGAATTTATTTCTTTTGATGGTAAATAAAGAAAACCCAGAGCTGCTGAACAATAGTAAATTAAATGGTATGCAAAAATGAATACAAAAAAAAAACAGGAACAATAAAACAAAAAA